>NC_090663.1:7422650-7722650 GCF_013368605.1 Nyctibius grandis | reverse complement strand
TCAGATAATTTTAATATGATTTTTTTAGGAGGTATTTGTGGAGTTATGGCTTAGACTTGGTCCACTTTGATAGCAAAAATATTATATATTTCATCAGTTTGGGACTGCAGTAAAATTTTAATTTAGAGATAGGGTTATGCCCATCTACCTGTCAAAATAATCCATTTCTCTTTATACTAATGGCTGCATTATTTAGTTTCACTGCCGTGAAGTTTTACACAGTTTGCAGCCCAATTCAGTATTTTTTCAAATTGGCGTTCACATTGATGTCAAGACTGACAATAAAAATAGGTCTCATAAAAAGAGTAGGATAAGGCACTAGGTTGTAATTCGACATTCCATTTTTGTTAATTGTACAACATCTGGATACATACCTCTGGATAGGATAGTTAAGATTAAATTAAAACTAAATTCAGTTTAAATTTTAAAGAAAATGTTGACGCATTAACTATCACTATACTTTAACAAAGAAATTATCTTTTATTATGTGTGTGCTGATTCTCTAAGGAAGAATATAGTTCTTTCATAAAACCATTATGAGTAATGAAACTGGTATAGATACAAAACGAGTAATATATGGGGTTTTAACAAATAATTGATGTACCAAAGAAGGTGGTTTCCAGTGATATTTTCTGGTCAAATGCTGGTGTATCCCTTGAGCTTCATGGGTGCGGCTTGTCAGCAGAATAAACAAACATCCTGTCCCTCTTTAGTCTTGCTACCAAAATAAATAACATTACATTCGACTACAAATATTTTAGGTTGTCAAAGGCAAACATGCCATGGCAGTTGGCAGTTGCATGTCCAGATCAGACATTGTGATGAAGGCTTCCCTCTTCACCATTGACTCTTGAGTAATTAGGAAGGTTATGCTAAGTAAGCATCAAGGGGAATTTCTGCTACAGTTCTTGTGTGGGAAAAGAATTTGTCATATTGCCAACTGCAAAACCCAGATCCAAGAAGAATCTGGAATTTGAATCGACAGACCGAAAGCTTCCATTGTTTGAGTTTTCAGAGATCCTGGTACAATCCAAGAAGGGCCTTGAGAGTTTTCTGTTTTCAGAGATGTGTGCTAAATCCTGTGTGAGATGAATCTATACAGAATATATATTTAACCTGGTTATAGTGCCTTATTAAACCTAGTTATAGACTAGTTTTCTGTTCTGCTGGACAATATGTCTATGTGCAAAAAATAGTGTATCCCTGAAGAGTCTGTCAGAGTATGAAAGAGGAAACAGAAGATGGATTCACACAAGCGGTTGTTAAATAACTGTGACTATTATCAGGAAGTTCTCTGCAAGCCTGATGTGTGGTGCAGATGAATTATAGTGACACTTGCTTGGATGTACAGCAAATCTGCAGTGGATATGCTGAGCTGACTGGTAGTGAGAGGCTCTCTTTCATGGGCTCTGATGGACTAAATGAGAGAGTGCAGGTAAGATGATGATAGGCTGTGTCTCAAAAATATCTGTCTTTTTTCATGCTGGTAAGAAAGAAGGTTCAGCCTCGTCGATGTCTGTGTACCTGTAGAGGCTTAGAGAGGAATGTTTCAATGGATCTTTTTGCTCCTTCAAAGCAAAACGTGTCTTATAGCAAGTTGTGTAGTCACCTTCCTCTTCTCTAGAGAAAATATCTGGCATCTTTTCACCAACTGCTTTTAGTGCTAGAGCTCTAAACTTTACAGTCTTCACCTTCTCCCTTCCATGTGGTGTGTGAATGGATTGCTTGCTAAGACCTAATACCTATCTAAGCAGAGCAGAAAATTTGCTGTCTGAGTCTGGAAATACGATTATGCATTTGAATAGCGAGAGTTGGTGGAACATGTCCTCCCCAGTGAGAAGGTTTGCCTATTCATTCTTTGCATTACTTTTCTCTAGTTAGTGATAGTTCTTTGATATTTCAAAGTCACTCATCTGGGGAGGATATGATAGAGTTACTTAGATTATAGAGCAGAAGGGAGTGTGAAAGTGCCACCTTATTTTTGTGGCTGCTGTTTGTCAAACTAGGTATGATTCCCTTTTACTGTTCTTTTTGACTGGGGATTTACTATTGCAAGAAGATTTGAAATAAACTACTAATCATTTGTATTTGCTTAGTTTTGCTTTCTAAACACAGACTTACAAAGAAAGACTTCATGATATGGATTGTTTGGAGATGTATGGGTTATAAGGTCAATAATGTAATAAAGCATTTTGGACACAGTTGTGCTTAATATGAGATGTTATGACAGGTATCTTAGATTTTGGTGTTAAAGAAAAAATGTTGACCCAAACATTGTTTTAATATTCTTAATCTGGAACGGGGGGGAAAGAGGGAAGGGGATAGAAAGAAGACTGAACTTAGTCAACTTTGTTAACCCTATAATATACTTCACATGTAAAAGTGGAATAACCAAAAAAGGGATGCTGTCAGTTTTCAATTCTCCATGTTTCAGCTGTAGATCATCTTCATTATGGGTCATTGCATCCATGTGAGTTGTGTTAAGAATTATGCTATGATGTTCAAATTATTAAGCAACATAACTTCTTGTTTTAACTGTTTGAGTGAGCTCTGAAACAGGAGGAGGAAGAGGAGAAAGGGCATTTGTTCCCTCCCCTGCCTGGTTTTGGAGGATAGGGTTCATACTTAATTCTATAACATTGAAATAACCATTACATGTAGTACTAATTCCAGTTCAAATTTAGGAAGATGGTTGATTGTGGGCATGTGCTTTAGATGTAAGTTTCTGGGGAAAAAAATATTTTTTTGGTGAGGAATTGATGCTGGAGATCCTTAGATTCTTCTTTGGTCACTGAAAAAAATCAGATGAACTCTCAGATGTTCCAAAAGTTTGTGTTAAAAGAACGCTTTGATACCCCGAAAAGGTCTTGGATCTATTGGCTGAAGGAGTTGCTGCTTTTATGAGGTATAGATCTCCTTACTTGAAGATAGCAGTAAGAAAATGGGTGATTTAAAGATGACATAGAAGTTTTTTGTTCTGGATTTAATTTGTCAGATAAAAATATTGTCATATCTGATGCTGATCAAGTCATAGGTTAACTTGATAGTCACATTTATATGGTGTTACTAGCTTTCTGTGTAGTTTCATATGGTTTTAATGGATTTGGATTATAGTTGATGAACTACAAAGATGATGTAGACCTGAAAGGTAAGGCAATAACTGCCACCTCTTAGTCTTACAGCACAGTAAAACGCTACCAAGCAGTATAAAACATTGTTAACATCTGCTTGGTGTTAAAACAAGTCACTGGTACTGTAATGGCTCGTTCCTCTTAAGCAAGAAACAATGTTCAGCTTTGTACTTCTGTTGGAATCAGTAGGGGATAATCTCAGTGATCTAGAAACACTGTGTTGTAATCATGGCATGGCCAAGTGATCAAGAGGATGAAATTAAGATAATGCCCTTAGGATTCTTTCAAGATTTTCTTTTTTGTTTCATGGTACTCTATTTTACTCCAAATTTCATTGCAAATAGCAAGATATTAAATTGTATTAAATTTTAAATTAAATTGTATTAAATTGTCATGTAGACCTAAGTCTTTGAAAACCTGACTTGGAAGGGGGAATAAAAGGACTAATTAGAGTTTAATCTGAAGAGAAGGTTACTAAGGGTAGACATAAGAGCTTTCAGGTGTACAAGAAATTTTTGTAGAGTCATGGTGGAGAGTACAAGAAATAATGAACTTAGATCACAGTAAGAGAGTGTCAGGCAGGTTGAACTTTATTAAAATCAAACCAACAGATTTTTTTTTTAAGCATAATGATACAGAAACTCTGGGATCAGCTGCCTGGAAATCCTACACAGTCTCTGTTATCTGAGACCTTAAGCTCCAGTTTAGACAACTTCTGTCAGGAATGAGAGAAGTATAGATGATCTGGCCTTGGGAAAGGAGTGGGCCAGGTGACCTTTTGAGCTCTCTTCCAGTTTCTTTTTCTATAAACCTAAGAATAGAATAGGACAACCATGAAAAGTTTCAGTACCTCTCACTTTTTTTTTTTATTGTGGTTTTTAATGAAAGGGATATAGCTTCAAGTCAACATTTTTGTTTGTTTGGCATATGTATTCTTGGGCAGTTAACTGCCAGCAATAAGTAGCACGTTTAACTACTTTCCAGTATAAAGCTATAAGTACTACATGCTATCAGTTTGCCAAGATTCAAGTTGTCTGTTCCTTTCAAAGTGTTCTTTAATACTTTTTAACGTGTGCAAGGACATCAGTATGCAGCTGTTTAGGAGCTCAGTCAATGAGTTGGTGTGATCTGTGTTTCGTTTTTCTTCGCTTTTGAAAAATCTCTCTTCAGAATGTGCCAGCTTTTCCTGTTCTGCAGTTTGGCGTTAAAGATATGAGACACAGCTCTGGAGCATTTTCATCCTGTGGGTTTTTTAATCTGATGTGGCCTGCTATTTTATGAACTCTGTAAGTGCATTTGTGTAAATGCTTACTCAGCCCTCATGAGTTTATTCGTGACTATATCGCTAAAGCATTTGGGAGTTCATTATGTTCATGCTTCCACATGAATGGAGTTGTTTTCTCTGAAAGTGGAGTTTTTAAAGAATTTTCTTCTTAATTTCCAAAGCTGTTGACCTACTGTTATGTAATTGTGCAATTACTACTTATGCAATAAAAGCTCAGCATTTGCATACCTTCTTGTTTGGCCGCATGCACTGATTTAGATGGCTGAATCTCCAGGAGAGGTGGGTGGGAACTCAGGTGTGTGGCCCAGGTTCCAGTCTCAGTGTTTGCACCCTTTTACATTGTGCACTTCTGGAAGGGTTTGATTTTTTGGGCTTTCTCCCCTCCCATCCTTCCAAAGATGAGAGATTTAATGAGAAAATTTTAGTGTCCTCCCAGCATAGTCTTAGTCACACATAGTAAACCAAATGAGACTCTTGAGGAGAGTGACGGTATTCACCGATTCACCTGAAACCTGTTCCCAAAAATTTGATGAATAGATTTATCTGTTGTTCATCCATAAGGAGAATTCTGTTTACAATTTTAGGGCTGATGGATTTTTTTTTTAAGGGGGGTGGTTATCTCCTGGTGTGTCTGGACTAACAATCCAAAGTTATGCTGGAGAAACAGTAACTTTTCTTTTATTCTTCATGACCTGAGTGAGTGTTTTGTGAGATCTAATTAAGTTGGATCTTGAGAGGCCCACCTGCAGAAATAGTCTGATGAAATTGGTCAAATGAACTTTTAATTAAAGCAAGCACCCAGTAATGACTGTATTTTTTTTATTTAAGGTTTTATCTATTGCAGTTTGTACTTAGAAGACCTTCAGGTTTTTTTACAGCAGATTTGCTTCAAAAGTGTCTGGATGGAAATGCATTCACTTGCTATTTTAAAAAATCAAACTTTTGATGTGGAAATACTTAAATGTTGTTCAGACTGTGCAGTTTGAACTGTTCATTAATCAAAAGTTTAATAAGACTATTTCCCAGACTGTTTTCAGTGGCTGATTGGCAGCTAAATACTTAAGTTTTACCGTAGCAATGAAAAATTTTTTTCTACTCTCCAACCCGGTTCTTTTTGTCTGCCTCTTTCTCTGAGTCTTCCTTTTGGGTGATGTGAAGAACTGTCTGCTTTCCATTGCCAAAATAGGCCATGGAAACATGGCAGTACTTCATGTGGTTCTGAAATCGAAAGCAAGGCTATGTGGAATGTGCTATGTTTGCATGGCAGAGACTGGGATTCGTTTGGTGGTTCCTAAATTAAAACTGATTTATGCCCACAGAAGCTACTAAAGCTTCTAAGATCTCTTTTTTTTTTTTTCCTCTTATTTTGAAATTTCCATAGTAGAAAGCATGTATCTAGATATTCAAGCAGATGGAACCACTTACCAGGAGGAGTTAGAAATCTGTGTTCGGTCGGGGGGTTGTGATCTAGTGGCAATTACTGAGACTTGGTGGGACAACTCGCATGACTGGAATGTGGTCATGGATGGCTATGTCCTGTTCAGGAAAGACAGGCCACTAAGGAGAGGTGGTGGAGTTGCTCTTTATGTGAGTGAGCAACTAGAGTGTATTGAGTTCTGTCCAGGGGCGGATCAGGAGCGAGTTGAGAGTTTGTGGGTACGAATTAAGGGGCAGGCTGGCAGGGGTGATACTGTTGTGGGTGTCTATTACAGGCCACCAGATCAGGATGAGGAGGTTGATGAGGCCTTCTACAGGCAGCTGAGAGCAGTCTCGCAATTACAGGGCCTGGTTGTTGTGGGGGATTTCAACTACCCTGATATTTGCTGTGAGGCCTGCTCAGCCAGCCATCCTCAGTCCAGGAGGTTCCTCCAATGCATTGATGATAACTTTCTGATGCAAATGGTAGATGAGCCAACTAGGAGAGGAGCGCTGCTGGATCATATTCTCACTAACAAGGAGGGTCTGGTTGAAGAGGTGAAGGTTGAGGGCAGCCTTGGTTGTAGTGACCATGAGATGGTAGAGTTCAGGATCTCATGTTGCAGGATCAGAATATCTAGCAGAATCACAACCCTGGACTTCAGGAGGGCCAACTTTGGCCTTTTCAAGCAATTGCTAGGGGAAATCCTATGGGACAGGGTACTAGAAGGTAAGGGGGCCCAAGATAGTTGGTTAGCATTCAAGGACTGCTTCTTCCGAGCTCAAGATCAGAGCATCCCAGCAGGTAGGAAGTCAAGGAAGGGTACCAGGAGACCTGCATGGTTAAACAGGGAACTGCTGGGCAAACTCAAGTGGAAGAAGAGAGTGTACAGATCATGGAAGGAGGGGCTGGCCACTTGGGAGGAATATAAGTCTGTTGTCAGAGGATGTAGGGAGGCAACTAGGAAAGCTAAGGCCTCCTTGGAATTAAACCTTGCAAGAGAGGTCAAGGACAACAGAAAGGGCTTCTTCAAATACATTGCAGGTAAAGCCAACACTAGAGGCAATGTAGGCCCACTGATGAATGAGGTGGGTGCCCTGGAGACAGAGGATAAAAAGAAGGCGGAGTTACTGAATGCCTTCTTTGCCTCTGTCTATACTGCTGGAGGCTATCCTGAGGAGCCCTGGACACCTGAGGCCCCAGAGGAAGTCAGGAGAGGAGTCTGTCTTGGTAGATGAGGGCTGGGTCAGGGACTAATTAAGCAATCTGGACCGTCCATAAATCCATGGGCCCTGATGGGATGCACCCGCGGGTGCTGAGGGAGCTGGCGGAAGTCATTGCTAGGCCACTCTCCATCATCTTTGCTAAGTCGTGGGCAACGGGAGAGGTGCCTGAGGACTGGAGGAAAGCAAATGTCACTCCAGTCTTCAAAAAGGGCAAGAAGGAGGACCTGGGTAGCTATAGACCAGTCAGCCTCACCTCCATCCCTGGAAAGGAAATGGAACAACTTGTTCTTGGTGCTGTCTCTAGGCACATCAAGGATAAGAGGATCATTAGGGGCACTCAGCATGGCTTCACCAAGGGGAAGTCATGCTTAACCAACTTGATAGCCTTTTATGAGGATGTTACCCGGTGGATAGATGATGGTAAAGCTGTGGATGTGGTCTATCTCGATTTCAGTAAAGCGTTTGACACGGTCTCCCACAGCATCCTCGCAGCTAAACTGAGGAATTGTGGTCTGGATGATCGGGTAGTGAGGTGGATTGTGAACTGACTGAAGGAAAGAAGCCAGAGAGTGGTGGTCAATGGGACAGAGTCCAGTTGGAGGCCTGTGTCTAGCGGAGTCCCTCAGGGGTCGGTACTGGGACCAGTTCTATTCAGTATATTCATTAATGACTTGGATGAGGGAATAGAGTGCACTGTCAGCAAGTTCGCTGATGACACAAAACTGGGAGGAGTGGCTGACACGCCGGAAGGCTGCGCAGCCATTCAGAGAGACCTGGACAGGCTGGAGAGTTGGGCGGGGAGAAATTTAATGAAATATAACAAGGGCAAGTGTAGAGTCCTGCATCTGGGCAAGAACAACCCCATGTACCAGTACAAGTTGGGGGCAGAGCTGTTGGAGAGCAGCGTAGGGGAAAGGGACCTGGGGGTCCTAGTGGACAGCAGGATGACCATGAGCCAGCAGTGTGCCCTTGTGGCCAAGAAGGCCAATGGCATCCTGGGGTGTATTAGAAGGAGTGTGGTCAGCAGGTCAAGAGAGGTTCTCCTCCCCCTCTACTCTGCCCTGGTGAGGCCGCATCTGGAATATTGTGTCCAGTTCTGGGCCCCTCAGTTCAAGAAGGACAGGGAACTGCTAGAGAGAGTCCAGTGCAGAGCCACGAAGATGATTAAGGGAGTGGAACATCTCCCTTATGAGGAGGGGCTGAGGGAGCTGGGTCTCTTTAGCTTAGAGAAGAGGAGACTGAGGGGTGACCTCATTAATGTTTATAAATATGTAAAGGGCAAGTGTCATGAGGATGGAGCCAGGCTCTTCTCAGTGACATCCCTTGACAGGACAAGGGGCAATGGGTGCAAGCTGGAACACAGGAGGTTCCGCATAAATATGAGGAAAAACTTCTTTACAGTGAGGGTGACCGAACATTGGAACAGGCTGCCCAGAGAGGTTGTGGAGTCTCCTTCTCTGGAGACATTCAAAACCCGCCTGGACGCGTTCCTGTGTGATATGATCCAGGGAATCCTGCCTCGGCAGGGGGATTGGACTAGATGATCTTTCGAGGTTCCTTCCAATCTGTAACATTCTGTGATTCTGTGAAATTTTAAAGATAAAACAGTAGAATATCTGGTATCTTTCCCTAGAAGCATGTGGGATTTCTTAGCAGTCTGTTCAAGTTCAGAAATGGGTCTGGGATTTTTATCCTGTATTCTGCTGAGGGCTAGTGTGTCCTGTTGATCTCTCTCATTGTTACAGACTATTCTGTACATTGATCTAACTGGTAATGTTGCTTGAAAATTGAGTTCCCATTAAGTCCACTACACTATATTTTGCATTCTTCTCTGGCTTGTTCCACACAATGGCTCTGTTGTAGTAATAAATTTGTGATGTTCATTAGCATTAACTAGAAAATAAAATAGGTAAATAAATACACAACGAAATGATATACAGAAATTCTTGTGCTACTTTTGAAGTAGTTTGACCCCTAATAAATTATTTTAGGCTATCAGAATGATTTCTGATAATACCCCCTGTAGAAATAATTGATATAAAATAACTTTAACCAAAATAATATGTAGGTTGTATTAGTTTTTTTTTCACTTTGTCTTTTTTGTTACTTTTTATGTTGCAGCTGAACCTCTTTAGTATATTAAAAACAAACCAAGAATGTATATATGTAGTAACTAAATCTTAAATTATAGCTTATATTGTTTCACTCCTATTCTGGAGAAGCTGGAAAAGAGAATTTGTAGGCTGTTTTGTAAATGTTCTTGCATGTTGTAATTTAAAATAATGAGTATCTCATTGTATTACTAAAATTACTCATAAATTTACCTTCCTTGTTTTTCATTTTCAGTGTGTACATTGCTACAGGGAAACTGCAGGACCAAGTATGCTGAGTCTCAGAAACATTTATTAAGTTTTCCTTTCTGTGATTAAAATTTGTCTAATTCCCCAGTGCTTTAAATTCAAGTTTGAACATATATTTTAATAAATATATTTTCATTTTTTGAATAAATGAAGAGTACTTTAAATAGTATACCAGAACCTTTTGTAGTTTAAGCATTTGGAGCACATAAGTATTTGACACTAAGAAGCCTTATGAATTAGTTGTTTTTAAAGTGGAAAGGAAAGGAGGAATCTAAGAGAATGCTTTCATTTGTTTTGAACTTTTCTCTCACTCTGAAATACTTAAAATAGTAATACTGTTATATGAGGATTATACATTTTTTGCTAAGAAGGACTTTAGAAAATAAAAAGTGTTCTAAAATGTCTGTCAAGCATTTTCATGCTTTTTTTAGTCTTCTGGAAAATAGAATTGTAGGAGCTCTGAAGAATGAGCATTATCTTTCATTGGTTACTAGTAAGAGAGATGGTTAGAGTCAACTCAGCACAACTAGGAGTGAAAAGTAGAATAAACCAACTTGTGAAACTTCGGGATACACCGGCTGCTTTCTGGATGTACCTAAAGTATCTGAAAAGCATTTGGGTGCTTAGGTCTCTAAAAAACTGGCTAACAAGTTGTGTGTTTCAGTATTTACAATACTTAGATTTCTATTTGATTGCTCGTTATTTTAATTACAGCCAGTGAAGTGATAAGAAACTGCCAAAACATTATACAGACTTGAATACTGTTTATTGATTGCCAGACATGAGCATAGGAGCTGATCTGATTTACCATACCAAAGGCTGAACAAAGGGATGGAAACAGCAGACCAGAATTCTTTCCAGTATTTCAAACAAACATCTCTTGTTTATGATATAGCTCAGTCAGGGATTTTGCTGTTAAAAAACAAGTAAATGAAAAAGCCTTAATTTGGTTTAAAAAGAAATTTTGCAACTTGGTAGTTAATGTCACTTATGATATTGTTGGAACAAGCAGTTTGTGACTAACAAATCCATCATAAACGTATTAGCCAAGTGTTAATTTTATATTAGTGTGGGATGCTGCAAATAAAAAAAAAAAAAAAGGAAAAATTAAAAAAAAAAAAGGCTACTTAAAAATTGATGCTAAAATGAAAATTCATGTGGAATTAGAAATATCTCAAGAATATTTTAAAGAATTGCATGGAGAAAGTATTTCTCCATCTCAGAAGGGGGTAAGTAGAATGAAGTGTATCTGCAACTGAGGAATGATTGAAAAAGGAGGAGAGTTATTCAGACTTTCCAATGCTTGTCAGAAATTTGGGATGGTTGCTTTTGGAATTGTATCTGGTTATTAGTTTATTAGAATTTGCCCCAAGCAACAAGTATTTTGATCAAGACCTGAAAAAGCACTGCATGCAAATACAAACCTCAAAAAGTCAGTCAAGAGGTTCTGGCTAGGAACCTGTAGTCTGTTAAAATAACATTACTGTCAAAATAAGAACAAAGGAGTTGAAAATAACAATAATATTTGGACTGTTGAATCTTTTAGTTACTTAAGTGTTGCCATTCCCAATGAGATGGTCTCATGTTGAATTGAGACCAGGGGAGAAGAAATCCATGGTCGCAGGACTAATGAAACGCTGTTCTGATGTTTCATATGTAAAAATACAATTTGGTGTTCCTTCCTCCCTTATCCTCCGCTGAAGTCTAATTCCTTTTGGCTGTGTAAACTTTACTAATGAAGTAAACTGTGCTTAAAAGGTGTGTTTTTTTGGTTTGTTTTTTTTTTTTAGGTTTTTTTTTTTTTCCGGTTGTCGTTTTTAAATTAAAACACCTCCCAACATTTCAGTGTTGTGTTCCACCATGCATTCCTGTGAACAGTTGCATCAGCATAGCTGCGAGTATTTATGGAGTGAAGCCCTAAGGCCTCATCTTGTTGCCCAGAGACAATTTATCTGTGTTTGTTTTGTAGCCTCAGTCCGAAGTTGTCACTGTCCATGGGGCATAGCTACTGTGGCAAATATGAAACTTCTGAGTATCAATAAGATTCCATGTGACAGAATTTTTATTCCTTTATTTTAAGAAAAGGATGATGGGGGGCTTGGCAAATGCATAGTAGATATTTAAATAAGTTAAGTTTTCAAAGTAAAACCCTCAGAACTTGGTAAATCTTAGAATTCTGGTAAATTGAATCTGCTGTTCACTATGATGACATCTTTCATTATTTATCTGTATATTCTGTTGTCAAGAGGATTTCTGCCTTATTCAGTGCACAGGAGGTGTCATTTCTTGTTTGTGCTTGATTTCTGTGCAGCCTATTTGTGGAAGTCCAGCAGTCTGTTATGTAGAAGGGTCAGTGCACTCAAACTATGCTAAAAGATGTTGTTGCCTATGAGCTCCTTTACCTTGTATTGCAAAAACTGGAATGTGTGCAGTTTTCCAAGAAGTAAGTTCTTCTCGTGGATAGCTCTGCTCCTTAGGAATGCAGCAACGGTGGGTATTAGAGTTAAAATCAGAAAATCTGTTTCCTGGGGAAATGAGATGGATTTTTCTTCCTTTTCCTGGTGCAATGCCAGAAAGGTTTGTGACTCCTGTTTGGTTTTTTTTTCCTGGGGTAGCTGCCAGTTTTGGCAGTCTGTTCTTGAGCTGTTGCCGGCCCATTTGCAAAGAAGCCAGTCACTCAGCTGGGTGGGATGTGTGACCTGATCCAACAGATGATTGCCTCCCAGAGGGGAAATCCCATTCCCTGCCCTGTAGCTGTATCACTTTTCTTCCTTTGCATCAAATCTTCTGCTTGCCAGACTGCTTGATGAATTAATTTAGCTCACTAAGTCAGCAGAAGCTAATAATTTTTTGTGGTTATCTTGATTTTATTTTTGTTCTTTGGGATATATTGATTTGCTGCATAGTCAAATACCAAGCTGTGCAAGTGAAGAGTGGAATCTCTTGTCTGGAAGGAGGGAAGGGAGAGGGATGAAGATTGCCTTCTTTAGCAGCAGCGAGTTATTAGATAGACTTAATTAGCTGACTGACCATACCTTCGGAATAGTATGGTGTACTTTAATGCAGGGCTTGAATATTTGAATGTATGAATTGCTGCTCAATATAATGTCCTTTGAGAAATCAGGTCTAGGAATCTCATATTAGCTATTTGAAGTAATTTAATACTTTTGATTTTAACCTTCTTGTCCCTTAGTTTCCTTATTTTGCAGATTGGAAAATACCCCTCCTTCACCATACACGTTTTATGAAATTAAAGGAATGTATGAGCATTCAGGTATTACAGTGGAAAGTGCCAAAGAAAAGCACTTAGGAATTTCTTTCTTCAGAGCAGGATTTGAATAGTGTACAATAAACAAATTCTTGCTGAATAAGGCAGGATCTCTCTCATAATGTTTCTTCACATTGAGAAAAATGCAGAGCATGTTACTTTCTAATTTTAGTGTTTCCTAACTTTGGCATGCCTGATTTTGCACCTTAATCATGTTCATTCAATCTCATTTAATTGTGTCAAGCAAGTTTTCTGTGCAATAAAACATAATTGAAAAGACACACTAAGAACAAGCCTTAAAAACAGAATTTGGCATACATGTACTAACCATATTATTTTTACTAGTCATTATGTTTAACATGCATTTTAATATAAGCTATGCAATATACTACTGGTTCTTTGGTTAAATATTATTGATTCTTTAATCACTTTAATCACTTATCTCAATATGTAGATGCTAAATATGAGAGTTTTCAAAAAACTGAACAATATAAAACTAGAATTAAAATAACTAAAAAAATTATGCTATAGCTAGTGGTAAAGTGATTTCAAATGGAAGTTTCATAACCAAGGAACTCTCTTGATTGCTTACAAAAATCGGTTTAAGAAGTTGTTGCAGGATTTTCAACTTGGTGACAAAATTGTGAAACTAAATAGGAGAGAAAGAGTAAAGCCACTCTTAAACTTCTGTGCTTGCTTTCATTCTTTTAGCCCTCGTCTCCTCTTCCCTCGCTGTAATTTTGTATTCTCATGCTCTTAAACCCAGCGCTTCTGCCTCTTTTCTGGTCTGGGATTGCTTACACTGAGCAAAGCCCACGGCTGTAACACTGCCTGGGATGTGCTCGTCTCATGACCAGCCTGGTGTGCAAGGTTCATGCCTTGGATTTCCAGTAGTTTGAAAGGCAGAGATATTCAGAGCTGTTGCTGCTTACCAGATGTTTTGCCAGCTTCTGTCTGTGTGTTCTCTGGACTAGAAGTTTTCAGGAAGTTACCAACCCAACTGCTGCTTTGAAAAGGAACCCTAAAACACTTTTTTTTTTTTTCCTGCCAAACTGCCTGGAGTATTTTTGACCAACTGTAAGTCTATCAATAAATAGTTTAAAAATTGTAACTTCCTACTTAGAATTGATGGAACACATTTCCTATTGCAAACATTAAGTATAAAGAAAAATTCAGTTGAGCTCTTGACTTTCTGTAGTGTGTAACTACTGTAACTGGAGACTACCAAGAGACATAGTAATAAAGAGAGGATTACAGCCAGAGGAAACAAATGCTGATTCTCGATGCTGACTTCTCAAAAATATTTTGAAGACAAATCTGTGCTTTCACAGCCCAGATACCTGGACACTAGGAGTATGTTTGATCATGTTGAGAGGTTAAATTTAATTTTTACTTTATTCAATGGAGAAATTGTAGTTCATGTGCGAGACTTGTACAAAGTCAGAAACTTTTTTTTTTTTTTTGGATAGCATAACAGAGAGACTGATCCAGCAATTCAGGCATAACAGATGGCAAAGTTTCAGGAAAGGAATGAAAATTAAAGTGAGATTATAAACTAGGTATAAAGGACATCCAAAGATTTGCTGAGAGAGAAAGTAGTAAGAAGTGCTTCAAGGGTCACTGCTGGGCACATTTAAGAGTTTGCTTTTTCAAGTTCTTTATAGTTGTATGATGATTATTCTATAATAGCGTTCTGTGGGATGAAACTGTATTGCTTTGTGCTCTGATCCTTGCTTTGATAACAGACAGATCATTTGGGGGAGGATGGGACACTGGTGTGGCTCCCCTGCTGAGAGAAACAAGGTTCTCTACCTTTGACTCTTCTCTAACAATATCAAGGAGTTAAAGTATCATACCATAAGCAGAAGTACCATAGAGAATAATAGAGTAGAATAACAAAAGCCGTGTTTACATGGGGAATACTTTGAAATAGCAGTCCTTGACTAGCAATCTCAATTATTTTCTGCACAGCTGCTCACATTCCAGAAAAAGAATGTCTTGTTTTGAATTAGCTTCGTGCACTTCAACAGGGAGTCTTATTTATAGATCAAAAGTATTTGCATGGATCTAATCAGGAATAATATAAATTAATGTCTCATCATAAACAAGTGCAAAGACTTGTAAAGTTTCTCTAATATTCCCTTTGCCAAGTTAGACAAGTAGTTTACAGCTACTATACATGGCACAAACAGAGATTTGTGCTACTCTTCTCCAGTGTGCTGTGAACAGTTGTTTGCCATTTCTAGCAGGTGGCAACATGTATTTGTTTACTGGTTTAGTGGGATACTTCTGTGAGAAATATTTCTGTAGCCTGAGAATAAGGCACTAGGAATGCTGGCTTTACAGTAATTGTCTGTATGCCGTGAAGTAGGAAAATGAACAGTGCCTCCTCACCTTTAACAGTGTAATCATCTTGAATAACCTGCTTTGGAAGTTGAACTGACAAATTTTCTTGTTTTTGAATATCCTGAATGCAGAAAGGTCTCTTATACTTGCTCTCCCACCCCTTTCAGTTCTGAATTCTTACCTGTGCTATGCCTTGGATGTAACCAGATGAGTGGAAGATACTCTATTCTAGACTTGCTTTGCCCAGAACACTTTTGGTAGGTCAGAGTTGTGGGTTTTAATCCTTCAGCTAACGTAAAGCATTTTGGGATGCTGTATATAAAATGTGGATGGTGCTAAATCTTTCTCTACCTTTTTTCCTTGTGGAACATCTGGTTTTATAGTTGATCTCTGAGGGTACCTGCTAGCCCCTCAGGCATTGAGGTAGCCTAGATGTTGTTTGGATTAGTACAAGGTTATGAACCTCCGTAACTAAGTTAATTTGTTAATGTTTATATGGGATCTTTTCCCAAGTATGAAGGAGACCTCTCACAGCAGAAAATTCAGAGGTGTGTGTTTGAAAATGCCACAGGTGTGTTGGTGGAGTCTGGCTTCATGTGTTTGGGAAAACTTAAGTTAATTCCTTTTCATTGAGTGAGAGGCAGTAGTTGTCATTGGGATATGCTACAGAAGTCTTCAGAGTGCAGTCTAATAGTTTGTGTTCAAGGTAACAGAGAAGCAGTGGAACGCAGAAAAAGGGATGAAATATTCAAAAGGTAAGCCAAGTAAACTTTATAGTATCATGCTGGAGGCTATAAGAAAGGAAGGTCTATATTTTCAGGTCAGAGAAAAACCCACACAATGAAATAATGAAAGTGCCTGTTAGTAACAGCCTGGACTGGAATTTTAGTTACGTATGAATTACAAACCTTTGAATAAGCAGTATTTAGACCTAGCTTGAATGTGAGCACCTGGAGAGGCCTGAATCTAAAATTGGCTCCAATGTTACAAGCCTAAGTCATAAACTTGATGTTGATGATGTCTACAGTGACCACGACTTAATTTCGTCTTTCCTACCACGCAGATACATACTAATGTTCAGATAAAAAACCCAGAAAAACCCTGTAGCCAAGGTTTATCCTCAAGAGACTGAGATATTTTGCTGCACCACAAGCCAATAAATCAATTAATCTAAGGTTAACCTTTCAGTTAATGCTGGACGTTTCTCACAGCAGAAGCTTTGGGGGAGGATGAGGAGGCAAATTTGCAATTCCTTCATTTATTTGGGCATAGCAACTATCACAGATCTTCCTTCCACCCAGCAGCAATATTGCTTTAGATTTAGGGAGATGTTGCTGTACCAGTTACTTCACAGCTGAAATCTGGAGGCATTTCTCTCAGTAACAGTGCTTGAAACAGTTAACAAGTCTAGCTTTAGCAGAAGTTGATTGTACTTGCATGAGAAAATCTCTTCTTACAGTAGGTAAATTTGATGTGAAAATAGACTTCTCTTGACTAATAGAGAGACCTTGCTGAAGGAAAATGTCTTGCTAAAATATGGAAGAATTCCTGCAAATGGTTCTTGCAGATTAGAATCACAAACCTGTGGTAAGGTAAGAGACCTCTGTAGCATATCTTGTCCAATCTCCCCATCAAAGCAGAGCTGTTGACAGCACGAGGTCATGCCAGCTCTGGCTTTATCTACCTCATTTTGGAGACCTCCAGCGTACAGCTTCTACAAACTTTTTGGGCATCCTATTCCACTGCTGCACTGCCTACTCCCTGGGGAAAAAGCCTGTGGCCAGTTTGAACCTCCCAAGCTGCAACTTTTCTTTTGACCCCTGTTCTTCTCTCTGCTGCTGAGAAGAGTTTGGCTCCTTGATAGTTCTTGTTCCCCAAGCTGACTCACATTCATCTTGCACCCACAGCCGTAATCCCCAGGACCTTTTCAGCAGGGCAGCGGTCTGTTCCCTGTCTGTGCTGATGTGTAGGGTCATTCTGGCCCAGGTCTGCCATTTCCTACTTCTTATGGGTACTCTTCTGTTGGTCCAATCCTCTAGTTTATCAAGGTTCCTTTGAGTTGAAGCTCTACCGTATGGCATAGCAATCTCCCCCTTTCCAAGCTTGATACTGTCACTGTATTTGTTGTAGATGCATTCTGTCTCTTCCTCCAGTTGACTGATAAAAATATCAATCATAACTCCTGGGGTTTCTTGGCTTATTACATGCCACCCACCAAGCCATTAATTTCATCTAGTTGGGATTAGTGATGCAGCCAGTTTACAATCCATCTAACACCTTTACGCAGCGCGTGCTTCCTCACCTTGAAAACGTGACTGCTGTGAGATGTGGTGCTTTGTCCAAACCGTAGTCTTTTGTCACAGGACGGCATTTGGGTTGGTCAAGCGTGATTTGTCCTTGGTGAATCTGCGTTGACTGTGCATAAATACCTTCTTCATGTGTTCTTGTGCTTCTGTATCTTTATCCTTTAATGTAAGATGACTGTCATATTAGTAAATGCTAAAATAATCTGTGTGTGTATGTATGTTCTCGGGGATATTTAATCCCTTCCCGCACCAGTTCCCCTTCACCACAAAGGAGGTTTTTGCTTGGATTTTGTAGGGGAATATAGAAAAATCACCTAGAAATTCTTCTTTGTTTTTATAATAAAGCAAAGTGTTTATACAAACTAAACTGTAACTGAAATAAGCAGAATTCGTGTAGTAAATAAAAATCTCATGCAGAAAACTGCATCTTAATACTTAGTAGCTTCAGTACTGTAGTGCTGTAGCTTGTAATGGTTTGTAAAAGTTTTCCCTGAAAAAAAACCACAACAAAACAAAGACTTGACTCAAACTTTGCATTCTCAGGACTTGGAAGAAGATTTGGATGTATAAAATGTATATTACTGTGTGGGGAATCATTTTGGTAAAACGTAAAATACAGTGTGCTCTCTGGCTTGGCTGCCTATTGTCTTATTACTACTAAAGCAACCTTGAAAATTAGAGGAAAGCAGGAATTATATAAAAAGAGAAAGAACAGAATTTGCCTCTAGCGAAACATGTTTACAGTAACAGCTGCTCTCAGAGGAACAGCAGGATGTTCATAAAATAGTTTATTTTTATTTTTTATCTATATAGCTGGTAAAGAATCAAATCAATTGACTTAGATATATAGGAACCTAGTGTTCATGTGCTGATAAACAGCTACATTTTCCCAGCTGAGGGTTTTTGAATAGTTTATGAATGGTTTTGAAGAGTGAAATGTAGCAATAGCTAACAAAAAGTAATCAGGATTGTATTTCCCACATAGTTATGAAGAAGGTTTATATTTTTTTTTGATGCGTCATTGGCAGGCACTTACTTTTTGGGGGCATTTGCAAGTTATATCTTATTTTGCTGACTTTTTTTCTGTCTCACAGGACAGAAGGTGAGATGTCACTGGTTTGAAGTCAATTACAGTTTAATGGTTTTGATTTTTATAATTTTTTTAAAAGCTTCTGCTTTTTTTTTTTTCTGCGTGATTTGTCTGTTGTGCCTATCTTGTATAAATGCCATCAGCAAAAAGCTAAATCACAAGCAAGGATCTAAAGTTTTTTATAATTCACGTATTCAGTGCTGAAGCACTGGCTAGATATGGTTATGACTGTTCAGAATCAGCACAGAAAAATAAAATTAACTGAAGTAACTTGAGTAAGTCCAGTTCTTTGAACTATACAAAATGCTGAAGTTTAGCTAAAAGCATATCTAGTACAAAAAACAAACAACAAAAAAACCCCAAACAAAACCCAAACAACAATAAAATGTGTGACACTGCTGGACACTGTAGTAGATGCATGGGTGTCCTTGTGGTTATGTATGTCTCTTGAATTTCCAGTTCCAGCCTTTACACTACTGGTAAGTTCAGAAAAGCTGTTGTATTGCATTAATCTTTGCCTGCTATTTTAAACTTAATTAAAGCTGAACTATTATGTCATGACACAATCTAATATCTCTGAGAAGACAAGGTAAAAAAAGCTCCAAAGGATACAACAGCCCAGTACCAGCTGAAATTTTGGTTGTTTTTTCTTTTTTTCAGTTTGTATCATCTGAACTGGTGTGATGGTGCAGCAAGATAAAATTTTGCTTGTATTCATTCTGTTTATTTGCTGTTAGAGATTGAATTTGTGAATCCTGAGCCTTTTGTCAACTACTGAACATGGAAAAAGCCAGTGCTTGAATATAAAGTTCTTGTTCATTTTACTCAGAAAACTCTGAGGAAGTTTCAGACTAACATATATTAGGAGGATTTGCACATTCTCCGTGACCTTTCATACTATGTTCCCACAGTTGCATTTGTTTCCAAAGTCGCATTTAAAGATGACTTGTCTGTCACTGTGTTTGAGAGTGCTTCACCCCATTTTCTGAGCTTTTCCTGGTTTATCTGTAGAAGATTGAGGTGCATTCTTCACAAAGAATATGTAGTACTAAGTTTGTTTTTTGACTGAATTTTTCTAATGCATGTGAGATATTTTTGGGCAAAGTCCGGTTCACTTTGTCAGCATTGAACACTTAATTTGGCAAATCTCTTTTTTTTTTTTTTTTTAAATCTCCTGCCATGGACGGAATGTTCCAGGGATGTGTTTATCCTATCAACTTACACAAAAGAAACATATTTCAACATCAATCTTTGTTCTTCACAGTGAAAACTGAATCTCATGCTTTCTACAAATGTTATTACACGATGCTATTTTATGTTTCAATGATGTGTACTGACTGCTGTCTTCTAAAGCCTGTATATTTTTAGGTATTATACAGAAAAAAAACTTAGATGTTCTAAGTACTGTACTTCTCAAATACAGTGTAAAAGCATATAATGGGTTGAGGAACAAAAACTGTGTGGATTAACAGTTATTTAACAGCTATTTAAGTTGTGATAAACTGCATATGAAATATAAATAAGAACATTCTGAAGTGGAGAAATAAGGTGTAGCTCTCATGTATCGCCTCCAGAGCCTTGTGCTGAAAGTAAAATAGCTTAATCCACTGTGGCTTAAAATATTCATAAAATATATAATAAAAGTAAGGTATAGAGGTATTTGTGTTTTATGCTGTATTTAACACTGTATTAGGTTTTGGTGCTGCAATACTTTCCATTTTCTCTAATAAATCCAGAATGTACATTCAGTGTGATACTGCATATTTGTTGCTTCTGCTTATGACCCTTTTACTATCAGAGTCAATGAAATGAATCACTTGCAGAAGACACCCTAGGGACACGTTCTCTATTAAGATGACTTAACAGGTCTTTCATGTCTCCGGGTTGTACAATAAGAACAAGTCTAAAGTCATCTTGGGTGGAATTTCTGGATGCGAAGGGTGTCTGAAATGTCTTTGGTAATTTTTTTCTTTTGAATTTAACAATTTAGTGTGTTGTAACTATGAGAGAGAAAAAAGTATTTGGAGTGATTCTAATAAACATTTACAGAATTGATGCTTATAACAGAAGCACGTGGATTAAATTAGTTTTATCTTCAAATAGGCAGTAGATTATTAGGAGTATACCTACAACTACGTGTCTCCAGAACTGTGTTTTTTGTGCTTATGCATAAAAAATTGTGTTTGTGCGAAAGGGACGCTATTAATCCATTAAGGTTTTTATCAATGATGCACAGCTATAATAATTTTTCTGGATCTCTCCTAATTGCATTGTTCTATAAATTTCCTGAAGACGTGAATATCTCACTTGCCCAAAACAAGTGTAATGACTTAATATCTGCAGTATTTCCTCATAGGAGTATTCCAAGTAATTTAATTGGAGTTGATTGAATGGGTCACAGAAGTTAAACATCACTTTTAAAGGACTTAGCTAGTTTTAGACTAGCCTTGCAATGTTTTATGTTCTTGCAGCACATACCAAATATAAATTAAATTTGGACAAGGAGGACACAATAAATATGTGCTAGAAATGCTTGAATCAGTAACTCTTATAGCTGGGATTTTTTTGGATTAAGAAAAACGCTTCTGTCCATGTAGAGACACAGTGTACTTTGTCAAAAAGGAAGTACTACAGGCATTTCTGGAGTGCTTTGCAGTTGTGAACAATATTCAGCATTATTACACTGTAGTTTATGATGGGAAATAATGAAGAAAACACCATTTTACGGTGCTTCACAGTTACGACTGATGCTTTCAGTTGTTTGTAGCTGAAAGGAACAGAACAGATGGGAAGGAAGATATAACAAAAGGTAAAAATGAAATGTGGTTAACTTTTTTTCTGAAAGGGAGAAAAAAAAAATCACTGAAAATATTACAAATGCATTTCTGAGGTCTTTTCTGGAAAAAACTGCTCTAGCAGGCACAAGTCTGACACGTTTGTCAATAGAAGACAGCTGAGTTAGTATGGCTGTCAGTAGAAGAGAAGACAATATATATTTTCGAGAAGAAACACTGTCCTTTGGAACAACTGTAAGAGGGTCGATATCAAACAGGGCCTTTTTTTACTGATTTACTCACTTTTTTTTCTGTACACTGAGAGAATTTATGCTGTGAGAGGGCAAAGTTCTAATCATTGCAGAAATGGCAAACTGGGATTTTAAACCAATGGCCTCCAAGTTTTTTCATGACTTGCAGATTCAATTTCCCTTGTTGGCAGTGTGAGTATTATCAGACTAATATTTGAAACATAAATGTTTCTTTAAGGGTTTTTTAATGTAGGCATCTGAAGTTCAAAATTTTATCATCTTTAAAAAAATAATTTGAAATATCTCTCTAGGGATAATTATACCTGAATAAAATGTCTTTGCTGCTCTTATGTAAATGCATTTAAAGGTAATAAGTAACTTTGTCATCACACAATTAACGTTGTATGTCATGAAAGTAACATTGCAATCACAAAATAATAGTTTTCAATTCTTGGAGAAGTAAGGAGGGGGGTCAGCAGAACTGCTACCTTGGACTTCTGGAGGGCAGACTTTGGCATGTTTAGGAGCCTGGCCGATGGAGTCCCTTGGGCAGCAGTCTTGAAGGGCAAAGGGGTCCAGGAAGGCTGGACACTCTTCAAGAAAGAAATCTTAAAGGTGCAAGAGCAGGCTGTCCCCGTGTGCCAGAAGACGAGCTGGCGGGGAAGAAGACCGGCCTGGCTGAACAGAGAGCTTTGGCTGGAACTCGGGGGGAAAAAAAGAGAGTTTATGAGCTTTGGAAGAAGGGGCAGGCAACTCTGGAGGACTACAAGGATGTGAGGCTATGCAGGGAGAAAATCAGAAGGGCCAAAGCCCAGTTAGGACTTAATCTGGCCACTGCTGTAAAAGACAATAAAAAATGTTTCTAGAAATACATTAGAGGAGGGCCAAGGAGAATCTCTATCCTTTACTTTATGTGGGAGGAAACATAGTGACAAAGGATGAGGAAAAGGCTGAGGTGCTTGATGCCTTCTTTGCCTCAGTCTTTAGTAGTAAAATGAGTTGTTCTCCAGGTACCCAGCCCCCTGAGCGGGAAGACAGGGACAGGGAGCAGAGTGAAGCCCCCATGATCCAAGGGGAAATGGTTAGAGACCTGCTACGCTGCTTAGACACACACAAGTCTATGGGGCTGTGTGGGATCCACCCAAGGGTACTGAGGGAGCTGGTGGAAGTGCTCACCAAGCCCCTTTCCATTATTTATCACCAGCCCTCGCTAACCTGGGAGGTCCCAGGTGACTGGAAATTAGTAAATGTGGTGCCCATCTACAAGAAGGGCTGGAAGAAGGATCCGAGGAACTACAGGCCTGTCAGTCTGACCTTGGTGCCAGGGAAGGTTATGGAGCAGATCATCTTGAGTGCCATCACGTGGCATGTACAGGAGAACCAGGCGATCAGGCCCAGTCAGCATGGGTTTATGAAAGGCAGATCCTGCCTGACTAACCCCGATCTCCTTTTGTGAAAAGGTGACCCACTTGCTGGATGAAGGAAAGGCTGTGGATGTTGTTTACCTGGATTTCAGTGAAGCCTTTGACACTGTTTCCCACAGCATCCTCTTGGAGAAACTGGCTGCTTATGGCTTGGATGGGCGGATGCTTCACTGGGTAAAAAACTGGCTGGATGGCTGGGCCCAAAGAGTTGTGGTGAATGGAGTTAAATGCAGTTGGCAGCCAGTCACAAGCGGTGTTCCCCAGGGCTCAGTGCTGGGGCCAGTTCTTTTTAATATCTTCATCTATGATCTGGGCGAGGGGATCGAGTGCACCCTCAGTAAGTTTGCAGATGACACCAAGTTGGGCGGGAGTGTTGATCTGTTTGAGGGTAGGAAGGCTCTGCAGAGGCATCTGGACAGGCTGGATCGATGGGACAAGGCCAACTGCATGAGGTTCAACAAGGCCAAGTGTCGGGTCCTGCACTTGGGGTACAACAACCCCATGCACTGCTACAGGCTGGGGGAAGAGTGGCTGGAAAACTGCGTGGTGGAAAAGGACCTGGGGGTGTTGGTCGATGGCCGGCTGAATATGAGCCAGCAGTGTGCCCAGGTGGCCAAGAAGGCCAACAGCATCCTGGCTTGTATCAGAAATAGTGTGGCCAGCAGGACTAGGGAAGTGGTTGTCCCCCTGTACTCGGCACTGGTGAGGCCGCACCTTGAGTACTGTGTCCAGTTTTGTTTAGCCTGTAGAAAAGGAGGCTCAGGGGGAGACCTTATCGCTCTCTACAACTACCTGAAAGGAGGTTGTAGTGAGGAGGGTGCTAGTCTCTTCTCCCAAGTAACAAGTGATAGGACAAGAGGAAATGCCCTCAAGTTGTGCCAGGGGAGGTTTAGATTGGGTATCAGGAATAATTTCTTCATGGAAAGGGTTATCAAGCAGTGGAAGAGGCTGCCCAGCGAAGTGGTGGAGTCACCATCCCTGGAGGTATTTAAAAGAGGAGTAGATGTGGTGCTGAGGGACATGGGTTAGTGATGGACTTGGCAGTGCTGGGTTAATGGTTGGACTTGATGATCTTAAAGGTCTTTTCCAACCAAAACAATTCTGTGATTCGAAGTAAAAACTTCATGTTTGACTTTGCTGTGTTCAAATGAGCTTAAATCAATCCTAGTAGATAGGCACTGATACAGTGGTTATATTTATTATATATTTGGTGTCTTAGGGCTTTATAAAGGGACTAATTTTATTTTCATTTGTATTAGTCTCTTTAGGGACTTTAGTGTCTGACTCAATTAAGGGCTGGGAAAAAGATATCATCTTCATCTTGTGACTGTCAAACTGCAGTAAATGCATTAGGAGGAGACATCAAGGTATCACAGATTAGAGGAAGACTGGCTGTCACATTCCTCAGAGGTCTTCTTACTGGATGATCTAAAACTAGGGAGTCCTGAGGTGCCTTTACTCATGTCTTTTTTGATTTTTTTCCCCCTTTGATCTTTTCTTCAGACTGAAAACTTTAAAACAGTTGGACAGTAATTTGACTGTAAATTATTCTAAATCAGAGGCATACAGGCAGAATCACTTGAATCTCATTTTGTTAGGTATGGTGCTCAATTTTAAGCTTGTGTAATACATGTGAGATCACCTGAGAATCCACTATACTGAAATCCTAGAGTGGAAGTCTGCATCATTGCTGGTAGAAAAGGGAGGGGAGTTGCTCTCAGTGGTGCTTTTTCATAAATGAGTAGAGTTGATTTTCCTCTGAGATTTTACTTTGTGCGGTTTCATATGGATTTTGGTACTGAAAACTAGAAGCAGTGCAAGTAATTCGAGGTTTGTGGTGTTTCTTTTCATTTTCCAGAGGTGTGGGAATACTTGATCTTTATTGGTTACAACTTTGGATCCCAACAAAATAAATCTTTGTCATGTTTCTGGAAAAATCTGCAGTTTGCCCAGTGACCTGTTCACGTTTGCACCTCGAGTTTATGAGGCTGCTGTTCAGCAGCGTTACGGCAGGATGTTCTTGGGGAGGCAAGGGGTTACGGGTTTCAGTGGACTGAAGATGAGTGTTTCAGCATGACCACAGGAAATTTGCTGTATGCAGAATAGCACCGTGACATCCCCTTTCTTTGCCTTCATTCTGGTCTTCACCCATGAGCTCTCAACAAGAGCCTTTTCCCCGTTGCCTGGCAAAGCTCCATCCTCTCAAGCCCCCACTTTGCACAGAAGGGGCTGCCATTGCCCATCTGTGGCTTCCCTGCATCTTCCTAAAGCAACTCTGTTCCTTGCCTGGCTTCCTAGGAGGTCTGTATCAAGGTGTACACTATTTTTCCACCCCCTCACTTTCTTTGAATTTGTCTTTGTTTAGTCCTGTGGAGGCCTCCGCTGCCTCACTTGCTTGGACTGTCCTCTGTCAAGGCTCTAGCACAGCTGGTATCAAACAATTCCTTAATTTTTTTGGCAGCATTACACATTTCCTAAGAAATCATATTACTTGAGTATTGTTATTAAAGCTCTTACCTGCTAAAAGCATAGGAACCTGCCTTATACTTGTATGTATTCTGGTTCTAGAAACTGGCAGAACTTACCTCTTCATTAACCTCTTGTAAGGAATGCAGTGTAGGTACGCGGGGTGTGCGTATTGGTGAGATGGCAGATGCTGGGAGGAAATCTGTCATAAATGCGTAGAAAAACTCTGAACAAGTTGACTCTGAACAAGCCAAACCATAACCTCCTCTTTGCTTAGCTAGACGGATTGAGCTGCCTTTTTCTTTTTCTTCTCTATTCTGTTAATATTTTTCAGTTTTCTGATTGTCCCAGTATATTTTCTCATTTCTTTTTCAATGGTCTTACTGAGGTATAGGCTCAAGGTCTCTACTAGTCTAGCAGTGATGATTCCACTGCTTATAGACTTTTTTTGTTTTCTGCATCTAATGTTCATACACCAAAAGATTGCATTTTATACACAGCAAAGCTATATTAAAGTGTATTTGTTGTCTTATCAGCAATAAGTGGGTCAATTCTCATGCTGTCCTTTTTGTCGATATTTCCATAGGTCTGCCCATACTCTGTATCTAAAGTCCTGATTGTTCAAGCATCTATGAACAATTAAGATAGCTTTCATATAATTTTCAGGGAAAAAAAAGGTACAATCTCTTTAACTGTGTAAAAAGGTTCCCTTGGTAGATCTATGGGAATGACAAATTATCAATGTGTGTTCTGAAATAAAAGGTGCTCCGTGACAATAGACTGCTGAATTTCGTGGGGACATTCCAAGAGGATTAGCCTAAAGGACTTCAGTTACATTTGTACAGCTCGAACTATAATCTGTTTGAGATATGAAGACCATATAAATGTTGTTGTAATGTCAGAAATTAAGAAGTCTGAAACTGATCCATGCTTCTTTGGAAGACAGAGTAATAGTTCACTTTGGGTATACAAAACTCCACAGGTTACTTTATGACAGAAAAGCTAATTATTTAGATCACTTCCCGGAGTTTTCACAGTGTTTGCCAAAATGATGAAGGTATAGTCAGCGTAATTCTAGACATTGTCTAAGCAAATTATAGGTTGTATTAAGTTACATTAGTCTGGGCTGTGCACTCGAAGTCCTGCACTTCTGGTCAACCAGCAGTCCTTTTGCTTACCTGTAGCAGTAAATGGGCAAAATAGCTAAAAACTTGGTTCTGTTTTGTTGGAAAGAAGACAACGTGTCGCAGAGCGGGGTTTTTGAGCCATTTTGCCTTATGCTTATCTGCTAATTAATTCTTACAGCTCCTGCCTGGTTATCTTAGGTACAACCTCAGAGCAATAAAGCTACTCTGCTTCTGATTCTGTTATGTATAATTTTTATTGTAAGGATTGTAATAAGTCTGCTTCAGATACATAGATTGGCAAGCTTATTTTAGGTCTTAAAACCATAAGAGATACTTTCTTGTACATTTACTATTATATAGTTGACAATTAAACCAAAAAATATTGTGTGTGGAGGACGGGCGGTTGCTGGTTTGTAGCTATAGGAAATCCTTTCTAGTTTCTGATTTATGCACTTATTTAGAATCTATACAATTTATTTTCTTTATTGCTGTTTCTAGAACAAAAGACTTTTGTTATGAACTGTTTTACTACTTCAGTAAAAAGGTTGGAGCAGATGAATTAAAGGAATGCCAACATTTTCTCATTGTAATTTTGTAACTGGTTGTTCCAAGTTATTTTGGAATCGTGAATTGTTCGTTTTAATTTAACTTTCAGAGTAAGCAGCAGGTATGATAAGTTCAAATCCAATATACAGATCCTTCTTTTAAGCAAATATTTTTAGAAGAGAAAAGCTTTCTGTGCTTTATATTCCAATATGCAGTAACAACCAATATTCAGTATCCCCTGTAATGCTTTAAACTGTTTTCCCATATTTACTTGTTTCTTCCTGAAGTTTTTCTAAAACAGTTAGAATCACAGAACCGTTTTGGTTGGAAAGGACCTTTAAGATCATCAAGTCCAACCATTAACCCAGCACTGCCAAGTCTACCACTAAACCATGTCCCTAAGCACCACATCTGCTCTTCTTTTAAATACCTCCGGGGATGGTGACTCCACCACTTCCCTGGGCAGCCTCTTCCACTGCTTGAAAACCCTTTCAGTGAAGAAATTTTTCCTGATGTCCAATCTAAACCTCCCCAGGCACAACGTGAGGCCGTTTCCTCTCATCCTATCACTTGTTACTTGGGAGAAGAGATCGACCCCCACAAAGGCAGTTGTGTTTATCTTGATGATTTGCTCTTGCTATTTTCATCTTCTGAATATTGAAAGTTGACTTCAGATATGACTTTTTTTTGGAAGTATCATTTTTGCTGAGTCTTTTCAGGTATCTTATATTTTAAAGAAGGCTTTGAGTAGTGATTTCCAAAACCAGTAATAAGAACAGCTGTAGTCTTTAAAACTTTAAACAAAAAGGGTTTTTACGGGCCAGAGTTTGATGGAAAGCCAAGCATAATCTACAAACTAATACTGAATATAATACAGATGGTCTAAATTTCTCATTCTTATAGAGTCTAAATTTCTCATCTGTGTAGTTAATCTATCATTGTCCACTTTCAACTGTAGAAACTTCTGAAAAATTAATCTTTGACTTCTCTATTTTATGATCCCATTTTTTAACCTTGTTAATCATAAAGTAGCATTCGAGTGAGAACTGTCTAATTGCTGCACATTTCTTTTAATAACATAGGATTTTTACAGTTACAATTATGTTTTATATGGATGCTTTATTCTTATCTTTTGTCCATTTAAAAAACTTGAAATCAGTCAATGATCTTACTGTAGGAAAGTAATTTTCTGAAATTCGTTATAAGTTTGCCTTTGGTTTAAATTTCAGTTTTGCAGTGGAACTGGAGAACTTCCCCATTAATTCTGTATTCATTATTTAAGCCTTTTATTAGTGATGTGGTACCTCAGATGTTCACATATTTCTGTAGTGGATGTCCAGGTGTATTTACAGTTTGATGTCTAGTTTATATCTACACTGCTTAGTACTAAAGAGATTATTAATTGTTTTGCAGTCATTTCTGGAAGCTATATTTCTGTTCGTGAAAACAAACTGGTTGAAAAATTAAGCTTTTAAGGGAATTGCTCACAGAAGGGAAATCATACTGTAAGTAGTACAAAATGAATATTGATGTGAAAAATAGCCATGTAAGTTATTTGGTTGTGGTTTTAGATACTTTGGTTTCTGTCCCATCTTTGAGTAGCAGGTATAAGTCTAGAAACAATAAGGCATTTGAATGACATATGAATCAACTGGTCTAATGTCAAAATCAGAATGCTTCTGGTTTTAAATAACCAGTAAGTTTTTTTTTAAAAGTGCCTATTGCAGAAACCCACTAGGAAATTTGTAATGAAGATATTTGAAGATTTAGACCCTCTATGGATGCGTGTGCACGCACGCATATATATATGTATAAAAATAAATATATAAACCCAGGTTATTTTAGATTAACACATTAACAGCTGATGAGTAATAAGTATCTTCAGCTTGCTTTTAGAGCATGGCAAACATAAGTAAGGTGAGTTAGTCAAGAATCTTATTTCCATTACTTCTCAATTTTTAATTGAATATTCCATTGTTCAAATCATAGTTTGTCAGTTTAACTGTTAAAGTTATGTTCAATTGACATGTGACTATTATGCTTATTACTGCCTGGTATACATCCACAAGCAGGATGTGATCTGAGCGAAGGCAGTTTGCAAAACTGGAATAGGAATATTTTGTAATGCCATTAAATATGAACCTTTTTTCACGTTGTATGTATTACCTTCATTATATGCATCTTACCCTGTTTTGTTGGCAAATAGGATTTCAAAAAGTAATTTATTGTTAAAAAGGATCAGTTTTGGCATGTGGGTGTAGTTTTTTACAGTTAAGAGATAATTATCTATTCTGTCCTTCCATTATCTTCAGATAATAACTTCTGTTTATGCAGAACTTGGGTACAAAGAGCATTACTTTTAGAAATGTTACATAAAGGTAGAGTATAGCTAAACAGCGTTAGTTTAAAAAGTTTTGCTTCACCACAAACCCCTTTGTTTTGCATAAAGTATTTGGTACATTTGATGGAAGTCAAGTTTGAAAGGGATGATTTTTTGAAAATACACTTTTAATAATGTAAAGTCTTAAGTTCAGAGCATTTTCTTTAATTTTCACATGCAGTATTACATCATTATTGCTATTAATGTTCACTGAGCTATGATAATAATATGTTGTGCATGGAAATAAATACTGCTGCAAAATGCTTTGGTTTTTTAGTCTTCCAGGAAGTTGAGTGCCAAAAACTTAGTTATTTTTTTATAAAATGTTAAAATATAAATAGTTGCTATTGCTCTTGAGATGCTGAAAAGATGCATTTAGTTTAGTATTATCTGCTTGATTTTGATGGAATGACAATTGAGAAGGAAGTTCCTTTGTAACTGAGACTCCCAACAATAGTTCTTATAATTGGTTTTAGGCATGGCTTTTAGTGTATAATAGGGGTCAGATATTGATCTCAGTAAAATAAAACTTTCTATGGGGATCATTAAATCATTTATTCTGTGCTGGCACCGGTGTAAGTTATTACTTAACTTGTCATTGTTATAGCCAAAATTTCCTTTGAAATCATTTACTGCTCTATGGGATTTTTAACTGTGCTAATTAATATGATTATTGGTTACTTTCTTAGTAATTAAATATCTAGGATGACTTTTGGGATCTCATGCCTTTGTCCATTAATCTGTCATTTACTGTAATAATATCCAAGATGTCAGTATCAATTCAACCTTTACAGACTCACTATTACTAATTTATGCCGTAGCTATTTCAGTCCTTAGCTTATGCACTAAAAAGTATCCTAACCCTTGCCATCAGAAATTGCACGCTGGATCTATAGGCACCTGTTTGTTTTCAGGAGTATAGGATGTTTTATTGATTCTTAGTTTTCTGATGTTTATTTCTACATTGTCAAATATGATATTTTTAATAAGCAATAGAATATTATGGAACGAGTGATTCACTTTTGGAACAGTGGCAGATGCTTTGCTACTTTCTGAAGCTGTTGTTTCCGCCATGCACTTCTCCAGCTTAGCTGGAGAGCCCGTTACAAATGCTGCTCTAACGTCAAACAAAAAGCGAAGAAACAGTGATTTTATCCCTAACCAAGCCTGACCAGTATAACTTCTAGAATTGCATAGATAGCTTATGTTGTAACATTAGATAACTCCTTGTACGTAGATAGTAATCAAAATTAAATGTGTCAAGAAGGATTTATTTTAATAGGACACATTTTAAAAAGTTGATTGTTGTACTTACTGATAGAAGTGTTTCATTCAAACTGCCAGTAAGCCTAACTTCTAAATGATTTGAAATACTTAGTTTAAAAGGTCTGAGGTTGCTCTGTTTGCCTTATACAGAAATCAAAGATATCCTTAATATTTAGAAGCAAAGCAATGTTCCACAATATTAGAGTGGTGTTTGGGTCTTTAGTCGTTGTAAAGTAAATAAATTATAAAAGTTTGTAGATTTCCAAGCTTAATATTTCCATTTCCTTCAAATGCAACTTCTGGCTACTGTAATACTTGAAAATCTCATACCCATTTAAACTTTTTTTTTTTTCTTATAAAAGTAATTGTATCTTACATTTAAAGATATATTATCGAGGTTGATTACTGCTTAGTTGTATATTTTTCATGGAATGCACATCTAAGGGGAAGTGAAAGTTTGTTTATTTAGTTCTATTTTTTTTCTTTTCTAAAATATGTTAATATTTTTAGAGTATATAAATACTCCACCATATAGTTGCCATCCTGTATGTGTCCTTGCAGATAGATTTCAAAGCATCAGATAACAAACTGGTGCTTCAGGGAGCAAACCTTGGCTTCAAGTTGTTTGAGGAATCACTCCCAGTGGTAACTGATGGGGAAGTGTTCTTGTCACGATTGCACGTGTAGACTAGTTTAGAGAAGTGATTCTGGGGAATGCATTTCCACCCAGAAGACATGTCAATAGAAAGAAAATACTGAGGACATGGAGAGGGATTTTTTGTTGTGTAGCTACTACTTGCCATTTGATTTTCATCAGTTATAGGATAACTTGAATATAACTTAGGATGATCTTGGATGTAATGAACAAGTGTCCTGTATTGTCTCTCTTGCAGGCATTTCACTTTTCCTTAGTTCATGCCAGTGCAATAACCTGTCCATGTGTAGCACATTTAAGTGTTAGATATTTTTGAAGTCTCTATCATGGCAATCCATGAAGTCCCTGTGGGACAGTTCCCAAGTCAGGATGTGGGACTATGCTGATGGGAGAGTGTGACGGACGTGTTTCTGGGTGGCCTAGAGCTTCTCTGAGCAGCTTGGAGCAACTATTGGTGGACTTAGAGAAGTTAGAGAAGATCAGATGTTCTGTTTTCCGCTGGAACATGGAGGAGGAGATGGAGATCCAGTGCTGGCATGCAGGGAGACAGGAGAAAGACAAACAGCTTTGCTATACAAATGATGAGTGAACTCCTAACAAACTCCAGTCTGTGCCAGAAAAAGCTTGACTCTGGATATTTCTTCTGCAAAGAAGAATTAGCTGCCCCTTGTCACCACTCCTCTGACTTGCTTTCCAAACCCAGAGTATGTCCTCTGGAAGAAAGAGGCCAGAGGCTTAGATCTGACATCTTAAACTGTAAAATGTATCTGGATGTGAAGTAAAATGGATGGGGTCGAGCACTTCTGCACTTGTATACTGCCAATATTTACTTAAGGCAAGAGCTGGCTCTTGTTAAAAGAACTGGGAGCAGAGCGTTTTTTTCAACCTGAAATTTTGTTAATCAACCAGAATGGAAATTCTTGTACAAATGGAGAGCAAGCTTTATAAAATCTTTAGCTATGCATTTTCTAGTTTTTTTGCCTGATGGGCATTTTATAGTGACATAATTGTTCAAAATTAAGGTTCGTAATTAACAAGTAAGGAACTGACCCAACGCCAGCGACAAACGAATAACTAATCTTTTAGGCCATCTGTTGTAGAGTTGTCAGATAATTCAGAATTTGACATTTCACTCCCTTTATACAGAAAATTTTCATCTAGATCTTGATACAGAGAAGCTTAACAATCTCAATCCAGATACGCAACAATTTCAGATAAAACAAAAGCACCTGTTGTACTTTTGGTCTATTTTAAGACTTGATTTTTCAGAGGACAGTTTTTCATTTGTTTTGAACTATAATATAATTGCAAATATACTTGTCTTGGAGTGTTGAACTCCTGATGTTATTTATTCAAGCAAAAGCAATTTACATTTTCAAATCTAATTATGTATGGGGAGAGCTGTTCTTCAATTATATTGAAAATATTCAGGAAAAGGTTGTAGGGTCTTTATCTTTGGTGGGCAATCTTTGAACTGCTTCTGGAGAAATAACACCAGCAGTCAAAGCAAGGTTAACATTTCGCTATCCTCAATAGTAATTAGTGCCCCGGTTCCCACGTTTTTCCATATATGCAGATTTCATAACTATTAAATGAAATATAGTTTTACTTGGTTTAAAATTCCTTTATGTACAATAAATTAAAACATAAAGATCATAGTGTTTATCATGAGACCATAAGATGTACTCTGCATTTTCGGTTCTTTACATATGAAAATCCTATGGTCACGTTGTAGACTGCTGTTTGCTTTTGGTTTAAGTCTATTTGTTTTAAGTGGGTTTTAAAAACGAAGACTTATTTTGTTGGCTACTTGCTTTGTTTGTTGTCTCACTCAGTGAAAAATAGTAATTGATTGAAATACAGATAAAGTTGTGATCAAGTGAATGAAGTGGCAGAGGCATGTGAGCAGTTATACTGGAAATGGATTGGAAACAAGAAGCTTAATAGTAATGGTGAGAAATGTGTTATCTTATGAAATTAGTATTTCATAAATTGCATAGATATGCTAAAATAGCGCTCAACAATTTTGCAAATTAAATCCATTAGAAAATAGTAGAACAGTCCATCATTTATTCCTTACTTTGGGAGAGGCAAAGCTCAAAGTGCATCAGGTTTCAGCAGCTCAACTAACTGAAAAACAAAGTTGTAGATGCATATATTTGTAAACTTTTTGTTTGTTGCTTACAGTTAAGGATACTTTGTTACTGACCTCTTAATTGCAGCAAATAAGATGATGAGAAAGTTAGTGAGGCAATCTGTCTAATGTTCCCTTATGAAACACCTGTAAAAATGTACTGAGCGTCTCTGATAAAAGATGAAAAGAAAATGCATATTTTGGTGGTATTGCTACTCTTGATATTGTAGGATTTATTGACAGTTATTTCACTACTTCTTTCTTCTAGCAGAATATTTCAGTAAAAGGCTTTGAGGACTAAGCCTCTATTCTGATGTTCTTATGCTTTATTTAAAGTTCTTTTTTTGAGTCAGGAGACTCTTACAGGATTTTTTTGGCATTGCTGCAGTTCTAACCGTACTCCAGATATGGTTTAGTAAAGTTGTGACAACCTCTCTTTAGCCATGGGTTCCTGTTGCAATGCTCTTCACACCTGGTTTGGTGGCTGTTGACTTCTGTATTTGAGTTGCTTGGATTTTTTTATCCCAAATAACAGTTCATGAAAGTTGGGGTTAGGCAACTCGGACATCTCTGTAAAGGGATGGCAGATATTCTTCCCCACGTAGAATGGGTCAGCACTTCAAGCAATCTAGAATATATTTTCGGAGTTAGAAAGTAATATTTTTCCTTCTTCCTGTAGACTATTACAGTTAATTACTGTATAGACTGGGGAGGAAAATATCTTGTTTCTTAGTAAAAGTGTAATACTAGCATCTCCTAGTGTTTGTTTTAGAAGGAGCATTGGGATTGTCTCCTCTGAAGTTTGTTTTGAATTTGGTATTTAGAAAAGCCACTTTTGGGTTTTGTCTTCTCTGTTTTCTGAAGACAGGACAATATCGTCTGGCTATTTAGGTTCTAAGACTAAGCTTTGAAACATTTCTGAGTATTTTAGTGGAGATGCTAATGCTGTGAAAGTGAAGGAGTAGAGGCAATTGGTAACCAGTTCTGTATCGCTTCCATATGGGCCCTCATATTTAAAAGGAGAACCAGAGTTTCACTCAGTTCTTACCTCTCCTTACAGAGAACTGATCTGATAATCCAGGCAATCTGCTGGGTTTAGGAGCTTTGTTTTCCCAGTAGTGTAGCTAAACACCGTGAAGGAGCAAGGAGGAGTAAGCAATAGCCTGCGGAGAGTTCAGGAGTCATCTTGAGGAGGAGGTGAGGAAGTTGTAGTGAGGAGAAGTGAGAACAGCAAGTATTGAGAAGCTCCAAAACCAAGGGAAACGTGACATACTAGGGTTTCCCAGATAGGAAAGGAGATTCCAAGAGCAGTTTTTTGCACAGTGCTACCTGCAGATCTTCTGATGAACACCCTTTATGGAGCAGTACTTTTGGAGCAGTTGTCCTGCAGAAGAGTTATGAACAACTCGGACTACTGATAATTGAAAGTAGCACAGTGAACCTTTCATGGAAGAAATCTGTGGTTTTCCTCCTGGATGCAGTACTGCAAAACACTGGTTTTTTTCTCCAGGTACTCTAATTCTAGCCAACTATCATTCATTTGACATTACTGGAGGAGCTCATACTACAGCAGAAATTAGTGGGAAGTTCATCTAATTGATGTAAATTTTTGCCTAGACCTTTTTAAAAGTCAGTATTATGGCAGAATGTGTCTTGGAAAGCAGCATAGGGTACTACTGAGGGACCTGCTGATGGATGGTGAGTGGAGGTCTCGTCTTGTTCTCGGTGACAGCGTGGCATTCTCACAGGCAAGAAATGTCATGCTTCTCTCTGACAGGAGATCAATACACTAAAATAGTTCAAGAGTTTCTTGAGGAAGCATATTCAGTATATAGTGACACAGTATGCCACCACCATCTCTCTTCTACAAGGAGTCCTGTGAGGAATAATTCTTCAGTTATAAACATCTGCGTGATACCTGGTGGAAAGGTTTGAGGATGTGAACTAGTGGCTTGGGTGCTGGACATAATGTGCAGTGCTACTTCTCTTGTCTCACATCTTCAACATTCATCCAGAATTAAGGAACACATTTCTTGAGAAATGCAAACTTTGTCTGTGTCTAGATTTCAGTATTTTACATATTTTTTTAAAGCCTCTTCTTAGTTTTTGAGAGACTATTATATTTAATGGCTTTGGCCTTATTTTCAAGATGTAAAATGTTATGAACTTGAGATAGTTTAAAACTTTTAGATAAAAACTGCCCTCTTCAGTAACAGGTTCCTTCTAATTAATCAAGAAGAGCTAACCTTCAAGTTAATATGGGCTGGAAATTTTATTTTCTAGTGTAGTGTAGAACTGAAATGAATTTCCATTAAAGACTCTTACAGTCTTATCACTTTCCAGACCCGCTGCTAAGTGCACTTCTTGCTTGATCTTTCTTCTATAACAAGATACAAAACACCATATACGTTCAAATAAGGAAACTAAAAATAGCAGGCTGCACACACAGCTCCCTTCCCAGATACGAGAGAGAATAAACTGTGAAAATTTATAGTTAGAGCAGTTATATTGCAGAAAGATACTGAGAGACTATGATGAATGTAGTTGCACTAAAACCTTTTTGGAATAAAACGAAGTAGCTTGTTGCGTTTGGATTGACTTACTATGCCAGGTTTTTGGTACACATAATGTAGGGATCTTGCATCCTGACGTGAGTGCAAAGAAGCTTTCCAACACCTGCCTAATGATTACAGTGCAGGAACACATAATTGCCTGTTTGTCCCCTTCTGCAAGTTTCAAAATTGTTTTACAGTAAAGATAAGTAGTTTTGCATTGAAGTGCATTGCAAAAACCAAGCAACCTGCTGCTCCGTGACGTTTGAGAGCTCTTGAATGTGACTTTTAAATGTTGAGATAAAGAACATGATTCCCAAATTTTTAAGGTCCTTTCTCTTGAGAGACCCTACATCTCACCACTGTGTGTGAACAGAAGAGGGGAAAATCCAGTTTTTAAACTATACCCCCCTACATCACTGAAAAGCCCACTTTGCAGAACACCATAGGGAAGCAGCCTGTAGTGACTCTTAATTCTCTCCTCTGCCTTCCCACTACTGAATAAAAGAAAGAGCAGATGAGCTTAAATGCTAAATATAGACAAAACATAATCAATTTGGAAAATGAGTAGTGTATGCTAGTGTTGGTTCCAATATATTAGTATCATAAACAATTGTCAGTCAGTCTCAGATGCATGAGACTATCTAATTGTACTTTTAATTCTTTGTTTTCCCACACTTAATTGCATTAAAGGATACCATATCCTAGGCAGTAGCATTAATCTTCTACGTAAGCAATTCCTGTAATTGCGATGGAGATTGCTGATGGAATTTAGCAAGGTGTGAAAATGCTCTATATTACTGTGATTGAGATGGGAGTGTAGTTGGCTGGAAATTTCTTAATGAAATGTCATGTCAGGAGATGTAGATTGACACCCAAATGTGGGGAAAAGAATTACCAATTAAACAATTTCTCTAGTGGAGTATGAAAGTTGTGATTGTGGGAAGACGGTCAGTGATGCCTTCGAGGCTAGATAGCTGTCTCCAGGAGCCCGATGGTGAGGGAGCCACAATGGGAAATAATCTGGTAATTATACTTTTAGCTATTTTTGTAGAGTTCAGTAGTATGTTCTGTTTTGCCAAGTAGGTATTCTAATAGCTGCTTTTTTATAGCTACAATTTACAGCACTTGCAAGCTGATTTTGATCTGTAAAATGTAATGTTTTGTTGTGGATGTGCATCCATGGATTCCCCATCATTGGAAGTGTTCAAGGCTAGGTTGGATGGGGCTTTGAGCAACCTGGTCTAGTGAAAGATGTCACTGCCCATGGCAGTGGGATTTGGAAGTAGATGATCTTTAAAGGTCACTTCCAACCCAAACCATTCTATGGTTTATAGGACTGTAGGTGAAGGTGCAAAGTTTGACAAAGGTGGCTTAAGTTAAAACATAAAGGGTAATACTTTTAAAGTTAATGGAACTTGTCACTTGTTTGGTCTCTTATCTTGTCTTATCACCAAGTTTTTTATTGCATAGTAAGGAGGGAAAACATTTTTGGCAATATCTAGTGCTACAATTGGGAAAAAAAAAAATTATTTTGTACTTATGTAGCTGTACCTGCTCATTAAAGAAATTGAGCTTTTCTGACGCCAGAAACTTCTAACAGATTTATGTACCAGATATATGATCCTACTGATACCACAATTGTCAAAGAAATGTAGAAGAGTTATTGCTAAATGTTATTAATGATCATATAGAACTTGTACAATTCAGTATTTTTTTTAAGTTGATTCCTGAGAAATGCAAAGTAAATGCATGTGAGATTTACCATTTTACTATTTTTAGGTGGTGGCAATTGTCTTCTCTGAATAAACGGAAAGAAGGAAATGGTCCAGCATTGGGACTGCATTTTTTTTAAAAAAAACAAAACCACATGTAATTTATATATGGCTATGTACAATTTTTTAAAAATACATTTGTAATTTGTGCTACTAAAAAAAAATATAGATTTAGCAGGACACCTAAGTAAGCAATAGTTCACCCAGGAGCTATAGTAGCAAAGCTTTATCCTTGGTCTTTTCTTTTTTCAACCAGAGCATAAGTGGAGACACTGTCTCTGGAAGTCTAATCATGCAAAGTGTCCTTTTTTTTTTTTTCTTTTTTTCTTCTAGTAATGGAGGAAAAATGATGGTATCTGCAGTAGTTACTTGGTTAAATAGTTAAACTTCCATTCTTCCAGTCCATATTGTGTATTCTAATTGCCACAAAGTATTACAAGATGAATTCATACTGATCTGTCTTAAAGATGCCATACATGAAGGATGTCAGGTGTATCCAATATAGTGCTGTAGTACTGCACATTTTGAAAATACGAGTTGTTAGCTTTTTGTATGAAAAAAGTTCATATTCTAAGGTTTGTAAACAATACAGAAAAAGTCTGTTGTTGTGATACCGGTACTGCTGGTGGTACGTTGCTGCCACAGTAATATGGGCAAGCTAAAAATGTGGCCAAGAACTGTATTTGCCTAGTATGAATAAGGCCATTTCACTAAAATACTTATTGGGTATAAAAGCAATTTTGAAGAAATGAGATGCAATCATAATATTTAAATACTACCCAAACAGTTTACTGTTCAAGTGTAAAGTATTCAATCTCAAAAAATGTTTTCCCAGTACTTAACATGCTTTCTTACAGCAGCATGGGTGCGCATATACAACATAGTAGGCTTTTTGGTGCAGACAAAAAACCAACACAGATCGCACAGTTCTTTTTCTAGACTTAAATAGCCTTTACTAACTTTCTAACCTAAATTTCTTTAGACATGATTTTTTTACCTACTTTCAGAATATAGCTTCTTTCTTTTTTCCCCACTCTTTCTTCTCCACTGAACAGGCATATGTTATTTTAATCAGTAGTTTTAATCTGTAAAGCATGGGTTTTTGGACATCCAGGGGCTAATTCTAATGGTAGGAGGTCTGTGACAGTGGAACCAGTTTCACATGTGGAATCTGCACGCAGTCCACGTGCCTGGCATTTTGATGTGCGTTTGTGTCTTTCTTGGAGAAAAAAAATTAAGGGGCAATAAATCAATAAAAGGTTAAAAGTAATCTTTTCTCCCTGCTGGTTCGAATCCTTGCTAGCAATGGAAATTCATGAAATGCACCAGTAATTGTTTCCTTTCCTAGAGAATTCATTAACTAAGGCATTAGCCTTTTTATTGTCATGAGTGATGACTAATTCTCTGCATCCTGTTATGCTTTCTCAGGTGCATTAAAATATTAAATTCATATTATTAATTTTGAGTTTCTGATTCAAATAATGAAAATCTTATGTTTGGAATTCTTTTCTATAGAGGCAGTTCAGTTTCATTGCTGTTGTCTCTCAAAATCCCTAAGATTTTGTTTTATTCATGTACACAGTTACTGTCTCTTGCATCCAACTCTCCAAAAGGGAGGGACGCTTTCAGCTCTTCAACCTGCTCAGAGAAAAGCGAGTGGAGATTGATCTTTCAATGTAATTTTCCTTCATTTCAAAAATTCAAAAAATACAGAAGTGATTACTTTAACACTGATCTAGCAACCTACTTATTTGACATCTTAAAATAGTTTTCATTTGGGAATTTTAAAATACTTTGTAAAACATTCGGTATCGCAGTGTCCCTGTGCGCTGGGGTACGTCTGTGTGTGTTGCTTTACAAACCAAACCAGTGGTGGATGAAATGAAGAACGCACCGACCAGGTGATAGGTCTCAGGACTGAGTGTAAGAGGTGAAGTGAGGAATTCAACATGGGAGTGAATCAGATTCACAATCTGAGAAAGTCCGCACCAGTCCCTTTAAATCTGTTCACGAGTAACACTGAGGCTTGTCACAGTGCCAGTCTTTAGAAGCAGCTTGTGCTGAATACCTAAAATGAAGTTTTTAGAAATGCTGTTTGATGAGAAGCATGGCTGTAATATTGCTCAAAGAGCACGTGTTTTCTGACACTAAGGGTATCTTCTTAATTTTACTTAAAACGTTGGTGTCTTGGGTAGGTAGCCTTTAATTTTCTAATCATAGTTTCAGCTTCTGAATGAAGTTTTATTCGTGACCTAGAAATCTGAGTTAGCCGAGATGCTTCCCATCTGTCTGTAGTCATACACATCTGCAGTAATATGTTTTCAGTAGTGAGTATTTTTTGGCTTGTGCACAGATCTATAATCGAGAGAGAATGCTAATAAGGAAAAAAACAAGCTTTGGAAAAAAAACTTATGGTGAAGGCAAATATGTCATAAAAAGCTTCTAATGACAGAATTACTATCATAACCACTTCTACTGTTTTCACCATATTCCCTGTCAAAAGGGACATTTTATAATCTTGTGCCATAAAAATAGGACCTTATGATTGTCAAAATATTAACTATATTTCAGAAGATGTTTTATTTGGTGCTAAAGTAATTTGACTAAAAACATAGAATAGTACAAAAAAGTTATTAACAGTATTAAAAAATAGTGGACAATAGGTCAGAAACTCATAAACTTTGTTTTTAATGGAATGCTGATAAGGGGCATTCTTGGCCTTCTTTTGAACATTTTTATCAACAGGAAAAAAACCCTTTGATAAATATAGTAAAAACTGCTGATGCGATAAAAAAAAGGAGATGGAAGTGCTGCAGAGCAATCAAGTTTGCTTTGATAAGCTGTACTCTAACAAATTGTGTTCAAGTTTTAGGTCATAAATACAGAATGAGAGACTGTCGGCTGTACTCGCAGGGCAGAGAACCCCATCCTAAAAAGAAGGACCTTTGTTTGCACTGGTGATGGATAAACTGTTGAACCAAGTGCAAAGTCTTTTCATCTCAGGTGTGGTCCCAGAATGTATCCAAGGACTGTGAAGGAGAGTAGTAAAGGTTCTTCTGCATTGGACATTGATGTAACTGCTCCTGCAAGGCTTTGTCTTGTTCTAGCAGTCGCAGACCAGTACTTCAGTGACTTGCTGTTGAATTTAAGGATGCAAAAGTTTGACACAATTTAGGGTCAGAAACATGACTTTCTAGGAGAGTATCAAGGAGCTTGGTCTCTTCTGCAAGTAGATCAAGGGATGGCTTGGTGATACCTAAGAGGTACCTGTGCAAAGAACATCAGGGAGTTCTTCCAGCTGCCTGGCAAAGCTGTAAGAAAATCTGATGACTGGACGTTTAAGCTAAACTGACAATTAAGCAAAACCAGCCAGTAATAAAGGACACTTGTTGGAAGAGCTTACCATGTACTATGGTGGAGTCTATGGCACTGGCAGTTCTTAATTGTGATGATTTTCTAGGTGTCTCTTATGATCTGTATTGGAGAGACTGTCAGTTTGATGGTTCAGGCAGTATCTTTTAGGCATAATAGTACTAACTCGCTTCAGTTTTATTTTGTGTTAGGATGTTTTTTGTGCCTCTCTATGAGCTGTGGACCTCACTTTCTGCATGGCTGGATTAGTCCATTTTTGTAGCATATCTCTGTATTTCCTGAGAGTGTGAGGTGTGTGCATGTGTCAGAAGGGACTGCAGGTCCATCTGTCCTGTGTCCTGTCTGCAAGACTGGCCACTAGTTGATGCTCAAAGAAAGTATCATCTTTGTTCTGCTGTTGCTCTTCACGAAGCCTCTCATGGCGACTGTTGGACGCTGAGCTCAATGGACATTTGGTCAACGTAACATAGTGCAGCGATCGCTATGTATGAGAACAAAGCAAGCACACACTGACGTTTTTCTTGCCTTTAGCATTTATTAGGAAGAAATTATATATAAAAATATATAATTTTTTAATATTTTAAATATTTTATATATATAATTTTTATATATATAAATATATATATATATAAAAAATAAATTTATTAGGAAGAAATTCTTTACTGTGAGGGTGGTGAGACACTGGAACAGGTTGACCAGAGAAGCTGTGGATGCCCCCTCCCTGGCAGTGTTTAAGGCCAGGCTGGATGAGGCTTTGAGCAACCTGGTCTAGAGGAAGGTGTCCCTGCCCATGGCAGGGGGGTTGGAACTAGATGATCTTTAAGGTCCCTTCCAACCCAAACCATTCTGTGATTCTATGATTTACCCGCTTACGGATTTCTGACCTGGGTTTGCATCGTGGCCATTATTATCAGTGACCACTGATGGGTTTTCCATAAACTTGTCTAATTCCTTTTAAGAGCCACTTAAAGTTTTGGTATCCACGATACCTGTGACACCAGATTTTTACAATTTAATTACATACTTCATGACAAAGCTTCTTGTTTTTAATATGCTAGCTTACTATTTCACTGTGTGCTTCCTAGACATTGAATTGAGACGTCGTGCATTTTTTATATGCATTTGTTGTATTCTGCACAGTTGTGTCTTCTTCAGGCAGGGGAGTACCAGTGCATTTCTTTTTTCTCCTTTTTCTGCAAACTGTTCCATGCCTTGGACCGTACTTACTGCCTGTCCTGGTACTTTTTCTGGTTCTCCATCTTTTTTGAGATAGGTCCATCTTTCATTTAGGTAATTCCATTATAGTGTTCAGGGTTTTTGTCCTTTTCTGAATAGTATCTAACATTCTTTTTAGCGTCTAATTCAGTAATCGCTTCACTTTTGTGATTAATTTATTGATCTTGAAGCTCCCTGTACAGTTTCTCTTAGACTGTACTGACATCTAATGGTAAGGCAAAGTGGCTTAACCACACTTAATGGCAAGATGAATTGTCTGACAGGCAAATATAATTATATATTTTCTTCTTAATTCAGTATTAGTTTTTGTAAGACAAGATGGAATAGCTTCATTTTTTGCACAGAAGGTCTGATCTAATACTTTTTCTTCTAGTAATTAATCTCTTTTTGTTCTGCTCTTTCGGCCACGCATTTTTAACTGTAGTTTAAAACTTTGCAAGAGTAGTTTTGAGTACTGTGAAAGTGATGTGATGGTTTTATACTGCAGAAGTTTTTAGTATAGGTCACAGTATCTCCAGAAAAGTATAGCAGCATGAAATAAAATGTAAGAACAAATGCTGTCCTGCAGAACTTTGGAATAGGATGTTCCGGTGGTGTTACAGCCGTCTTACTATTGCTGCATGTTGAAGAAACATACAAACCAAAGTCTTTGTCCTCTTTTTTCCTCATCCTTCTATTTGAGGTTCTTCTATATTTTAAACTGGGCATTTTTCAAACTCCTAGTGGTAAGTACTGTTGAATAATACTTTTGAACTTTAGAAAGAAAAAAAAAATTGAGTGCAGATATTAAAGTTGTATTCTATGTTTAGGTGTGGTATGCTGTGTAACTTCAGTGAGACATTAAGTATCACCTGACTTCCATTATGAACCACCATTCCTCTGATCCAAAATTTTTGTTATATACAGAACCAATACTGCTGCTACTGACACTAGAAATGTTCAACTACAAATTGTAGAGCTTTTTCACGTAGAATGTTTCTCTCGTACATCATCACCTTTATTTTTCCCTTTCTCAGAGTTAGAGCCCATCTCTTGCCATAGCCTCAGAAAGTTGACTTCTTTACTATGTAAATGTATCTTTACTTTTGTTTGAACATTAAGCTAATTCCTCTGACTTAGCATTCTTACATGTCATTTTACTTTCTGCTGTTTATCAACTTGATACTACCCTCTCTTTTGCCAAACACAAGATATGTTGTTTTGTACTAGAGAAATATTGTGAAATTCAGATGAATTCCCATTTCTGTTAAGCTTTCTCGCAGTCTAAGTTGTCTTCAGCATATGTCGTAGCCTGTCCTTTTCCCAAAACAGGGGAAAACCTGAAACTTAATTTCTAAGGAATGTCAATAATTGTTGTAGAGTGAATAATTCTTATTTGTGGGTTGTGCATTGAGCTAGGTTTGCAGAAAAGCTTACTACTTCATGCTTCGGGAAGAGTCAAGTCCATAAAATGGTCTTCAGAATTCCAGTGTATGGTTTAAATTAATACTCTGGTGCTCTGCTTTTAGCTGCACAAGCTGGGGAACCAGTTGTGGCACAAAATATCCCAGATGCTAGGAATATCTGACATCCAGCCATGAAGTTGGTGTGCATCCTGTGAGTCCTTCATGTCATTTCACTCAAGAGATACTCAAACATCAGTGGGCAAGGGGAAGAGAAACAAAAAAGCCCCAAACTGTGTTGTTTCTCACCTGTTCTGGTGAACAAATATGAGGTAAGATATGTAATATCTTACATATGAACAAATATGAGGTAAGGCATTGGTGGTTATACAGTTGCCACAATAGTCATTGCAGAAGGCATCCTTCTGCTTGGTGAGCAGCCGCAGTTGCCCTGAGCATGTCGTCCAGCTCACCAATGGCTGTGACTATTTTGCCATGAAATTGTAGATATGGTTGACTTGGATATAAGGAAGAAATTTTTTATGATGAAGGTGGTGAGACACTGGAACAGTTGTCTGGAGAAGTTGTGGATACTCCATCATTGGAAGTGCTCAAGGTCAGGTTGGATGGGGCTTTGAGTGACTTGATCTAGTAAAAGATGTCCCTGCCCATGGCAGGAGGGTTGGGCTAGATGATCTGTTTACTATCTGAAACAAACAGTTATTGCAAAATGTATAATTATTTAGGATAATTAAAATATTTATAACAAGAGGAACAACATTTTCATTACCTTTACTTATTGATTCCAGGTCTCTGCAAATTGGACATTTCGAGGCTTGTGAGGTGTCATGGAAAACTGAGGTCTTATTGATTTGGGTGGGAAGGAAAGAAATTTATTTAAGTCATCAAAACCTGATGGCAATGACATATGTAAGATAAACTTACTTACCATTTTTTTTACAATAGCCTTATTTTATACCATTTGAAAGTTGATAGTAGAAAGAGAAATATTTCTGTAACTCAATGTAGTTTCAGACCAAAGAGTATATATTAGAATGGTTAAATTAAATGAAGATTGAGATTCCTAAGGGTAACATGAAACTTCATGACCTATTCGCTATGTGTTAATGATCTATCAGTCTGTTCTGTGAATTTCATTTCTGTTTTGGATTTCTTATGCTTCATAATCTGATTTGGGACAGCCTACAAATCGTTTCATGCAATGGAAGCTGACAGTGAGGCAAAGGTAGAAATCAGCCTTTTGCTGTTCCGAGCCATATAGGTAAAAGTCTGTGCTCAGAGGAGTTTATACTCTGAATCTTTTTGTGAGTGGGCTAACTAAGCAGAGGTTATGCACGATAGACTTTATAAGTTTTCTGCTAGGCTTTCCCCGCCTGTTCAGATTTATCAGAAACATGATCTGGTCCATGCAAAATTCTCCCGCTAGACTGATGCAAAGGAAATGGTCCTGCATGGCATGCTGCAACATTTTGGGTTTGATGGGAGTTCTTCCCTAGTAATGTGGAGTTTGTCTCAACCTACAAGTACGTATATAATGAGCCTACTGGTTTGCCTTTTTAAAAAGAATTAATTTCTTAGTTTGCTTCCTTTTCATCCTCTTCCTCTGGAGAAGCAGTCCTGGGTTTTGAATGGGCCTTACTTCAAATCTTCTTGCTCACAGCTCATGTTTATCCTTTACTCCATTACCAGTGTTGTCTGTTTTGGAAACTGAAATAAAAGTTGACTTATATACTTAGCGTTCCTGTTCTAGCCTGTAGGATTTGCTCACTCTTCTATAAAAATGTTGGAGATTCCCTTTTCCTTTTATCTTACAGTCTCAGAAAGTATAAAATTCTTCCTTTCTCAAGGAAGAGCTAAATGCTCCAGGTTGCAATACCCAGAGGCATATTCTCTTTAAAAACATTTTCAAACACTGGAATCATCTACTTAACTGAAAGAAAAAACTCTAATGCTCTTTTCAACGGTGTATATTTTAATCTTGAATTTGTAATGCTTGAAAGAGTTCTGTACGTTGGTGGTATCTCAGATGGCTTTGTAGCTAATACGTGACATATGATAAGCAGTATATATTCTTAAATCACTTGGATTCTCACTTTATCTTAAAATATTGAACTACAAAAGTCTACTTTTAAATACTAGTTGGTATTTTGTGTTCTGATTTTTAATTCATTAGGCAGTGTGCTTGTATTTTTAGTGAATTTCTCAAATACAATTATTCATGTTGTGGTTTAGTAATTGCAGTAACTAATGCTTCCATAATTATAAGGCTTTTGTTTGCTGGGAAATGCTTCCCATATCATCATCTTCTCTTTGTGTTAGAACATGAAGTATAATGAAACTGTATGAGGTTTAAATTTAGAACTGTGTTAACATGTTAATTTATTTTTTTTGCTCAAAAATGTTTTCTTTTGAAACTTATGACAACTTACTATGAATAAAAATAATTTTAAAGGAGTGTTTAAAAGAAAAAACTACTTGATTTATATGGTATGCTTTGAAGCTACTGTAGACAGATAGAAAACATCTGGTGATGCTTTCAGTGGTAGGTCAGTAGTTACAGAGCGTCTGTTTTTTACAGCTGTCATCCAGCTTTGTATGTAGAATGACTACAGTGGAAAAATCTTTTGCTGAATGAATAAACAAAACAGCACAAGGAGGCCAGCAGAGATATCTGTTTCTCCAAGATGGGAAATTAAATAGACTATAAAATTTTAAACCAAGACTAGTATTTAAAATGTTCATTATATTCTCGTTTCTGGCTCTTATCCTCTAGATTTTTCTATGTGACTGTTGAAGGAAGCAAGTTATAAAACACAAGTGATAAGCAAATAAATTAAACATCAGTTTAGGACTGATCCTCTACACAAGTTTGGGGCGTTGGCTTAAGGAAAGGCAGGTGGCTATACAGCTACCTTATAAGGTTTTAAAATACATGTTAGATTTGATGTAAACCTTGTGCAATCTTATGACAGAGCCACATTCAATATTGAAGACTGTTGTATTTTGTAAGAATAATCAATGCTGGGAAATGTCATAGAAAATTTCTAAAATGGCAATGTTCTTTTTGTTTTCTTAAAGAGAAGAAACTGGTCATCTGCATTCTTCATCAATTTTTCTTCTCCCATTCATGATGGGATGTTATATTCATCTGGAATGAGACATTATGCAAAACAGCAGAAGAATCTTGAACTTGAGGATAAAGAAAAAGAGGTGTGGAGGGAAAATGAAGAGGAGGATGAGGCTGAATAAAGTGTTACAACCATGATGAATATTGCACATGAACTCCATTTTTAAATGAAAATAAACACAAAGAAAGGAACTTGTTAGAAGTCCAAATGCACAGAGCAGGGTAGTGCTGGTGAAGATACCTATTTTAATGCAAATGTGGAGTTCTTGATATTAAAAATTTTTTTCTTTATCATTTCACTCAGAGTGCATGAATCTTTATAGTATGTTGATGAAATGTGCCTATGTTTGGTTTTAGAAAAGTTTAAACTCTAGAGAGAAACAAGGAGTTCTCTAGGTTCAGTCACTTGTAAGGCCAGTTAATGCTCTCCACTGATGGTGAAAGCTGTTGGGCAGGAATAAAAATAAACAGGGAAATGGATTATTTGGCTTGTTTTAATGTGCACTGTGCTTGTAATACAGCATTCGCCGGGTTTGGTTCTCAAAGTCTATTGAGTTATTTAGAGGAGGATGAAAGTGGTGCTCTGATTATGCTTTTTAGAGGATCTGTAGACTTAGCTTTACCCTGTCCACTGGCTCGTGTGCGTTTTATCATCTACTGCTGTGACTAAATTCTTGTGGAGGGATTTTTCATCTCTCTCTCCCCATCTCCCCTTCCTGCTTCTTAGTGGTTTGTCTTAAAATGCAGACTGTCGCAATGCCCCGATGCCATCTTGCCCAGCTACACGGTATCTGAAAAGTGCTTAGTTGTATTTGCTGCTAAAGAGCTTGCCTAGTCATGCATAAACCTGCTTTAAATGCTGTTTGGTTGATATGGATGTTGGCATTCTGTATTGTCACCATGATGCTTTTCCTTAATTCCATGCACCTTGAATTGTTTCCTTCAACTTCCAAGTATCAAACTCTGGTTTACTTTATCATCAAAAGTTTAACAGTTAAGAATGAAAAGAGTATTTTCCTGATGGCCGCAAGCATTAGGATGCGAAAGTGTACGTATGGCTTTACTGTTTCATTCCACGTGGCCACATTTCTGTCATTTTATGCGAAGCATATACCTGTGCCTGCCCAAGATATCATAGAATCACAGAATCATTTTGGTTGGAAAGGATCTTTGAGATCATCAAGTCCAACCATTAACCCAGCACTGCCAAGTCCACCACTAAACCATGTCCCTCAGCACCACATCTACTCGTCTTTTAAATACCTCCAGGGATGGTGACTCCACCACTTCCCTGGGCAGCCTGTTCCACTGCTTGACAACCCTTTCAGTGAAGAAAATACCTTCCTTAGATGGTTGTGTGTTCAGGGAAGGGGGGGAAAAGTATTTGAGAGTCAAAAGGCAGAAAATAGCAAATGTCTTGGAGCATTTCTTCTACCGGCTTGTTTGAACTGTGCTGTGCGCTTTGCATCTTTACGTGCTTAGAAGGCAGTTTGGTGTGATATACCAGCTTACCTAATATGATTTATGAACTTTGTGTTTTTTCTTAATTGTTTAAATTACATACAGATCATCTTTCTGGAAAGAGGTGGAAAAAATCTGTCCCTTAAGAAGTTTATCTTTCTGTTCACAGGTGAAAATAAGTGTATAAAAGACAGTAAGCATTTCTGACTTGTGGCTGGCTTGAGAAGACCATCACCAAGCTGTGCGGAGACGTTCTTTGAGCTTCCACTCTTATGTCTCTAATGGACAAACACAAAGTGAAGCGGCAACGTCTGGATCGCATATTTGAAGGTTAGACATTACGATTTCTAATGTTAACTGTGTTAATTTCATGGGTTACTGACATTTCTGGAGACTGGAACTCTTTTCTTTTGGTCATTCAGTGTATTTTTAATTGAGTTGCAGTTCCTGTTGAGGTGATACTAACTGTGCACAAATGCTGGTTTTGTGTGAAAACAGGTCTAGACAAATAAAAGCAACTAGCATGTGAACTCCGTGCTATAAGTTAAGTTTACTTTCAGCTTAGTATTTTACAATATTCTACCCAAACATTGTGAAAGATTGTGGTTTTATATAAAATAACAATCGCAAAAGGATTTCTCTGCATACCGGCTTCATATAGATTGACTTAACAGCCTGTATCTGATCCTAGGAAGGATGTAGAAAATAAAATTAAAATAAACCAAATCAAAAATCCCAGAAGACCCCCCAGACTTTAATGAGTATTTGTAAAAATACTCTGAATTCTAGTGAAAGGAGTGTAATCATTTGGTCGATCATGTTACCTTAAGTCACAAATGACCGAGTTGTATATTCCTAGTATTCTTTACTCATTTACTTTTAGAGTTGGTGTGAAAGCAGGTTGAGGGATAAGGTGTACTATTTTAAGGAATATATGCAAATGATTGGGGCTAAATGAATTTTTATATTAAAATGTTAGCTTCTCCTTAAAAGGCAAGGGAATATTTAATTTCTTTCCTAACCCATTTTGATGCAGTGGGAGGAAGTGCACAAGATCTTCTGGGCACATGGCCTCTGCCTCATGTCTCATACTGAAGCAGTGAACTGCAGTTGAAACATTTGCTCCTCCACGCGTTGGTCTTGAGACTTTTTTCTAGCAGCTGTGTTGGTGTAAGCTGTCCCTGGCAGCTGATTTCTGTCCTTGTTTTTTTCCCTTTCTTTGTGCCAATATGAGGGTAACCGTATAATGAGCTAGATTGAGAAGATGACTCATACTAAAAATAAACTTTGTTGTTGGTATATTTTCCATTTAGGTAAATTCCTCAGTCTAGGTCACTGTTCAGCTGACAAAGCAGTTGCATTGAAGGGGGCAGTTGGAAAGGATCAACGAAGGGTGCTGGGACCATTTACCCTGACGTAACCAGAGAAAGAGATATTTCACCAAAGTATCAAAGGCTGCAGTTCCACATTTGGTTTAGATGATTAATCTCCCTGTTTGTCTCTTCTGAAACCAGCCAAGCCCACCCCAGTTGCTATGGCCAAACTGTTCTCATGTCCCACCTAGACTGGTTGGCCAGGCAGTCAGTTGAATTTGCTCACTGGAGACTAATCCCTGCTCAAAGAAATGGGGAACTGGCTGCCGAGGATGGGGAGGATGGGGAGTTTGGGAAGGCTGCCCCTCTTTCCAGGGAGCTCTGCAGTCGGATCAACTGTAAATTACCTAGGGGTGTGCTGGTGCAGTGCATGGTCCTCTTTTCTCTCTTGTCTGTTCCCAGCTTCAGGGTTGTAGGTCTCAGGTGCTCATCCTAGGGTCTCTGTACCTGACCCCTCAATGAAAAATGCAGAATGCTAACTTGGCAGAGAGCTCAATTTTTTATTCTCTCCTTTTTTTTTTGGCCTGTGTTAGTGAACTGAATTGGCAAACTGTGAGGAGGACAAAGAAACCTGTCCCTTTTGATGGCAGCCAGCAGTTAGATCAGCTCAACTCACTACATGAAATTTCGGTCTCCTTTTAGGCTTATTATATTGATCAACGGGACAACTTAAGAGGAAAATAGAGCCTGTGATGATGTGGGAAGGAACGTTATCAGGGACAGAGGTGACAGACCAGTAGCCACTGCGACTGTTTCAAATAGTGGCTTCCTCCAGGCTGCATGTTCACATCTAGTGATGCTGTTTAATCAGTGCCTTTTGTCTGGCTTGTTTTTCCCAGCCCTGCACAATTCACTGCATCCTGCTGGTAAAATCTGTGCGGCCATGCAGTGTAAGGAATTGATCCAGTTGAAAAATAACGTAGGAAAAAAGTTTATTTAGCCACTTCTGCTTCCTAATCCCATTTACCATGTGCTAGACAAATAGCTGTGCTGGAAAAATAGTGGGAAGACCAGGCAGATGATCAAGAGGAGACGGGGTAAAACAATGGAAATAGAAAAATGCTTGAAGTTTTATGGTTATAGGAATCCAATTTGGTCTTTAAAATGTCCGAGCTGTATTCTGCTCTTGAGTGTCTGTGTGTTCAAATGTCCAAATGTTCTTTGAGGTTTGTAAACACATCTCTGGCTGATGTTTTTAAATTGCTATCCCTGCAACTGCGTAAAGTGGGATAAAGACTAGGGAGTTGGTTTGTTTTAAAAAGGCTTTTCCCTACATATGGTCCTGTTCAGGTTTAAAATATGCAGAGCTGTTCTCTGATATATGTGCCTTCCATAACACAACGTAAATATTTTATATTTTAGAAATATGCATAACGTTTTACAAAGCTCAGGAAATTTAATGAGCTGTATAGCTATTAAAGGTGGTTTATCTTCTCTGTCAGCTGTTTTGTTCATCAGTTCATGTATGGCTTTCTTCTCTTAACCTTTTCTCTCAGAAGAGAATTATTTTTAAGGTGCATTTTCTTTTTATTGCAAGTTCCACTTAAAAACAGGTTACAATGATTTACTAACTGTTACTAACCATGTATTTTTTCATAAATTGTTTAACATAAAAACTTGTGATGGGCAGGCATTAATACAATATTATATCCATAAAGAGATGCTGGTGTCATTCTGGTGGTGACATACAGCATTTCATTACTGTTTGTCTCCCTGTTTGAGGAGGGGATGATAATGAGTTGAAATTCAGTTTCTGAAAATGGGTGGTGTGGGCCTGATTCTCAAAATGAAACGCTCACGTTAGGAACTCGTGCATGCTGTTACACAGAGTTTTTTCTGATTGCCACAAACGCTCTTGTAACTTAGATAACTGCATGCAAAATGTTATTTGAGTTGAACTGCTTTCCTGTGGCGTTTAGGTAGTTTGCACACTTGCTTGTAGTGGCTAATAATGCAAATAAAGCAACAAATTGAACAGGCATCACTGGATTTACTATTACCTTGTGAGTTAATGATAGTATGGTAGTAGTACTACTAAGTTTCAGTTGATACTCAGTGCACGAAAAAAACGTGATTCTATTACTTTGAGAGCAATTAGTTCTCTTCTGATGTAGCTGAGTAACTAATTTTGTCTCAGAGATACCTATGATTCCCTTCAGTGATTTCTTAAATATGAAATTTGAATATTTGCTTTTAATCCTGAAGCTGTTTGCAATTATATTTTCTTGCACATTTCAATGGTCTGCCGTGTTCTTACGTGTATCATCTCAAAAGGGTGGTGTAGAATGTGCTTTGTCATCCCAGTTTATATAGTTCTATAAACTACAGTTTACTTAGATGGTGGAAATTGAAGACTGTCCCTTGAAAAGGCAGATATTAAATTCTAGTTTCTAACTTCCACTAGTAGCTGTGAATTATACTTAGGCATGAAGACATCATCTAGGCACTCTGAGATGCTAATATTAAACTCACTTCACAATTTATAAAATAATGTTTAGGATTCTTCCCTTGAAGATAACTAGTATCAAGGCATGTGAAAGATTAATTAGTTACTGATTATATTGTTCTTTGTCCCCCTCTCCGGTGATGCTGATGATTGCAAAGCGTAATTATAGTAGTATACATTCGGCAGAACAGTTGGAAGTGTCACAGTGCAAAAATAAAATGTGTTCATTTTGTGGGTGATTTGAAAAATTCGAAATGTTTTTGGCATTTTGAAAAGTTGTTATCTCTAATTACGGTATTATTGTACTTTATATTGTAACAAAACTGTAAACAATGCTGTGTATGTGCTTACATTCTAGAAATCTTTAATTAAATGTGTGTATGTTTTACTGACTGTTGCTTGGAAGTTACCTTGGGGATGTCTGACCTCTGCTGAATTTGCTGGGAGCTGATAGATGAAGTAGGAAGGCAACAGAAGGTGGCTGCAGTGCGAAGAATATTTTCCTTCATCTGAACTGTCTGTGAACGGGCTTGATATGAACATAGTGAATTTCCTCTAAATACATTCCATTGTATAATATATAGAGCTCAGCCAGCCACTGTTTTAGTGGGTTTCCAGGCTTTAGGAAACAATCTCTTTTCCTGCCCTGTTTGAAGAGGAGAGCTTAGGGCCAGCAGTGGCACTGGGAGGAGGAAACGGGTGTCTCCTGTTACACTTCTTGCTTGTTTACACAAGTATTAGGGATTAAACCACCACAGCACAATCCAGGAAATGTAACTGCAGAATGGTGAGAGTGACTTTTCCAGTTTGATGATTGCTTGAAACCAGAAATTTCTTTCTGGAGAACCTCATATGTTATATTTATAGCAAAGACTGTAGGATATGAAAGTTCAGGTCTGTGAATACCCTATATGCCCCCCGACAGATATGTTGTATGTTTTTCTAGTTCTGTTTTTTGAGGAAGAAAAAAGCATCTTTGCACACCCCAGAGCTTCTCTAACAATTGTTACAAATCTTTTTCCTTTTTATGCAGCACTGGTATACATCTTAAGGTTATTCTATATACACAGGTTGCCTCTTCCTTTTCAAAAGTGCCCAGAAGAAAACCTGAAATGTATTTTAGTTATTTTAACAGTGCTGCTTTATTACTTAAGAAAAGAGGATGAGTTGGTCAGGATCATAAATTGGAAAAGAAAGTGCATATTAATGGAATGAGTTTTTGAGATTCCGGATAAAATCTTTCATCTTTTGCTCTTATGAAGGGCAGCCTTTCTTTGGGAAAGTCTGATTACTGGCAAATAACCAAGTGTTTCGCTCTTTGAAGGACAGTAAAAGTGCCTGATAAAGGAATAATTTTAGTTTCTTTTCAAGGATATGGTCTAGGCTTTCTTTCCCTGTGAGAAAACATGTGTGTTTTTAAAGCTGCTTTTTTCTGCTTGTGGTGCTATATAGCATGAGATTTTAATAAGGTGAATCTTCAATTAATAGCTGATGTGGTATATTGACGGTTCCAGGAAGAAAGTAGAGAAAAAAGCAGATATGAGTTGAATTCGGTTTTCTTCTTTCAAAATGTATAAAGAAATCTTGAAATACAGAATGACTTAGTTTACAAAACACATTTTCTTTCCTGTTTTTTTTCTTGTGCATGTAATAGCTTGGCTTCTGAACAAGTGGAAAGTACCAGCTTGACAAATCCCAAATGTTATTTCATGACCACTGATGGAGCCTATCTGGCTTGTGTAAACTGTGATTTGACCCATTGCAGTTGTGAAATTAGGCAGCTAAGACAAGTTTTCTGCATATTAATGAGGGAGATGGCCTACTTTGGCAGTGCTTGGGTTTTCCCTGAATTTAAAAAAGGATTTTTACTGAAGTTGGTACGTACTGTGTAAGTTGATCTGTAAATAAAAGGAAAGAGGAATAAATGTTCCCAGGCAGTGAGTACACTTAGCTCTTTCTTGCGTATGTGGGAATTGCAGATGTCAAGTTCTTTGGAAAATGAGCTATCAGTTTGCTTAACTGACATCCAAATTTGAAGATGTTCACAGTTGTCTCACTTGCTGCAGGTATCAGAGAAAGAAAGGAAATAATAAAATGTGCAGACAATTGTAATTCACGTAGTACTTTATAGGGTTTTCTTTATGCATACTGATCTTTAGTACTAGGCACACTAAATACGCCAAGTGTTTCTTAAAAGAGATTAATGGGCTGCGTAGTTCCATGGTGTCTTTTTTGACAGACTTTAGAAGGAGGCTCATGGAAGGATTAGGGCAGCAGAGGGAGCTAAAAGATTCCTAATATTTTATCATTTGTTGTTTCCTAAGTGAAAGTTGCTCCTTCATAAAGTACCAATTAACCTTCACAAAAATGTGGTTTTCTAACCTTAAGTGCCTTCAGCAAATAAATAAGGATTTTTTGAACTGGAAAAAGTTCCTTTGCTCCCTAGCAATCCAGTATAAAATAAATTAGGAATCAGGTAGTAAAAGCTACCAAAATCTTTCTGCGGGAACAGCCATCAAATCTTTCAACTGTAACAAATGAAAGCGTTTAAGCAAGCAGAGTTTTCCATGAATAACCCAAGCAGAATATTCTATGAGTAACTCAAGTTACTTTGATACAAGTGTCTTAAAATAAAAATGCATATGTTCTTCTGTTGCGCACAAGGGTGTTTTAACCATTCAACGCTATTTTTCTGTGTTTTGCCTGGAAGAACTTAGAAAGTATTTTTCTGAGCTTGAAATATAGAGAATTAGGTAAAATATTTAATCTGTTATATGAGAGTTGTCTTCAAAGAACAGGAAGGACTAAGATAAGTTGACCTTGAAATAATAAAATGAAAATGATGCTACTGTGATGCTACTTGTCACATAACAAGATCACTTGCCACTTCCCACACGTTAAGGAAAGTTATCTGTATATTTGGGGTATGTTTACCCCAATGCAAAAACATCCTTTATCTCATTACAGTTATAGTTGAAATGCTTATGCACAGGCTTATGTTTGTTTTTTGTTTTTATCCTTAATATTCAGTATTTATGGTGCAAGGTGTTTTTGGCTTTCTTTTGGATTGCTGCAGTAACCTGCTTTTGTAATGTGAATCTTCATTATGTGCTACCTGAACAGCTTTTGAATTTGCATGCACTTAAGCTACGACAATGTTAGAGGTAATACTAGTAACAATGCAAGCTGTAGAAAAAAGAAAATTAGCTTAAAAGCTCATTTTGCCCTAAATGATGCTGAACAGTACCTGCTAATGAAAAGCATTATTTTAACAAGAAAAGCATTATTTTAACAAGAAAACTGGGGGGGGGAAATCTACAGAAGGAAGAATCTCAATGAGGTTTTGAAATTTTGCTGGAACATTCAGGTCACTGATTGAAGTTCTGAATGTTTTAAAGAAAAGCTGTGGTTTTGTGGTGTCCAGCATATTACGTATTTTATCTCTATAGTTATATTTTCTTTGATATATTGAAATAAAATAAGCTGCTTGCTTGTGACAGACAGCAGCTACATTCAGCTGTATTTCCAAAGCACTACATCTTACTGCTATAATAAAGTCAAAATAGTTTTATTTAATGTTAGTGTCAAAGGCAGTGTTAAATACAGTAAACAATATAGCTTGAAACTAGGTTTACAGGGTTGTAGTCATATTTTTAATATCATATATATTTGAGTCAGAATCCAATACTTAACCACACCTAGTTATCTAATTCCTGAGTAATCTTTAGAGAATTTAAAAAACTTTTTGGACTAGATATTTAGCTTTTATGCAGTGCAGATGAGTGCCTGGTAAAACTTTCAAAAGCTTTAGAAGTCTTAAGTACTTGCTGGTAATATATACTTATTTCTGCCTGGGGTCAGGGAAGATGCTCTGGAAGCACTAGATTTATACATTGCTTTACACTCTGCTGTGGAAAACTGAACTGTACAAAGATTAAGTGTCTAGGTAAACATGCTGAAAAATTTAAATAGTCATCTCATTAAAGCAAACGTGTTCAGCTTTCATAGAGGCAGTTCCCATCCTTAGGGAAGTGTAGTCTGAGATGCAAAAAAGGATTTTATTTTGTTTCCTCCCTTAGTGCAGTCAGGATGAGAGTGTGATTATGCAAGTGGAAACCAGAAAATAAAAGTGGAGACAGTCTTCTAGTGCTGAAGGCATCTGCTGCTCCGTCCTTGTTCCAGGAGGTCAGTACTGAACTGGAAAGGTGCCTCTCCTTAAACAGGAGGAGGAATTGTGTGGAGGCTGTGCCAGGGAGAGAACATCTTGCAGAGATCTCTTTCCTCCTTAGAAAAGTCAGTGTGGGCTGATGGACAGGTCATTTGGAGTTAAGAAACCTGTGTTTTGTCTTTTAGCTCTTCCCAAGGCAGATAGCAGGTTAGAAAACAGAAGTTGTCTCTCCGCCTCTGTGCCTTTTCTTTTCTTTGATAGAAAACTGTCAGTCGGAGACTTTCAGAGTTACTGTGATACAAATAACAGCTGGCTGTTGTAATACTCTTGGAATCCCTGTAAAAAATGAGCCTTTGCTAACGGGAAGTACCTGGCATTTGCAGCAGGTAAAAGCGCGCCCATTGGTACCACTGTAGATCCAGAATTGTGCCATGGTTTGTGACCCTGCTCAGATGCTTAAATAAGAAAGTTCCTTCTTCCTTCCTTTCCTGTGGGAACTAAATTTAAATTGCTTGTGACTTTGAGTAGATGTGTTTTTTGGGTTGGTTTTTTTGGTTTGTTTGTTTGGTTTTTTGTTTTTTGTTTTTTTTTTAAAGCCAGAAATTAGCTGTTCAACATTACTCATATTTCCCTTTTCCTGGTGCTTATTTTTCAAGGTAGCGTCCTAGGCACTGAATTTTCAAACCTCTCATTCTGCCAATTAAATGGAGACGCACCAAAAAACCCAATAAAAATTACAGGCAGTGGCAGTAGGGCAGCAAAAGATGAAGAGGAAAGACTATTCTTTTGATCCTACCTGTATGTTTCAGGAAGTTTCCTCGTGTGCTAGATGATGACGCTCAAATACAAATAGACTATGACGCCTGTTAATAGGTAATTAAGAATAATTATAAGTGTTAATTAAATGCATGATGTCTCTGTTTGTCAAGGAGTGTACATTTGAAGAAATAGTTTTATTAAATGCTAAAAAAACTTTTTCCCAGGCAATTTTATCCCTATTTCTTGTCCCTGCTGTTCCTTTTTTTCTTGAAGATTGCATAAGTCATACCCATGTGGTTTTTTTTTCTGGGTATCAAATACCACTTAGGCAGGTGTCACTTAGTTTCCACAACATCTGCCAGTCATTTCTTGTTGTTGTTGTTAGTTTATCTAACCTGCAGATGGTCACGTTTGCCTGTTTGTGTAGTGCTCCACAAACGCCCATGCTTGTTCCCGGAGTGCTGCTCTGCGCTTGCATGCGGGCGCCATCCATTTATCAAACTCAAATAATTTAGTAACAGTTACGTCTTGCGATAAACAAAAGCAGCTGCACTCTAGCTATCCTTATCTGCATGGATGCGTAGATTGTAAAGGGTTTTTCTGACAAACAAGACAAAACTTTAGAATTTCAAACTGGAATTTAGGGCATGTAAGTCCGAAGGACTAGACGCTGGTGTTTAGAAACAATATAATAATGCAGAGAATGAATTAGTTCCCATAGTAACTGCTTTGTTTTAATAATTTGGTGGGGCAATGAATAGAAGGAGCTCAGAAAGAAGTAATAGGCATCTTAATTGCATGTTGTGCAATGTGAGTGGCTTTGTTCATTAATATTGAAATTAATTTGATTTTATAACAGATTGAAGAATAAGTGTATAAGTTTTACTTCAGAAGGGCAATAAGAATGATTTACAGGTTTTTTTTATTCTTTTTTTTTCCCCCTGGGAAAAATATAATCACGTTTTACATTTGATTATGACAACACAGATTATCGATTTCTTAACAATAAAACATGCTTGATATGTTGCATTGTAAGCGTGACTTCAATCTACGTGCTGTGATTTGCTGCCTGGCAGTTGTTGGCAGCCTAGCAACATACTTCAATCCAGATCTGCAAAAGGATATAGACACACAAAGTTAGGAGTTACTGGGAAGGCAGGTGTCTCAGTGCTTCAAAACCCACCTAAAATCATCAGCACCTTGAAATCTTTTTGTACTTTATGGAGAAAATTTAAGTTCCCTCCACACATGAAGATCATTGTCATTTTGTCTCCTCTTGCAGGCACATTTAAGTGTGCATTTTGCATTTAAGACAAGGCAGGATCCTCAAACAGAAACAGCTTTTTTTGAGACAGATGCAAACATCAGCTGAACCCAGTTTTGCAGAAAGATAGCAGGCACAATGGTGCTTTAGTCAAGAAATTCATGTGCATTGCGTCCTGTCCCAGCACCTTTCATAAGGCAACAGTTGGCTGGGCCCGAGATGCCTGTGTGCTGGTGAGTGAGTACGTGTCTGGGGACTGGCGGGTGTCAGGGAAGGGACCGCATCCTTTCACAAAGTGGGGCCTCTAATTTCAGTCTGTCTTCTCATATGGATGCCTCTTTTTTTTTTTTTTTTTTCTTTCTGTCTTTCTCCTCCTTAATGAAACTTGCAGGAACTTAATTCTCCTTGAGACTACTGGAAGCTTTTGGTTGAAATTCGCTAGTGAGTTAAGGATTTAATTAAGGCAGGCCCAGTAGGTAGATGGACAGATGCAATTACGTAAGCCTGGTTTCCTTTGAAAATCTGTCTAAAAAATGTTTAGATATTACACACAAAGTGCTGCCTGGTCATTCCTTCGCCAAGGAAGTGCCTTCCATCACCGGGCTCAAATGACGTTCCCTCCCCAGACGAGGGAGTCTTAAAGTTGTTTCTGCAAAGTGGCACTGCTTTTAACAGTGGCTCCTCAGTAGGTACGAGTGTGTGCCCGGGAATAGGGAAACTTTGTGTTCTAGATCATCATCAATCCAAAGATGATTAGTTTTCTGAAGGGAGGTTCATTACCCTTTCTGTGTGGTTTGCTGCTGTGTTCTAGTTAATGCAAGATCAATTAATTGTGCCAGAAAGAAAAGGGATAACTGAGCTCAGCAATGAGTGCTCTGGCTCAGGAAGGGAAACTCAAGCTCCTTTTCCCCATTTCTAGTACTTTTGTGTATATAATTTTGTGGACGGAGACTTAAAACTGTGTACGGTTTCTTTTCTCCAAGGCAAGGCCCCCACCACTTGGGGTAGTCTTGTCCCTGCCTCTTCCTCTCTAGTCTCATAAGAAACTTGCCCTGATAAAGTATTTCTCAAACCAGCGTATCGTACCTCCAGACTCATGTTTTCTTGATTATCTCTTTGCTGTATCTTATTAAAATTAAATGGTGATGTTTTTGAAATAGACACTAGCTTGGTTTGAAACTTTTCATGGGTCCTAATCCTTCACTGGAATTCTGAAATGCTTGTTAATATAATCTTAAAGTTTACAAAATGCGTTCCTGTTTAATTTTTGAGTGTCAGGCTGTGAAACTTCCCAAAATGTCAGAAGATAAGATGAGTTTTGCCCTTTGTCCAAGATGTTGATGCATGAAAGTAAAAGGGAGTTCATTCCAGAGCTGAAAACATCCAATTAAGAATTTTTTTAGTCAGTTGCTCCTTTTATCTGTGTTGACCATAAATCACTGGTTGTTTTATAGGTTCCTTGTGATTACAGCAATCAACAAGTGCATGGTTGCATCCTGGAATAGTTGGTGAAATAAACTTTAGAGCTATTCCTTAAAGACCTTGGTATACCAAGGTAATAACACTAGTACATCTGGTGATAAAGAAGAGAGTGTGGTGTTGCAGTCAAATGTGGTTTTTGGGTGCCTTTTTTCCTGCAATTCTGAGCCTCCTTTTCCTTGTTTTTCTGGTTTCCTTTTCTAATTAGGAAATAAAATCACTTCTATTCCATTCCTTGTTTTCTTATGTTTCTTAAAATATTCTTTGGGATTTATTAATTTTGTTCAGTGATACACAAGTGGATTTGCACTGGAAATCAATTATAATTAAATGTTAATTTTCTAATTTAATGTTCAACTCGATTTCATTTGCTCTGATTTTTTATTGCATTAGTCCTTTATGAATGGAAGCACCTGCAAATACTTTCCTAAAAGTATAGTTTTCTCCATAGTTGAAAAATATTTAACTGTTTACTGAATGCTCAATTATAGTTCTCTTAGATGAAGATGACTTGAAGCTTCTTGCAAACAGTGGTATTGACATGATTTAACTGGGAAAACATTAAGTAATGTTCTGAAACAACCATCTCTGCTGACATTGGCTTCTGTTTCCAAAAGCTAGTGAGTCTGGAGACCTGTATGTCAAATATGGTTGATCATTCCATCTCTTGTACTGACTGTGCATGATTAACTGGAGGAAACCCATGCTACAGGCATATATTTCAATCTCCACTTCTGAGTTCTGCATGGAAAGCACTCCTGCCCCCGAGTTGTGGATTCCTCCTTTTACAAAAGAGATACCAACGGGGTTTCCATGTCAGCTCCACTGGTTGTGCCAAAGGCTTGTCAGATACAAGCTTTGGTCTTCCCCAAGTCATGAAGTGCTCCCGAAGTGTGATTGACTTGTACCTTGGACATGATGTAATCATTTCATTGGAAAACATATTTGCTAAACAAAGATTGTTGAATTGTTCCAGATAAAAGCCTTTTATTATACGCAATTTTAAAAGCTCTTATAAATGATTTACAGGCAAGTTTATCCTTTTGTGTTGATAAAATTTGAAAGATTTTCATGTAGGAAGATGAGTTCAAAGAAAGAAAGTACTTTCTTTAGCCTATACAAGTCACTTATGAATGCTTGATTTAACAGGAAAAGTTTTTATTAATAATTGTGATAATTGAGCCCAGTTAGCACAGACAAGAGAATGCTATTATATTTTGGAGTACCTATTTTTAATAACTTTATACTTCCTTCACAACTCACTTTAAAGTATATGTAGGTATACATACACAATATAAATAACTTGAAAAGGTAACCAAATAAATTGTATAAAAAAATAAGATATTTTATTTAAAAGCCTTGTTTAAACATGTAGTTGTGGTATTCCTGCCACTTGTCTCCTTAGTCTTGGAGTTACTATGACATCTGATTTGCTTCTAGAGTTTATTTCTATTCCATTTTTTTGTTGCTTTTCTTGCAGTTTTCTCATCTGGATGCAGTTTCTACCTGTTCTTCCTTCTGTTATTCCTTCATGCCCGAGTACTGCAGAGCTTGTTTTATCAGAGCTGGCACTTGGGTTCCTGGAATTCATCTCCTGTTTACAACACTTCTGTAGGTCAGAACTGCCACAAAGTACAGAAATTAAAGGTTTATCAGCATTTCTACTTTAATTTGATGTTATAATTGAACTACACTTACATCCCACATAATAAGAGGTTGATTTATTAGTAGCAGTTAATTTAAAAGGCTGCTGGATACTTCCCCTTTCCTTCTGCAGCGTGAGAATGGGCTTTTTTGTGTCGTCTTAAAAGTTTTCAAATGTAGCTGGAGCATGGGACAGATCCTGACTTAAGTAGCCAGGTTTACAGATGCCTTAAATTGTCTTTTAAGTAAACAATTTATAAAATAGTAGAAGCAGAGTTATAGTGATTTGTAGAAAGTCCTCAAATTCACGTTTAATTTAGCTGGGCTACTTCATTGTATGAAAGGTTAAATTGATCTAAGACAATTTAGCTTGCAAAAAACCTGCTAAAACTGGAGATTTTAACTAAATGTATTGAAAACTGGAAGTTTCTAGAGAAGTAATTCTATGCAAACATTCCTTAACTGTGAAGGACAGAGCAGGGAGAGGGAGGGAAAGCTAAAATTATAAATAAAAGCAAGTTCAAGCTATCATCATATCCTTGACATTACTAGTATAATCTGTATTGTAGATTGGCAGTAATGCATGGCTATTTTGCCTAACAATCCACAGCAGGACAACATTGTTCTCCCTGTTTGGCATGTGCATAATGTTTTTGGGGTTTTCTATTAATGACACATTTCTCTCTTTATCTATCACATTTTAATTAGATTAGGTCCTTCTAGTAGTGTCAAATGATTATGGGGTGAGACAATAAAAACTTATTTGGTATAAAAGTATAAGTTTGAAGGGAGTTAACTGAAAAAAAAAAAGGCAATATTCGTCTGCTGATGACCATTCAAGAAATGAGAAATGCTGACATTATTGTCAATATTTTGTCTTTTTTGACACCTAAAACCAGGACTTTGAACCAGGTACATTCAAGCATAGGTTTAGTGTTCAGCTGCACCTGCTCCATCATCAGTTGTGACCTGTGATGCTAATTTTGCTTTTAAATACGTGGTCTGCAAATAGTAAGTATTAACGAATGTTTTTAATATTCAGATCAAATCGGAGACCCTGATTCAGTTTTATTTTACTTGCTGAAAGGTTTTTTGTTTGATCTCTACAGAAGGTAACAGTAAACTAGAGCTTTCTCATTCTAGGTGTATTTAAGAATCGTATTGATCATATGATGTTATCAGCAAGTAGAGAATCCGCATAGCTGTTACTGAGACAATTTTATCTAGTCTTGAGGTTTCAGCAGTTAGTAAGTTTATTTTAAGATACAATCACCATTTGAAGATGTTCCATTAATATTTAAGATTATAATATTTTTTTAAGTAGCAGAAAATTTGATAGAAGTATTTAGTGTATTGTCACGGTTTAAAGCTGGGCTGGCTATTAACCAGGTGGCAGATGCTCTCTGTTAACCCTCCCCCCCCACCCCCCACCCGAGGGCAAAGGGAAAAGGGAGAGAGACTTATGGGTTGGAAAGTTAAAACAGTTTTAATAAACTATAATAATGAAAAAGAATATAATAACAATAATAGAAATAATCAAATATATACAAAACCAAGATCGAGAGCTTGGATATCCTCCTCAGGCAGAGTTGCTCCCCCAGCACAGGCAGAGGGGAAAAGGCAGTAGCTCCCTGCCATCACACCTGCAGGCTTTTAACTGGAAACTGGCAAAGCTGGTACCAATCAGTGGGAGACAGGAGGGCCCCTCCCTCCTGGGCCCCACCTCCAGGAGGCAGTGGGTTAGTGATAAATAGGAAAGTGAGAATGACATGTATGGGATGGAATACCTCGTTGGTCAATCTTGGGTCACCTGCCCTGTCTGCTCCTCCCTGCAGGTGCGAGCCCCCTTCAGCTCTTCACTCATAAGCAGTGAGGAATTTAGCAGTGACCTTGGTTTCTCTAAGACTAATTGGCCTGGTTTGGGCCAAACCAGGACATTCCACCCCTTATTCCATACCATTCATGTCATACTCAGATCACCACTACCTTTTCATTTTCAAATATATATACACATATCACTAGTTTATGATTCATCTCTATACAAAAAGTTCATTAAGTTCATTTGGTTCAGGATTGTGGGTTTCCATCTGGCCAGCAGTCTCTCAGCAGTCTCTCTTTTGTCATGGTTCGTGCCCACGGGTTGCAGGTTAAAGATGTCAGACTCGAGGAGGTTACTGGACGCCACTTGATGAAGCTCTGGTCTCATCACCACTGTCTTAACCTGAAAGACACTTACGCAGCAACAACATACAGTTCAGACTTAAGTAGTCTCACCCAGAATCAGATCACCTTCAGGGACACGTCGGACTTCACCATCTTGCATCATCACCCACCAAGTACATCCAGGTCCCTGAGCAAAAGCAATCCCACAAATGGGTTTACCTTTGCCCGTTGCAGGAAGAATCCAGACAGTTTTTCCCAATAGATTCCTTTCATGCACCACAGGGACTTTATCTCCTTCTACTGTATGTAGAAGGCCTGACTGAGCAGGGCCAGCTCGGTTGATAGATCCCCTGGTGTTAACTAACCAGGTAGCTTGTGCCAGATGCTTATCCCAGTTTTTAAAGGTTCCACCCCCCATTGCTTTCAGGGTAGTTTTTAACAGCCCATTATACCGTTCAATTTTCCCAGAGGCTGGTGCATGATAGGGGATGTGATATACCCATTCGATGCCATGCTCTTTGGCCCAGTTGTCTATGAGACTGTTTTTGAAATGAGTCCCATTGTCCGACTCAGTTCTCTCTGGCGTGCCATGTCACCACAAGATTTGCTTTTCGAGGCCCAGAATAGTGTTCCGGGCAGTGGCATGGGGCACAGCGTATGTTTCCAACCATCCGGTGGTCACCTCCACCATGGTAAGCACATAGCGTTTACCCTGGCGGGTTTGAGGGAGTGTGATATAGTCAATTTGCCAGGCCTCCCCATATTTATATTTCAACCACCGCCCCCCATACCACAAAGGTTTTAACCGTTTGGCTTGCTTAATTGCGGCGCATGTTTCACAATCATGGATAACCTGTGCAATAGAGTCCATAGTTAAGTCCACCCCTCGGTCACGAGCCCATCTGTATGTTGCATCTCTCCCTTGATGACCTGAAGTGTCATGAGCCCACCGAGCTAAAAATAGTTCACCTTTATGTTCCCAGTCCAAATCTATTTGGAACACTTTAGCAGCCTGATCCGCTTGTTGGTTGTTTCGATGTTCCTCAGTTGCCCGACTTTTAGGTACGTGAGCATCTACATGACATACCTTCACGACTAGTTTCTCTAGCCGAGTAGCAATATCTTGCCACAATTCAGCAGCCCAAATAGGTTTACCTTTACGCTGCCAGTTGCTTCGCTTCCACTGCTTTAACCACCCCCACAAGGCATTTGCCACCATCCATGAGTCAGTATAAAGATACAGCCTTGGCCACTTTTCTCGTTCAGCAATGTCTAAAGCCAGCTGGATGGCTTTTACCTCTGCGAATTGACTTGATTCACCTTGTCCTTCTGTGGCTTCTGTGACTCGTCGTATGGGACTCCATACAGCAGCTTTCCACTTCCAATGCTTTCCTACAAGACGGCAGGATCCATCGGTGAACAGGGCATACTGCTTCTCATCCTCTGGTAGTTCATTATATGGTGGGGCTTCTTCAGTACGTGTCACCTCAATTAAGACATGGATTCGTGCTGCTCACAGGGACTGGACCTTCATTTCTCCTATTCACACTTGGGAAAAAGGAATTTGAGGCCCATCTACCCTGGCTGCGGTCCTGCTCACTGGTAACTGGAGCAGCCATCCTTCTAGAAGAATTCTCTCTGGTATTTCTTTTAGCTTGCAACTCATGTACTCGTGCCTGTAGGGTACTGGTAGGTTGTCCATGCCACCTGTTCATGTCCTCCCCATAACCACGCAGGGCAAACCACAGGATACCTCGCGATGTGTTCCGTTTCCTTTGAGCTGGTCCTGTAGGAGAACGTTTTCTCTTAACAGCTGCAACGCGCACCTGTGTAGGTAGAGAGTCAAGTTTATTCTCGATCCTGGACAGTTTGTCTGACAGTTGTTTAAATGAGTCCTTGTTCTCCTTAGTCAGTTTTTCCACAGCCGAGATGCGTGCCTGCAGTGGGGAAGAAATACTATCTTCATACTGTCGCATACAGTTAGCCATTTCGCCCACAGTAGATCGTGCCATAGCATCTTCTCCCCAGACTAATATTGACAATGTATGGGTATATGTCGGTGGAGCATTCTTCACAACCTTCCGGAACATGGATCAGTTGCATTCCACTTCATCAGGATCTACAGGATCTACAACTTCCCGTGGGCGTCTATAAATGATCTCTTGCACAGCCAGTTCTCTAAGGTAGTTAATACCTTTTTCTATAGTGGTCCATTTGCTTAGGTGACTCATAACATCATCTTTATAGGGATACCTGCTCTTTACAGCTGACAAGAGTCGCCTCCAGAGACTGACAGTGTTTGACTTTCTTGCGAGCGCCTTATCAATACCACCATCTCTGGACAGGGATCCCAACTGTCTGGCTTCTCTGCCATCTAATTGCATGCTGTCTGCCCCATTATCCCAGCATCGGAGCAGCCAGGTAATAATAGGTTCACCGTCATAACGGCTGAAGTCTTTCCTTATATTTCTCAGGTCCTTCAGGGATAAGGAGTGGTAGGTTATCTCTACGTCCGAGTCCTCTTGTGATAGTTCTGCTTTAGAAGGACCTTTCTTCTGTGATGGGTCTGCTTTAAAAGGATGATCGAGGAAACCCCCATCTGTGTCAGGCCCTAACTCTGCCTGAGAAGGGCCCTCACCTGGGTCATATGATGGCTCTGCCTTAGAAGGCTCTGAGTCATCATCCTTCACTTCAAGAGCTGATTTCTTTTGGTATTTCTTCCTGGTTACAGGAGCAATTGGTACAGATTCGATAGATGCTGGGGTCTGAGTAGATGCAGTGGCTGTTGTGGGAGTGCTGAGAGTTTGAGTAGCTGCAGTGGCCATCTTGGGGGGTGTAGCAGCTGTGGTACAGGCTGCCAAGGTTTCAGTGGGTTTAGTGGCTGTAGCGGCAGTACACACTGTAGGATCTGAGGCTGTAGCGGCAGTACACACTGTAGGATCTGAGGCGGCTGCATAACACCTACAACTGTCCCTGCACCGATATTTAATCTTATCCCACATCAGAAACACATTCAGGACAACCAAAAATAAAAACATGCCACCTAGACAGCACCATCCTAATTTCGCAAAATCTAGTGGAATCAGCTTGGCTGAAAAGGAGAAGGTACTATTTCCCAAAGTAAAACTGGAAGTGTAATCATTAACAGAATCAGCTAAAGGACGCCTGGAGCGTGCAGATGAAGTTGCTGCTACTGATTCGCGATTAAATCTGCCCATCATTGTGTCATAGAGATAAGAGATCGGAATATTAACTGCCCAGTTCATCACAGCATAAATCAGTATCAAACCCCATACCAAAACAATACATTTCGACCAGCGCCCACTGCTAAACTGCATGTAGACATTCATAAGAAGCAAGCAATAACACAGTGCCCACGGCAGGTAAGGCATCATTGCAATACTCAACTGTGAAAGAAACTCCATAAAAAGATGAGATAACACAGCATTCAAAAATGACATCACCATCTTCACTATCTGTTTTAACTTTCCAACCCCTTGTAAATCTCAAAGGAAGAAATCTGATATTCTCTCAGCTAAGCTCTCTGGGTCTCCTCCCACCAGAGCCAGGATTCAACTTATCAGAGCAACCTGTTGGAGCTTCCCTCGAGCCCCACGTTGGGCACCAATAAATCTGTCACGGTTTAAAGCTGGGCTGGCTATTAACCAGGTGGCAGATGCTCTCTGTTAACCCTCCCCCCCCACCCCCCACCCGAGGGCAAAGGGAAAAGGGAGAGAGACTTATGGGTTGGAAAGTTAAAACAGTTTTAATAAACTATAATAATGAAAAAGAGTATAATAACAATAATAGAAATAATCAAATATATACAAAACCAAGATCGAGAGCTTGGAAATCCTCCTCGGGCAGAGTTGCTCCCCCCAGTACAGGCAGAGGGGAAAATGCAGTAGCTCCCCCCAGCACAGGCAGAGGGGAAAAGGCAGTAGCTCCCTGCCATCACACCTGCAGGCTTTTAACTGGAAACTGGCAAAGCTGGTACCAATCAGTGGGAGACAGGAGGGCCCCTCCCTCCTGGGCCCCACCTCCAGGAGGCAGTGGGTTAGTGATAAATAGGAAAGTGAGAATGACATGTATGGGATGGAATACCTCGTTGGTTAATCTTGGGTCACCTGCCCTGTCTGCTCCTCCCTGCAGGTGCGAGCCCCCTTCAGCTCTTCACTCATAAGCAGTGAGGAATTTAGCAGTGACCTTGGTTTCTCTAAGACTAATTGGCCTGGTTTGGGCCAAACCAGGACATGTATGCTGGTTGAGATGTTTTCAGAACTCAGTTTCTGTGAAGCTTAGGTATAATCCTCCTCAGTTTTGGTTTTTTTTTTCCCAAAGGACATGACAATACCTCTTCTCCAAAAGCCTTTAACTGGTTGAAAATAAAGTGGAAGAAAATGAAGGACGGGATGATAAACCAGGGTGTAATTCACTGAATTAATCATTAGTCAATTCAGAAGTGATAGTGGAAAATGCATTTATTAGAGTTACAGAAGTTTTAATAAGATACCTGTACCTACACCATGGTATCTACAAAATACCGTAAATGTTTTGTGTAGCAACTGAGCATAAGCATGGCTAGCTGCCAGCTGAATCAGGTAATTAGGAAACTCTTAATCTCCTTTCAGGTTTTTTCTCTGGCTATTTTATTGTCTTCTAGTTCTCATTTTCATATGTTTTTTTAATGTGTTTCAAAATAAGGAAAAACCATACTAACCTCATGTTTTGGGGACACAGCAATGTCCATGATAGTATAATTATATCACAAATTGCTGACAGTATATTGATTATTGATCTTGTAGCTGGAGCCTAAACTGAGAGTGGTGGCCTGTCTGTATTCTGGCCTCTTCAGAGTTTGCTATCAGCCAAATGAGGGAAACAAGAGTTAAAAAAGCTAGTGTGGTTTGAAGATGAGAACTTGTAACAGAATTAAGTTATGCCCTCAGCATTTTTAGGTTTGCTGATTTGATTTGAAGGTTGCCTACTTCAGATATCCAAGCTACGTGTGGCATCCTCTGAAGACCAGGGAGGTTGGTAAGGGCTGTTGTAGTTGAAAGTAGGTGCCTTTAGGGAGGAGTTCAGGATTTGCCTGGAGTTTCTGATGTTCTCCATGGACTATATGCGGATCGAACTGGCAACCCGGGGTAGGAAGCAGTAACGTTTCTTATTGGGAAAGTCTTGATGAGCTATGCTTCAAAAAGTACCTGACTCAGCATTGCACTCTACGCTATTGATAGTCAGAACATCAAGTCCCTTTCTGGGAATAAGCAAAAAGATTTTGACCTACTTTAATGAAAGTGTAGCAGTTAAAATATTCTCCTCAGCCCTAGTTAGAAAGCAGCGCTCCTACTTCCCACAAATACGTCCGAAACCCCTCGCCTGTTCTCTTTGCAAAATCTGTTTCCGTTCTCAATGCGATAACCAGTGGGCATCAAATGAAACTGCTGCGTGTAGGTGTAGAAAGCATTTCTTCACACATCAGGTGAGTTATGAAACTCCTTACTGCAGGATAGCGTAGATTACTGAAGTTTCATGAAGGTTGAAAAAGTGAGTGGGTACGTTTGTGGAAGAAAAATCCAGTGGGTTTGCTGAAATGCTTGTGATTCACACACCTCCTGAATCGCAAATTGCTGGTGGCAGGTAGAGGTTCTGGAGATGAATTACTAGTCTTGCCCTTTTTTAATATTTTTTTCCTCACTATTCTTTTTCCTGAATCTAGCAGCAGGAAAAAAAAAACAAACCATTATTGATCAAGATGGATCTTTGGTCTGTACTCATCACAAGCTTTTCTTGCACCCTTGGTTGTGGAAGGCTTCTATTTTCCTTGCCCAAACTTAGTAGAGCTTTGGAGGGTCCTTCTCCCGTTCTTTGAGGCTTCCAGCCTCATTATTAGGATAAAAAAATTAAAGTAACACTGCCCACTTGCAGTGCGTCGGTGTACTAACCCAGCATGTCAATGTCTAGGACCTCAGGTACATGCAGCTGTGCATTTCTAATACTTTCCCATTAGGCCTGTCAGTGCAATAGATAATAATGCTTTTCATGACTTCAGATACATTTTTTGTAGGTGTTCTAAGAAATATTCAACATTTTTAAGTTTGCTTTTTTTGTCTAAAATAGAATGGTTGAAGCGTTTAAAGAAAGAGAAGCAGGATACTGAAAAATAAAGAAAAATAAACAGTAGCCCTCTGTGTATTAGGTACCTGCGGTAATGCGCAATATGTGGATGATGTATGTAACAAATCTATGATCAGATCTCTAGAAGTGGTGTGGTATGTGATTAAAGATACGGGAGATCAGAACAAGGCTTAACCAGCTGTGCTTAGAGTCCTTGTGAAAGCAATTTCCCATCGTAGTTGTTCGCTTACCTGTGAAATGATGGTAATACTTAAACTGTCTGAGGCTTAACTCGTTATTGGTTTTACAGCAAGGTGAAAAGGCTACATATAGTTAAAAAGCCCCAACAAAATATTACAGAATAGTGCTACTTAGTATTTAATAATTTGCCTATCCAAGTAACTGTCTCTATTAAGGAATGATTGAAACATATTTACAGAGAAAATTTGAAAGAAAATAATAGCATTATCAAGCTAAAAAGCTATAGCACATAATTATTATATACATACTTCATGATTCAGCAGTTGAGCTGTTTTTGTGCATGTAAATGATTTTTACTTAATGGATTATTGCAGCACTTCTGAGCAAGCAGCGCAGGGCTCTCTGAAGGGCATACCTTGAGGACACTGCAGTAGCAATATTTTGCTGTGTCACTAGATTTTATCATGCGTAAAGGACAGATTCTTTTATACTCAGGAGTTTTCAATTGGAAACCACTGTTACATTTCTGACTGATTTTATGTATGTTAGCAGTGTACAGTAATTTAAGAAGTTCTTAAACAACAAATTGGTTGTATTGGTACAGATTTTTTGTCCTTTTATTTAAATATCGCATCATCAAGTGTCTAACTATAACGGCAGTTATATAAACTACATTGAGAAAATGAGGCAACTGATGACTACTTCATACAAGAATTTTATGAGTGGTATCTTTTATTTCTTTTTTTTTGAAGCAGGAATAATAAAAATCGAAGTGGATTTTGGTTTACTGTTGCAGTGCTCTATGGCTGTCGAGTGCTTATTATTAAACAAATAGTAAAAATACTCTGTTGATTTTATTGCTTTAGTAATACAGTTACAAGAACCACTTTACTAGAGTTCTCCCAGATTTCTAACATGTTTGACAGTTAGTACCTAGAAGTAATTTCTCAGGTTCAGACTGCATCCAGTACTTCATGAAAGTGATCTTTCTAAACAGCCAGAGATTGAGGTACTAGATAAGGAAGGTATGGTTTCATTAGGATGAGATTTATCTCTGGAAAAAAAATAAAAATGTAATTACCAGTAAATTGCATTGAACTGAGGATCATACCCTAAAATAAATACCATGATGCAAATATTAACTAACCAGCCATTTACAAAAAAAAGGGGTGATGTGTCATTTCTGGGACAATTTTTCAGTTTCAGAGATGGTCTCATTTACAACCCTGTGTCTGTGCCAAGCATTCTTTATATCCCTAAATGTGTACAGTCTGCATGATGGATCTACAGGCTGCACAATACAGTATTGTGTTAACTTGGATTTTTTTTGAAGAACAACATCTTTCTACTGCACTGATAAGGTCGAGGGAAGAATGGGGAAATATCCGGTAAACTCGTGGTATTTCTGATTGAGCCTTTAATGTCAGTCCAAGAAGTAATAGAGCTACAGTGAGATGTGAAGATGCATAGAATGAAGCTGGTATGACTGTTTGCTTTGGCCTTCCCCCAAACATCTACATGATAAAAGGAAACTTTTTGTTGAACTTAAGTCAAAGAAATGAAAACAAACATGCCTACATAAAAGAACTTGATCCCCAGCTAAAGGGTAACTTTCTGCTTTATTGAAATATAATCTCTCACGTTCTTGAAATATAATTAATACTAATACAAAATTTAGGGGGTTGACAAGGTGCTGTTTAATGTCTATATTACCAAAACTGCATTACCATTTTCACTGCCGTTGATAGCAGTTGATCAGACTGCTGGCAGTTTCAGTGAGGAGACACAAGTTTAGCGGCCGTGGGGGTGGAAGTACCTTTTGACTCTGATCCACAGAAGAAGGCTTGACAAATTCTGCGGAGATTTGCCGTTTGCTGTATCAGCTTTTTTTTTGTTTTTAATTCAGAATATTGTACCTGAATTTAGCGGTGATGTGATGAGCCAAAGTTATGCTAGCTTGCTAATCAGTGGAGGAAGAAAGATAGTCTGTAAAGTGATTAGGGTTTTACTTGAGATGACATGATCTGTAAGTTTCTATCTTTTCCAATCAGATATAAAGGAACTTCTAGCTTGAGTAAGGTACCTTGTTCAGTTGCTTTAGGTGGTAGGAAGGATCTGAGCCTAAGGAGTGCTCAGATCAACTTCTTTGGATCTGAAGTTTAGATAGGAGAGCAGTTACTTTTGAAAGCTGCCCTCTTGGCTATGTCACTGTATCTTCACAACAGAGGTAACTCTCTTATTCCTGCATTAGAGTGCATCAAGGAGCGCAAGTGTATCTTGGGCTCTCGACTGTGCTGTATTTTTACTATTAGGAGCATTGCTTTCTGGAGCTCTGAAAGCAGCACTCCTTAAAGCACTACACACGTGCTTACTTTTCAAAGGGAGGCGAGGAAAAATATGTTGTGTCTTTATGCCTAAACCTACGTGTTGCAATAGCGTTGATATTAGCATCCACACTGCAAACAGTTTTTCAAAATTTGGTATTACTTTAACATTAGGAGGTTGAATTGCTTTATTTTAATTGAGATCCTTGTAAGCTGTGATGGTACTGTCTATAATTATTCTGTAATTTAATTTTCATTTGGAGCTGTCTTTTGTGTAGCTGACAGTTATATATTTCAGTTCTAGTTTAGTTTCAGTGATAGTTTGCTTTTCTAAATACTAAACTCTTTGTAATTCTGAAATACCTACTTTTCCCAGGTAGTCAACATACAGCCATTCTTGGGTGTTCTGCCTACCCCTGTTCCCTTGAAAATAAGTCATGTAGCAGATATTTTTGTTTCCCTTTAAGTCTGATATTTTGGTGGCCCGTCTTCCTCCTGGTATCAGAATCCATTTGCATCATCTCAACTGATTTTACCAACAACCTGATTACTTATGCTCCTTCATGCGCTAAAGTAAGATTGAATTACGTGTTGCATCAGTTTGCTTGACAAATAAAAGGAAGAACATTTCTTATATCTTGAATGAGGAAGTTAGTACAGTTAAACATTGTAAAGGGCATGCCATCTGCAAAGGAAGAGGACAGTATCTATTTTCCTTGAGAAAGTAAAAAGAAGAAAAAAAAGGAGTGTGCATGCCGTATCAGAGCACTTGTATCTCTTGTACAAGGTACAAAAAAGGCACCCCAAATATACTTCAGTTTTACAGGTAGATACTTCATTTATAAAACCAGCAGAAAATGAAAAACATTGGTACAAAAAATTTGCATATTTGAAGGTATATGTTGACAAAGGTTCAGAAATAGTTCTCTGAAGCTTCAGCCTCAACTTAGCTCCTTATCTCAGGGACCTGCCTGACCAGATTCCAGAGCTGCTTGTCTTCTGGTCATTATTTCTTCTGTGTATATTACATTTTATATATATTTCCATCTGGGTATATCAATGAGGCAGAATGCCTGCTCTGAGTAAGCACTTTGGATTCCATCTCCAAACTCTGCTTTAATCAGTATCGTTTGCAGTGATAGAGTGCTGTGTAGAGTCTCCTTTTCTTGTCTAACCTCAGCCAGGAAATACAACAGATGGGTTTCACCGTGCTTTTTTGGCAAGGAGTAGCATGAAAATAGAAATGAACCTTATTACATATGTGCTTCTCAGCACGATGCTTGTAGTGTGCAATAAATATCACTACAAAAGCGCAAACTTATTGCCAGTTAACCATTAATCAGGGGAAAAAAGTTTAATAGAATGAGTTTGAGAGCAAATGCATCTTAACCTTTACATTAAAAACTGGTAGTAGGGTGTTTTTTTTTTCCCTTGTATGTAGACATACGCTTGCACAGAGACTGTATATCTTAATGTACTGTCATGAAAGGAAAGAAGGTGCAGTTATGTGTTTTTCCAGAAATAGCAGATCCACTGTTGTGTGAGCGATATAATAAATATGTAATATATAACAGACTAAAGGAAGTAATATAATTAGAAGACAAAATTGCACATTTATAATTTTATTGTTTTCATCAAAACCAGTTTTTATGAATTACCGTATAACACTTTAAATAATCAGAGTTGTGATTATTATATAATAATCAGAGGTGAGATATTCAATGTGCTCAAGGAAACTGTAACGTGTTTTCTGAGCTTCAGATGACAAAACTTTTAGTGAGGTGTTTGAGATGATAAAAGTTGATAACTCTGTAAAATACTTCCAGTTGAAATGGAGACGATACAGGTTGTCTTTGGCTGCCGATATGGGGTAAGAGTCCCGGGGACATCGGTATCTCTGCTGTGTATCCTGTCACGTCGGAGATGCACAGGGGAACGTTTCAATGATTCAGCTGCCATATAGGGTTTTTGGAGGTCATAGATGGGGACGTGTGTTTAGCCAGTACTAACAGCAAGATTTTATTTTAATAACTGTTCATTCAGCCTATTGTGCAGCTGAATTCTTAGACTAGTTTCTGTACGTTAGTATACTAAGCGATTTTTTTTTTAAATCCTATCAGCTACAATAAATAAAAGCTTAAAAATACCTTTAAATATAGATATTAATGGGTGCTCAACTTCTTTGGATGAGGCTAGATTTCTGGACTCTGTGAGATGCTGTGTTCTGTAGGATAGTGCACTGCCGTTCTACTCAGGACTGGACAGTACATCCATTTTCATAACAGCAATTTCTTCTTCACCTCTGAAGAGACTTCTTCAAATTTCTTCTTCAAGGAGATACTAATCTCTGTGCTACCTAGAGTATGTCATGAAATTCAAAACCTTTCCTGTTTTCCCTTTATATATGGGAGGTTATATAGATTCTGGTGGTGATCCTGGTCATTCTTTACTCCCGAATGGCTGATACAACCTTCTCTGACCCACCATAGACTCATCAGCCATGTCAGCTGTTCCCTAAAAAACCAACATGATCTCTTTAGGTGACTGGATTACCCGTTCTAGTCTGAAGGAAAAATTGATGTCAACAGTTCATCCTTCCTGTTCAATGCTTTCACAGAATCACAGAATCACAGAATGTTAGGGATTGGAAGGGACCTCGAAAGATCATCTAGTCCAATCCCCCTGCTGGAGCAGGATTGCCTAGACCATATCACACAGGAACGCGTCCAGGCGGGTTTTGAATGTCTCCAGAGAAGGAGACTCCACAACCTCTCTGGGCAGCCTGTTCCAGTGTTCGGTCACCCTCACCGTAAAGAAGTTTTTCCTCATATTTATGTGGAACCTCCTGTGTTCCAGCTTGCACCCATTGCCCCTTGTCCTGTCAAGGGATGTCACTGAGAAGAGCCTGGCTCCATCCTCATGACACTTGCCCTTTACATATTTATAAACATTAATGAGGTCACCCCTCAGTCTCCTCTTCTCTAAGCTAAAGAGACCCAGCTCCCTCAGCCTCTCCTCATAAGGGAGATGTTCCACCCCCTTAATCATCTTCGTGGCTCTGCGCTGGACTCTCTCTAGCAGTTCCCTGTCCTTCTTGAACTGAGGGGCCCACAACTGGACACAATATTCCAGATGCGGCCTCACCAGGGCAGAGTAGAGGGGGAGGAGAACCTCTCTTGACCTGCTAACCACCATTATTTCACTGGTATCAGTTATGTGTGCTTCTACTAACATTAGTGAAAAACAGACAAGATTCAACCGTAGCAATTCATATAACCCAAGAGCAAATGAACCTTTTAGTTCTTCTTGTCAGTTCTACTCAACAGCAGATTTTTACATTCATATGCAACACCTTCAATTATATGGCTTTGATACTGGTTGGTTGACCGGTACCAAAAGAAATGTATCTGTTCAAATCCAAAGTAAATCAATAAAACTTTTGAGAAGTGTAAGAAAACAGAATGAAAAAATGTTTTCCACACACGTAGTACTTCACAGCCCTCAGTAACTCTGGTTTCTGGTTTTCTTGAGTGTCAGAAACCATAAAGCATTTGAGACTAAGTTGGCTTCCAGAGGACACATTTAGTTACACATCTTCCCTTGCACCCTCCTCTCCCCTCATGGTTGAGGTGTTAGGTTCCTTACAGACACACACTTCTCTTCTTGCTACAGACTTCAATGACCAGGAAAAAGGAGAACCCCAAAATAGCATTAACTAATTTAATGCATCGCTGTTTAATTCTGATTCAGCAGTAGCATTTTGTGGTTTTGTGTAATAGGTAGTGTGGGTCTGGTTCTGCTCTTCAGCTTTAGTAAGACCAGAAAAGTTTAGGTAAATGAGTATTTTTTTCTAAATCAGTAAGTTTCTTCATTTTTTCTGTTGACAGTCCCTTCGAAGACAATTGTTTTATCATGGCTAGATTGCAATGAGCCATAACAAGTTGGTTTACGTATTTTATTGAGAATATAGATGTTATCTTAAACACAGGCTATGTATTCTTATTATCTTTTTTTGACATACATTTTTAAGAGCTAGACTGTAACATGGTCTAAATTTAGTGGGAAAGAAATTAAAGAAAATAAACATTTATTGCACAAAATATTCATTGGCTTGCATTAGGTGGTCCTGAACTCTCGAATTACTGGAGAGATTAGACGGAAGCATTGCAAATAGTTTGCAAGGTCAGTTTTTGTAGTCTTACAGGTTCTTTGCTCCACTCCTTATACCCTGTAGCTCTGGGCAGGAGCTCTGCTGCTGGGCTCTGCCTGCTGTGGATCCTGTTGCTTGCTGATCCTGTAGATCCTCTGAAGCTGAATGTCAGTTTTGCCGCTTCTTTAAGTTGTCATAAATATTTTTGTCCGTCTACTTTTACATTAAAAAAGTATAAAGCAGACTTAAAGAAAATTTTCTTTTGTTTTTCTTTTTTTCTTCTGTTAAGGTGTTTATCACTTGCTAAAGTACCAGCTGTATGAGTGTGTGTAGATCCTATTCATCCTGAGTTCAGAGTGATGCCTTGTATTTTTAACTCCCATATTCAGCTGCACTAAACAGATTTCTAAGCAGATATCTCCATTGTAACAATGCTAATTCATTAAAAAAAATACAAATAAGTATATTAAACCTCAAATCTTTCCATATTACATCCCTATTACTTCATACTATATCTTTTTTTCTTGTTTTCCCATCCCTTTTGGTTGACTCTTCAAATATATAAAATCCACTCTTCTGTATCCTTGTAAAATCCCATTTCTGTAAGATGTTACATGCTCTAGTGAGCCATTTAATAGACATCTCTCTTGCTTTTGTTTACTGATGTTGTAAATTTAAGGTATTTTAGTCTTCTTCCTCCCCTCAAAAGCGCAGTGGACCAAAAGGACAGTTTGGGCTTTCCAAATACAGTCACTTCTGAAGAACAAGTTTACCACTTTGGTGGGATTGCCTCTTTTGCGGGGACTCTGTGTGTGTCACATTCAAAATATACTGCGCTCAGCAAATGGAATAACTGTACAATTTTAAAATGAGAACTTGATTAAAAATAGTTTGAGGAAAATGAAGGGGATAGCTTAACTTCTGTCATTTTTTAGTGTCTCTTGATTTTGATTTATCTGATGTTATATAATCAAATGACACATCATTATAATGATATTTCATATCTGAAATATTATTGTGATATGACATTTTTTCTATTCTCATTGCACCCATTGCACCTTTTTTAAGAAATAAAAGACTTAAGTCCAGTCTTTCTAGACAAAATACAGAAATTATTTAGGCAAAATATTAATAATATTTCATAATAGAAATAAAAATCAATTTTTGTTTATTAATGCTGACCTATAATCATGTGCATCAATACTACTGTTGCTTATGGACATTTGAAGTATTTACGGTAGGAAGTACGTTAGAGCTGGATTTAAGAGAAGGGATAAGACTGAATTTCCTGTCAAGGTACTGTAGACGTCAGCCTTGTAAGACCTCCATACTGTATGATGGTCTGCAAAGATTTTTCTGCACAAAATGCAGTAATTTCAATGAACATTAATTTTTATTCTTTCATCATCATCCTGCTGTTTGTCATTAATCAATCCTTTACCTTTTTAATTTTGTGTATGTCTTATTGCTAAATCTGATTTCTTTTAATGACTCCTGTTTTCTTTTTCTAACATATTTGACAGAATACAATTAAACAGCTGTTTAAATGGCTCTGTAGAGCATTTAGTTATGTATACCCTGTGAAATTTGTATGCACGGAGACTGAGTTAAGTGATGTGGACCCTCTTACGGGACTAAAGTCTTTCTTCTAGCTTCTTCACTGGTGCAAAACCATACGCTACTTCCTAGCGTCACCCAGAAAATTTGGGTGCCCCAGATACAACATGCTACAAAATGAAAAAATGCTGTTGAACATATTTGTTTGCTTTGTTACTTTGGCTTCAAGTGTTTGGGTTGTTGAAAGGATAAGGATGTTTGCTTAGTTTGTGTAGGGAGTTTCTAGTTCAAACAAGATGAAACTAGCTTCTTCTTGAATGGCTGTTGCTTTTCAACTCTTTTTAAGTGTTGTCCATGCCAAGGACTGCTGCAGTGATCTTTTCTACCTTGTTAGAAGGTAGAAAAGTACTTTTTCTACTCACAGTTTTTCTTTTTTTTAAACTCAATAGAGTTTTTCTTCTGTGATTAAATAAAAAATAACCTTGTTCAAATAACCTAAGTGTTATAAGTCTTATGTAAGTCTTTCGGACACAAGGGAAGCTGCTCTTCCTCGTCCATCAATCATAGGTTCATTCAGGTGGTTGAGAAGGAGACATGTCCATCCGGAGCAGGGTTTTACAGCCAGGATTAAGTTAAAACACTTCTCTTTTTTTGTTGTCCCAAAAGAATGTACAAAACACACATTCTAGCTGATGCTTTAAAAGAAAGTGTTTAACCCAGCCATGGGGCAGTATTATAGGCCGTATGTGCTCCATGGAAAATACATATGGAGTCACCGAGAGTCACTCCAGTCGCTGTAATAGCGTTAGTTCACTGTAAATAACTTGCAGGGTACTTTGTAAGCAGGTGATTGTCGTAGCGTTGTCTTTCGGAGAAGGAATACGGATGCACAATCCTGTTATAGCAAGTGACCTGGAACACACGTGCCACACTGCAGAATGCTCCAGAGGACATTTATAGCCCACTCTAGCTTCATCTGCCACCTTCTCATTAGATTAATGGTGGAAAAAGATGAATACAGCTAGCTGTTGAGCTTTATCTCCTTTTCCAGTGGTAGTAAAATGCTTATTGCATAGCGTATACACATAGGTGATGTGGTGCATCATTAAATGCTCCTACAAGGTAAAGGTAAATTCTTGTAGGAATGAACTCGGGCCTGAGTATGTTGGGAAACTGAAATGTGTTCATGCTTCAATACGTTTTAGCAAAGAACTGAAATTGGATGCTTCGGAGTGTCAGTTCAGTAGGGTTCAGTCTTTGTTATGGTATCAGTTGCTGCTTTTTGTAGAATTACAGAGGTCTTGTATTCACAGAAAGAAGCATCAGGTACAGACAAACACTCTAGTCTGAAGCCTCGGTATTGCCAGTGCTCCTAAAAATGGCGAAGCCTGTTTATTTTTTTGGCAGAACTGTTTTTAGAGCTTCTGAAGGCTATTAAACTCTTCCAAAAAGGCACATAGGAACAGACAATCTTAAAAGTAAATTTTAAGCTGCTGTTTCTGATTTACCCATCAAAACTGCTCTGTTCTTACTCATGTTGTAAGATGAGCTGCACGAAGAAGTCTTACTCTAGCGAGAGTGTGAGTGCAAAATGCAATGAAGGATGTTAATTACTGCATGTTTTACCTAGGTTTATGTCTTCAGTTAGTGGATTGTTTTCTGTATTTTGACTCTGAAAACAAACTTATCCCTTTCATTGAAAAATAGGTTTATATTATCCAAATTGAACAGTATTGTCATTCCAGATAGGCTAAATAGCAAGTTCTGCCATATATAGTATTTCCTATGGGTTATGCTGTTGTAGTGTGATAGGTTCTGTGTTATCTGTGTTCCAAAGAGTTTATGAAGGACTAGAGGCATGAGAAAAAATTCTATCTGCTTTTGGTAAAGAAGCACTAATTAATCAATGTATATAAAAAAAACCCAAACCCTTCCACATGTATGCAGAGCTGTGACGAGCAGGTAGGCAAGTGCAATGAGGTGTGTCGATCTTCTTGTGAGCAAATAGTGACGCTCAGGAGCATTTTCAGTTGAGATGTTAATGCTTAAGATCCTTCACGTTCTTTAATCAACTGGTAGTTTCTTCCTGAGTCAAAACAATAGCTGAAACCAAAACGACGTCAGCTCTGCAGTCAGTTTATTATGGGATTATGATGGATCTGAAATGTTATCTTAAGACTATTATTAACTGTTAATTGACATTTGATTCTACTTAGTATTAATATAAACACTTTTCTGTTAAGAGTTTGTGTTGCAGAACAAAGGGAGAAGCATATTTGTATACATACACACACAGAGGCAGTTTTAGTGGTGGCTGATCCAATACTACATCAAGGGGAAACAGCTGTGATTTAATGAGCACAAAGCTAACTGAAGTTCATAACTAGGACTGTGTTATTGATGTTGTTGGAAGGGTTTAAGAACAATCTTCTCGCCCTGCATGTGGCTTCAGAATTTAACCGCTGAAGTGAGTTGTGCCAGGTAAGAGAGTTGTGTCTGCAAAACTTCAGAGCTGGGTCTTTGAGTTCTGTGTAATGGTGTAATTAAAACACAACATTTCATTGAACACGCCTCAGCAGAGGTCCTACAGCTACCTGACACCTCTCTGCAGAAATCCCACCTTTTGGCAATAAGTACATATGCGTGCTGGCCTGCTCAAGCCGCGGATCTTCCCCTCGAGAGAGGCGGTGGGTTCATGGCTCCCTGACTGCCTGCAGATCTGCGGCTCTTGGGTCCAACGCCTCCGGAGCGGTCTGGAACTGCTTTAACGATACTCTGTGATTTAATGATAATGTTTGATCGTTCTAGGGATAGGGAGACAGGTACAGGCAAAGGCTCTGGTTTGACGCCTTGGTATTGGCAGTGCTTCTAAAAATGGTGAAACCTATTTAATTTTTTTTTTTTTGGCAGAACCATTTCTTTTAGAGGTTCTGAAGACTCAGGTGTGCCGAAGGCAGTGGCGTGATATGCAGGACAGCCTCTCACACCTCCCTGGAGGAGTCTTCACTCTTCGTTATAAACCACCACCGTGTTTCGAAATCCAGACATTATCTTGTTCAAAAAAAAAAAAAGCTCCAGCTCAGCCCTCAGCACTTAGAAGTGTTGTGTATTTTATGGAATACTAAAGAGCTTATTGTGAATTAATTCAATACTCATAATAATCAGTATTTACTGCTACCAAGAATTATAGGCTTTTGCCTTATGAGCTACCAGATGTGAAGAAACAAGCTAAGGTTTGGTTTTTGCCTGCCTCTTGAAGGTTGGTGAGACCTTGGTGTTAGAGTAAAGCATCCACAAAGTGTGAGTGTGTGTGTGACTCCGACCACAGAGGCACACAGTGTTGTTAAAGACCTTGAGCCAGAACATGTTACTCATGACCATCTGTTGAATAATGATGTTGCGGAGGCCAGATGTGGTCCTTGTGTAAGCAACCGTAGGCACAATTTCATTCTATATATCTTAACTCTCAGCCTAAAGAAGAACCAGAAAGCAAGCAGAGTGGTTGCAGCTGGAAAACTGAGCTAAAGGAGAATTATTTCTTCCTGCATAAATTCACTGGCAGGGGTTGTTCAAAATGAAATAGTATTTTTCTAAAAGGTGTGGTATGCAGGAGAGGTTACCAGCAGAGTATTGAGCTTGACTTGCTTAATGTGCATCACCTGGCATCAGTAGAGGAGCTCTGCTAATGTCAAAATTGGAAGGCATCCTAAATATAGAAGAGAATCAGGATGTTGTACAGAAATAACTGAGATGACATTGAAAACTGGGCTAAGAGAAGTGGAATCAAATTCAAAATGCAAAATCTAAGGTCATATCTTTTAAGTGAGTAATAGAGCTTTGTAAAATAGGAACTTGCAACAAGATCCTCATTATAGATAAATAGTACTTGGATGATCATGGGATGTGCTTTACCAGTCCCTGTGATATGCATAAAAACAAGTGAAAGGAGTTTTATGCTCTATCAGTGTGAGCTGATTTCTGAACAGTTTAACAAGTGAGGTGAAGAGACTATCATGTAAGAGGGAGACGTGAGGAGTGTAGAGCATTCATCCTTAGAGAGAGACGGTGTGGAGCAAAAGTAAAATAACTGAAAGCCAATGGCTGCAGAAGAAAAAATGGTACCAGCAAATGCTGAATGAATTGAGGCTGAATGCTGGAAGAGGATTCCTGGTGGTAAGAGCACCCAAAGTCCACCACAGCTTTCCAAGGAGAAGAGTGGCAAAAAAAATGCAGGGATTTCCTTACTAAGGAAGTTCAAGGTAATGAAAGGAATTACTTTGCATAGCTCCTGTAACAGCCCAAGGGAAATGCTTCTCAGACCTGGGCTTCTAAGAAATGTGTTACACTAGTAGCACTTTTAGTGCTTTATTCAAGCTATTTTCTTTATCTGGGAAAAGTCTGGTTGTTCACAACTATTATGTTTGAGACAATTGCTCTTGGAGTTAAAGCCCATTGATATATAGGCTAAATGTGTAATGTTAAGAGAAGAATATATTTAACTCATGTTAAACATGTCACCACAATAGAATGTACAAATATCCTTCAAAAGGAACTCAAAAGCTCCAAAACAAAACTCCAGGGAGGAAAATTCAGGAGGAAGTAGATGGACTGCACATACCCCTTTCTAGATGGTTATCATATTAGTTGCTGATCTGAGAAAGCTGATAAATTCTTAAAAGCCTATTTTAGATTTTAGTATAGTATCAACTGTTTTCTTAAATTCCTTATGGTCTCAAAATTACACCCATGAAACATGAGCTATGTTTACTAAAATATTTTCAAATTTAGATGAGGGTTGCAACACAGGGATATAGTTCAATGAAGGAAGCGTATATCTGGTGTTGACAGTTTTGCAAAATGATGTAAATGTGCATGTACAATATTCAGAATTTTCACTGTAAGTAAAAAAAATAGATCCTTACTCTTCCAAAAAAACCCTCACCCCAAACCTATCATTACAACAGATTTTTACTTTAAAAATAGCATTTGTTCTTGTGCTTTAAATCAGAAAGGATTGAGGCTTTTTATTGTAGCAATATATTCTGTCACCATTGATAACCAGCATGGAAAAAGACAACTGTATTGGGCTGCCATCTTTTTGTTAAGTTGCTGTGTAGAACCTAGATCTCTGGGAATCTGGGATTTTGAAGCCCTATAAGAGTGCAAAGAATAATAAGAAATGCTTAAATAAAAAAAAAAAAAAATCTGAGTTCATTGTGTGTAATGTTCACTGCATAGTGAGTGCTGTAAATCTAACATTTTAATAAGTGAGTAAAAGAAATGTTCAGATCGCTGAGCATATAGAGATTATCTAGCTCCTGCCCCAAACCTGCCCATGGTGCTGCCTCCCGTGTAACCTCCCTTCCCTCACCCAACAGGCTCTGGTATGTAAACGGCTGAATGTAAAGCCATGCAGGTAGGACCAGAGGCTCTGAAGAGCCATGGGAGTTAAAGCACTGCCCTTAAAGTAGTGCTTCTGTTAAAGATCTGCAGCGTTATGCCATGTCTAAGATGAATATCTGGATAATTGGATGTATGAACCAGAGAAATGCAGCTATCTGTTTGAGAGGCAGCACTTCGCAGCGTGATAGAGATTTAGTGGAAGTGTTGGTTCTTTGGAGAGACAGTGGTCCTACCGAGACCTCGGCAAAGTGGAAGGTGTTTGCTTTGAGTCAGAGTAGTAGCGCACGAGTAGTCAACTTTTAATTTGCTTTTCATTGAGTGACTTAAGATATTCAATAATTCCAATTTCCAAGAAAAGAATGAGGCAAGTTGGTCTTGAAGTACTTCATAAAGCCATTATTGAACTGGATCAGACTGTAAACGCCATCTGGCCCAATGTCCTGTATCCACCAGCAGCCAAGAACAGGCCAACTGTGTACGCTACTCCTAATACTTCCAGCCCTTAGGTACTTTCAGAGTATGGAGTTCTGAACCTGATGCAGCTCCTGTGGTCCACTCAGTGATATATACATATAAAATTTCCTTTTTTCTTTCCCTGGGACCCTGGCTGGTGCTCCTTTTGTCTCCCGTGAACTTAGGTCTCTGCATGCTTGTCTGGGAAGGAGGAAGATTTATTAGAAGAAGATACACCAGGATCAAGTGACTGGTACCATACAGATAAAAAGCAGCAGTGGGCATTTTTTGACCACTGGAATGGCTTACAGATATTTAGGATAGAAATGTTGTCATTCTGGGTGATAAGGTAAAGACGTCCTGGTATATTTGATTATAATACTTAACATTATGCATGCAGATACGTTTTAGAATAGACTGAGTAGGTATACATATATGCATGTATGCAGTCTTAATATCAGGGATAAATTTGCGTAATTATAGCTCATAATTTGCGTCGTAGCTATTTTTGAAAGTTAAATGATTGCTGATAGGAGGGAGCAGTAATTTATGGCAAGAGAAAATGCTCTCGCCTCATCTTACCTTGAGGGTGGTGGGTGTAATTCTGAAGCTGGTCCTGTTTGCTCCTTCTCTAAAATCTGCATTGCTGCTATCTGTAGTCACGTTTTGGTGGCTGAAAAGATTCATAGCAATGTGGGTATTTTCTTAGGAAATGAAATGATCACCATGCAGAAAATTGGTAAAATATTGAAATAAATGGTGGTTTGTAAGTGGGAATATTGGGTATTTTTTCCACATAAAGATATTTCATTCTGAAAGAAAATAACATTTTATAATAAATTTCCAGTTGCTAATAATATGCCAGAGAATAGATTTTATTTTTTTAAACTGATCTAGGTTGCCATAGTTAGGGAAGACAGCAGCTTATCTAAGTAGTGAGCCATTTTTAAGGAACCATGTCTGTTTATTAACTTAACAATGTTCTATAAATTACTAGATTGAAATTTGGATATGGCCTTTGAGAAGATGAATGTCATGAGAAAGAGCTGATGGAATTATAACTTCAAATATGTTCCTGTTTATGTGTTTAATATATTATTAAATGCCATTTGTTTAAAAAAGGAATTCAATTCATAATGGAACTAGTACAAACAAATATTGTTTTTGTATTACTTAGTCTCTATTTGCTTTTTGTTTCATGACAGCATTTCAGAATTAAGATTCCATTATTTATTAGCTAGAAAGAAGGGTGGGAAAGACCTTGTATCATGTGTTTAACTAGGAAATCCATGGAAGTTCAGAAAGTGGCTAAACATTATGGAAGTAAAATACTCACTGACTCACTGCAAGTATGAAAGTACGCTTCCAGGACATGCTGGGTGTTTTACTATAAAAGAAATAATTGGAAGATCTGACAAGACTTCAGTCATGTGAAGCCTGCCTGAGAGCACCAAATATCTGGCATTATAGAGGATTAAAACTAATTTTAGGACAGCCTTCTGATGCTGTTGGTATGGCATAGTTAGCCTGCAGAGACCGAGTACTAAGGAGTTTCAGGAACTAATAATTGTAAACTTCAATAAACAGGATCTCAGTATTTTAAATACTTTGGGACATGTTTCAAAGCTGTACAGCACTAACCTAGCCAGGATAATGGAGACTGAGGATGTGCCTAAGTGCCTTCTTCCCAGAAGTAAAGCCTTTGCTGTAAGGGATGCTCCGTCTTCCTCCCTGGGGAAGGAATGACTTCTCCGATACCTTTATAAGAGGAGAAGCTCCTCTTGATGCATTTCTCAGTAGTGGAAAATATTCATGCAGGAAAATACTTAACCATGTGTATAGCTTCAGACCTTCGAGTCCAACGGGATTCATGGTATTCCTAAGTTCAAGCAAATACTTAAAGTTACTCAGCAGGCACCAAGGTTTAATGAACGATGCCCATCTGTCTGGCAAGACACTTGCCTTCATGTATTTCAGTAAATTTTCCATTGTCCTAAATATACTAGAAAAACCTTTGTGTACTCCAGTAATGACGACTGCTGAAGTCTGACTAGTTAAGGAATTAATTCGGTGAAAATATTCCCCTGTGTAGGTAATCTGTTTTTATTACTTTTAACACCAAAATCAGCAACATATTTGAAGGAATAAATTACAAAGCAAGGAGAAGTCTAGAAAGCCATTATTGCGGATATGGTAGTGAATTCTCTAACCACCACTTCAATGAATTTTTTTTTTTGTTACTTTCAGTTATGCTTTATGAAACATGTTTATAGACTACGTCAGCGATGTTCTTCCTCAGTTGCTGTTGCAAAGACTATTTTTGCAGTTTATCACAAAATGCCAGATTTGCTCAGCATGTAATTTAATCTTATGCTTGGAAGCATCCACATTACTTGGTTATCATGAAATTATTCTTTAATAAAAATGTATGCTTTGTGATCTATATTTTATTAATTTGGTGAGTCAGTTTATCGATTGTTGCAGATGCCATGAATGTACAATTTGTCACAGTTATTGGTTGCCTGTCAGCAGCTCGTGGCACCACGGAGTTCTTGGCTCTTGGGGCACCTTAGAAATAAGCCTTCCTTGATCTGCAAAACAAACGCTTTCTCCTGTAAATTATCATCAAGTCTTGGGTTGATATCAGGTTTATCGCTTCACGGCATGTATTATCCCGTATTAGCCAAACGCCACGAACAAATTAATAAGGTGGCCTGTTCAGGCAGGAGCTTTCAGTAAATACGATTTAGTGATTTTTAGATGCTGGGGATGAGGTCAGAAGGAGCACAACATTAGAAATGGGAGGCGCAGGTTTTCTCACTGTTTTAGTTCACTCTAAATTTAGGAATTACTAGGGTTACTAGACTGGAAAAACAAAAGCAAATTCTGAGCTTTTCTTATCCCCTCTTCTACAGCTGATAGTTTTCTGCTGTAATATGTAGTAGGCATGAGTTTTGTTGATTGAAAAGTTTATTTTTATGAACAAATGTTAATGAATTGCAGTGTTTAAAAAAATAAGACTATGCATTCTTTTCTTTTTTTTTAGTAAAGCAGATACTTATTTCCAAAATTGTTGGGGGTAAAAAAAAACTTTGCTAATAGTCTCAAAATTGTGATACAGTGTAAAGCTTTGCATGCTGAAGTGAAGTCCTGTGGTTGAAACATCTGCTGTTTTCGTTTTGGTATTTTTAAAGGCTGGGTTCGGCACCTGAGGAGCTTGCTCATTGACTTGGAGTCATGCACCGAGTTTCCATAGCATGTTATTAAAAAACAGTGGCTGAACAGACACTCTTCTGCGCCTCAGCTTTTAGCCCGAGTGGGTGTTGAGTTTTTCATCCCCTCGTCTTCCTGTAGGCTCTAAAATATTAGTTTCTGGTGCTTACTAGCAATCGGTGTTGATTTACGCAGGGGCATCCTTTCACGCTTCGCAGAACAAGGTCCCTGGTCTGTATAATGTACATGGAGGGGGGTATGTAAAAAAAATCTGGAAAAAGGCCCTCTTCAAAAAAAAAGAAGAAAAGAAGGAAAGAAAACAGGGGGGAGGGGGAAAAAGAAAGAAAAAGGGAGGCAAAGAAAAGAAAAAGGGAGGAAAAAGAAAAGGAAAAGGGGGAAAAGAAAAGGAAAAGGGGGAAAAAGGGCGAAAGGGGGGGGAACAAAAGGGGGGAGGGGAAAAAGGGCGGAAGAGGGGGGAAAAAGGGGGGGAGAAAAAGGGGAGGAAGGAAAAAAGGGGAAAGAAAGGGGGAAAAGGGGGGAGAAAAAGGGGGGGAAGGAAAAAGGGGGGAGGAAAGGGGGGAAAAGAAACAGAAGGAGAAAAATGAAAAAAAGTGTGAAAAAAAATAGAGGAAAAAAGAGGAAAAAAGGAAAAAACAAGGGGGGTGGGAGAGAAGAGGGCAGCGCAGGGCGGGGGTCCGGAGCCCCGCGCCGGCTCCCGAAGCACCTTCCCCTCCCGCTCCGCTCCCCGCCCCCGCCGCCGGCCGGGTAATGAGCCGCGCCGTGGTTGGCGGAGGGCCGGCGGCGGGCGGCCTCCATTGGCTGCGGGCGGGAGGCTCTCCGCCCCGATTGGTCGCGCCCGCCTGCCCCGTATTTTCAGCAGCAGCGGCAGCGGCGTATCCCGGTGGGGAGCCGGCGGCGGGGATGCAAGGTGGGTGCCGGGGCCCCCGGCCCTCCCCGGGGGCGGCGGGCGGGCGGTGCCTCCCGTCCCCCCTCACCGTCCCCGGGCCGAATCCATTGATTTATCCGATTTTTTTTAAATCGATGATTTTATTTCCCCCTCCGGCGGCGCGGTGGGCGGGGTGGCTGCGCTGCCGGGCTGCGCCAGCGCGCAGCGGGGCCGGGGGCAGCGCCAGCCCCGGCGGGCAGCGCCGCGTCCTGCGCCCGGCCCGGGCTGCCAGCGCACCCCCGCGGCCCTGGCTCCGGGGTGGGTTTTTGGGGGGCAGAGGGGCTCTTTGTGCGTGGGTGGAAGGGCCGGGGGTGCGTGTCCCTGCGCGGGGGCACCAAGGCCGCTGCTGAGAACAAGTTTGCCCAGCCAGCGCCGCCGGGACGGGCTGAAAACGCGAGGTGCCACCGGCGCAGCTCGGGTCAATTATGATTTTAATTTAAATTTATTGTAGTTGTCACCGCCGCCTGGTAAAATGGGAATCTCCTGGCTTTGGCTGTCGCTGGTGGCATCCAGAGCGAGCTGAGGGGCTGCGCAGGTGCAGGTCTGGGGGGGCCATGGGCTACCAGGGACTTGCTGAGCGCAGTTTGAGCTGTGTGTTTCTCTGGTTTTGAAAATTAAGGTTTGCGTGTGTTGAATCGCAGAAGGTAAATCAGAATCGGCTCGGGCTGGTGTCGGATCCCTGCGGGAAACCCTGGATCCTTCCCATGAGTTATTTCTGTGGATTTGCTAAATGATAAATGTTTCCCCTTCAGCCGGAGATCATCGCTAATTGGAAATAGACGTGGTTATGTGTTGTTATCTGAACATGTTTTGTTTGATTTGAATTTAAAATAACATATCTGAAGTTAAGTACCCTCCATTTTTATCTTGTGTTGTAAATCTGTTATATGGTTCAGGGACAAATTTGGCTCTATATTATTTTACAAGATACTTAATCTCATCTCTATTTTTTTATGAGGCTTTTTACAGTCAGCTATTTATTATATTTCTTCTGCATATTTCATCTCCTATTATAACTGCATCCACCGTTTTGAGTTTCCTAGTGGTTTTCGTGAAAAGTTATTTCTGATTGAGATACGTTTTAAGACAGAAAAATCTTCTGACAGATTTTGCAACTTTTCTCTGAGTAACGTTGCCGTTGGGCTGAGTGCTTTCTGTGCCGTCTAGTCGTTAGGGAGAAATTTAAACATACTGTGTAGCATCCCCAGCTGGAGGCAGTACTTGAAACTGTAGTGTATTTGCATGATCATTTCTGTGATATAAGTGAATAGTGGAAATTTTAGATACAAATACCTGATCTGAGCATGTTAAAAATCAGTGCCTGAACGTTTCTTTCAAATAAAATTGCTGCTGAACCTTTGCGGTGCCCTATATAGAAATTTGGGTTAAAATCAGCGGTGCGGTCAGGGAAGTCAGTGTGATCTACACCTGAGTTTGCTCGCGATGCTGTTAACCCCTTGTTGCGCGGTGTGGAGGCAGAAGGATGCTTTTGGGTCCAGGCCTATTGCTAGGCCTAAAAGCTTCATTTTTTTATTGCTAGCCTGAAGCCGTAGGAAGCACTAAAGGTTTTTCCGGGCAGTCACGGGAGAATTTCAGTGTGGCCCCGCAGAGCAGGAGCAGCCCCTGCGCCTCTGGGGTGTGGGAAGGAGCTGGAGGAGCTGCGCTGGCACAGGTTCATGGGTCCTCACCTCTCGCCCGTGCACCCATGGGTGCACAGCCAGTCTGACCGCCGAGAGGGGCTGCGCCAGTGCGATCCTCTTTGTAAAAAAATAATGATGAATGGAAGCGGCACCTGTTGCACCACCAGTGATTTTTTGGCTCCTAGAAAAAACCTGCATACCTGCAATTTTATGATTATCTGCCCAGATCGCTTAAATCATCTAAAATGATAGATATCCAGGGAGTTTAAATTGAATTTAACAGTGTATTGTATTCACATGGTTGTGAATACTTGAGTGTATGAGAAATGCAGATAGCTACATATATTTTTTAAATTATGAAATAAATACTATTTATTTATATAAGTGATATGTACTTTTAAAATGAAGCTGGCTCTTGTTTAAAAGTAGAAATACCCATGTGTACATTTTATTGTCTTTTGATTTCATTACATAATGGCATGCATAATTTTCATATTTTATATAGAACTTTTCCAGAGCATCCTGAGAAAACAGACAGGATAATGTCTGTGCCTAGTTAATACCTACGGAGACTTCTTTAGCCTAAATAGCAAATTCTGATTTCTAATAGTGTGTAAACAAACTGCAGCCAGGCTGGCAGGCGTCGCCTGCTTGTGCTGGTAACAGAAATATGAGAGATGACGTGAGTACTGCGGAACTGAATTACCCCTCCACGCCTCCTGCTTGTTTTCTCACCCAGACAGGTGAGGGAGAGCAGATGAAGGCTTTTCTTTCCCTTTCGCGCAGTACCGGATCGCTTAGCTGGTACCACATACAGATCTAGTGGCCTCACAGAGCTGAAGAAAACCTTGTTGTTTCTTACTCTTCCACTTGAATGAGTAAATGTTAATAAGTATATGCTATTACCTAAAGGAGATGCATGTTATTTAAAAAAACATTTCCAAATATAAATAGATAATAATAAATATTTTTCTAAATAACCAAACATAAAAAAAATCAGACCAGAAAAATTAAAACTCAATTAGTTGTTTTTTTGTTTGTTTTTTTTTCCCTAATTATATGAACTAGATAACAGTTTAGACTCCAGCATATGCAAGAAGATTCATATGGATACAGTGAATCTGCTGTACATAGATTACTGGAGGATCCGCATCAGTAAATGCATGAGTCACAAATTTATTTAAAAATAGTCTCTGAATTACCTGTCTTTTACCTACTTATGTGTCTGAATGAAAGGATCGAGGTTTTAGTAGGTATCGTTTAGTAGTTTTGTTGCTGTTTTTTTGTTTTTCTCTTTGTTGTGACCTTGTTGGATGGAGAGAAAATATTTCCTTGGTAAAGTGTGAGGGATTATTGACTTCATTAAGGTGGCAGTTTCTGTCTAATAGCGATGCGACTTATTGTAGCACTTTTCCCTGATAGCAGCAATGTTTATTTCAGAAGTATAATTTTCATATTTAAACACATGCAGTGTTAGATTGGAAAACTTTTAATGACAATTGCATGGCATGTTTGTTTTCGAATGGTTATGTTGAATGACGGCAGAAAAATTAATATGTAGTTTTTAAAGATTTGTGATTTTTGTATCTGTTATTTAATAGAGCTGTAATGTTATCACTGAGTGCTGCCAGTTCGGTATAAAGTGCAATGTGTAACATTTTCTGGTGGTAGAGTTGCTCTAAGCGGAGAAATAATTTAAGCAGTACAAGGATTTTTATAGCCCTCTTGTCACAATTAACTGTGTATATGAAATATGAATTTACACAACATCTGCCTTTCGGGGCTGGCGTTCCCGTCGGAGCCCGCTCGCTTCGCAGACCAGCAGCGTCGTGTCTAAAGCATCATGGCAGGGCAGGATGGACTGGAGCCTGCGTGGGAAACGGGCAACCAGGGCAGTGAAGTGATTCACTCGATATATATTGTTGGGAAACTTGTGGAGGAGATTCAGATGTTTTTCGGTGTAAAACCTTCTTTCGGTTTCATTTTGGGAGGGTGACTTGCTTAGGCGCAGCAAGGTCCCTGACCCGTAACTGGCTCATCCCGTTCGTCTCTCCTCGTCCCCCTAATTCCTGTGCTAGTGCGAAGGCAAAAAGGGTGGCATGTGTGGCACGCCGGTAGGGTGGGATTTGGGGGCTGGCACACATGGTGATAATTTATTTTGGAGAGAACAAGACTTTATTTCCTGAAGCTGAAGATGAGGAGTTGCAGTGAGATGAGTGAATCCAGCTAGACATGGGGTTCATCAGCAAAGCGATGGGCTGTCTCCTTGAGACCTTCCTCCTCTACGTCCCTGCTAGCGGTCACCCCCTTAACAATGGCAAGGGCTTTGGGCAGAAGGGAAGAGCTGGCATTTTATATGGTTACACCTACCAAAATTGTCTCGTCATGGACCACTGTGTCTTTTATTAGTTTATTTTCCTCCAGCACTTGGTGTTCTGCATCTCGCTCCTCCTGGCAAAGCTCAGAGACAGTCATTAACGTCTAACTGGTAAAATCGTTGTAAGCATCACAGCAAAGGCAAGTTTACAGGAGGACAAAGTAGATTGAGAGTTATTGATACTCCTCCTTGGTAAGGGATGCCTTGGGGGGAAGAATCAGGAGGTGCTTTATGAAAGATGGAGTTTCCCATCATGGATCAACTTGGGGAACGAGTAGCTTTTAATACCAGTGAAAAATGGGCGCAGTGGTGAGAAACTGTGAAAAACTGTGAAAAATAATTCTGTACCTCTCCTCCCACTTTTCATACATCAACTGTTTTGACTAGTGAACATTTCAGATGTGGCACTGACCCTCAGGGCAGAAACTGTGTAATGTGTAAGGGCTCAACCTAGCTGGCACGTCGGGATATGCAACATTCAGTACATGGAGATTGTTCTGAGACATTCACAGTTAAGTGCTGTTGGCACAGCATCCTGCAGATTTTGAGGCACAATATTAAGAAATGAGTACTCAAACTAGAGGTTGTACAACTTGGAAGGTCTGGTGTGACAGTTTGGTTGGGCTGGGGAAGCGATGTAAATGCTCGCTGGTATTTTTGCCGTCATTATTCATGGCAAAATAATTGAGGCTGTTCATGAAGCGAGCTGTCTTGTTGTGAAGAATAGCAGCAGGCTGTGCTGTGTGTTACCTTTACATCCGAGTTTTAGAAGACGATGTAAAAATAATACATTTACAGACGAATTTTAGAAGGTGAAGTAAAAATAATACCAAGTGTTCTATCTTGGTGAAACCATCCAGCAAAACCTCGTTGTTCTTGTACAGCTATTTAGTCCAGCCGTCTGCTGCTGCCTCCTGAGGCTTCATTGCTAATTGTTCTCTTACTGGTATTTGCAAATTATTATGATTGCTAGGTCGGAGTGAAAAATTATGTGTAACAGGTAGTCACTGTAGTGGAGATCAATCATATTATCTTAGAGCTAGTTCAATCTGGTGGAGGAAAGAGTCCAAACTAGTTAATTATCTCTTCTTTGTGTAATCCTTCTATAAAATGGAAATAATCATCATAATAAAAGGTGCTTTAGGACTTATTAAATATTTCTGAAGCACTTAGGAATCATAGTTAAAAAAATAATTGCCTAGTAAATTGTCTACTTAATAAAATGTAAAAAAAGATCTAGAGTATATTAGGCTTCATAATAATTTAAATAGATGCATGTAGTTTATTTACCTACTCAGTGAGAACCAACAACCATTGAAAGCAAATAGTTCTTTAGGAGAACTATATTTGCAAAATGAAATTATTTAAATCAAGGTTTCCAGTTCACTAGTTTAAATTACTTCTACATTTATGATTTAGGCTTTGATTTAAATCATACTTTGTACTATTAATGTTCAAAATTTATCATCAACACTGAAGCTGTGAACACAAAAGAGGCTCTTGGCGAGACTTGCAGAATGTAATGTCAGTATATTTCTTTGGAATATGAAAAATTTAGAAAACAAAACTTTCCTCTCAGCACTTACAACGTTTGATATCTGGGGGAAAAAAAACAAAGAAGCTGCAAACGATTGTATTTTAGTCGACAGACTAATGGGTGGCTGTTCCAGTAGCCTTAATATGGGAATGAAGGGGCTGGTTAGAGGTTCTGCCAGCACGTGACTTTGTGGTCATCGGTCTCTTTAGAATCTGAGGAATATTGGTAAAGATTTTCTTGAATAAACAACATCAATCTCTTCATCAAATACAAAAGGACTGATAATGTTTGCCATTGCTTTTGTTGATACGGAGCAATACCAAGAATGAAGCTTGTTCTGCACTACCAGCAGAAATATTGTGGAGTCCTAAGGACTTCTTGTAGCTTTTTATTTGTTTATTGTTCTGCCTAGCAACTAGATAAACAAAACCTCTTTAGATTGGCTTTACACTTGACAGATTGGCATTTGTTTTTCTCTCTGTTTAAAAGAAAAAAAAAAAACAAAACAACCAACAAGCTGAGAGGAGCCAATCAGTCAGGAACAAAGTTTAGACCAAAGTTTCCAGAATTTGTGACTCTTATTCTTGAGTTACTGCAGCTGGGAACGTGAAGGGGAAGGTGTGAGCCTCAGATGTAAATCAGGTGTAGCCTTGCAAGCTGTGCAAGGCTGTAAATCCTCAAACCAGCTCTGCTTCCCGGCCGTTTCACAGGGATCCCGGTGCAGCCACGGTGCTGCGGGGTCCAAGGGATGTGGGAGCCGTAGGTGATGCTCAGGCCAGCGCACTGAGAACATGGTGCTCTTACCTCTGCTGCTTGATCTCCTTAGGACGGTGAAAGGGGACAGACTGCTCACTGTTTTCATGGGACCCATATATGCTCAAAGATTTCCCAAAACTGAATGCCTGTGAAATTAAGAGCAGAGGAATGGCTCAGGGCAGTGACTTACTGGCCCTTCACTTCCCTTCAGGAAAGGCTGCAAACAGGGATCTGATTTGCACCCACTAGGAAATGGAGATTTCAGCTTTAAATAACGATGCTTTGAATTGTGATTTGCATTTGTATCTTTAGGGAGTAAATACCAGATTGTGTATGTAGGTACTATAGTTACATAAAAATTAAAAACCTGCTACTAAATTACTCAAAAAAAAAAAAAAGTAGTATAGTAGGCTACCTCTGTTTGATGTATGGATATCTAAGCTAGATTTTTAAAATTCTTAGTGTTTTGAAATACTGTAAAGTTTCTGAACTGTTGAATTGGTCTTTGAATGGTCCATATTTCAGTTGTAGCTTTATTACTTCCTATTTTCATTCTTACTCAGAATATCTTTAAATAGAATAACCTCTGAGTTGTTACTGTGATATATTGATACGACAATTTGAAATCCAAGATCAATAATCATATTTCCTATCCTCTCTAAAAATAATAATAAAAAATCCATTATTTGCTGAATTGTTCAAAACCAGTGTTTGGCTCATTTTGACCAGAATGTCAGTGGAGGCTTTGTTTAAATGTTTTTTTTTCTTTATTTTTTTCCCCCCACTCCCACCCACACATACACCTGTTCCTCTAAGTCTTCTGGGCCAGACATTGGTTTATTTGGTTGGGCTTTACGACTTTATTTCGCCTCCTTCATTCACTTAACTGCTTGTTGTCAGCAGCTCTGGCACATCCCCTTGTTTGCTGTAGGCTGCCCCTGGAAAAAAGGCTCGTCTCCAATGGCAAAGAGTTAATCTGGCTCAGAGTGAGATTAACTGTTGCAGTAGCTCGTGATAAACATCTGTTGCAATACTCCCAGATGAGAACACTGCTGTCAAAAGTATTTACTGCACATTTTGAACCCGTGCACTTCACTTGTGGTTTTCTTTTTTCCCCCTTCAATTACTAAATTCTTTCGAAAGGACATAAATCCACAGTGTCTATCTCAGAGACTGTGTTTATTTTATGATACAGAGAAGGAAATGTGATTATAGAGTTTTTGTTCATATTGTGCTAGAACCCCCGAATATTTCTGATGAGTGCAGAAGCGTGTGTGTTCCTTAATGAAAACCGTCTGCGGGAGCCGGCTCCTGGGAGTGCTGCCATGTGTGTCGGTGCTCCGCGTGGAGTCCTGTGGATGCTGGTCCTCCGGGTGTTCTCCTCCTGCTCTGGATTTGGCAAGATAAGACTGGTGGGGAGGAATGGACTTTTACTTGGACCAGGAACCCAAGAGCTGGGTATATGGTTGGAAGGGTTTGGCCAATGGGACTTGGGACTTTGCCATTGAGGAACCCTTCTGCTATTTCCGTGGAATCTTTTTTTTAAAGCTTTTTTTTTAAAAAGTTTTAAAACGTTTTAAAAAAGTTTTTAAATTCTAGATTTAGTGGATCAAATAATGACAATTTCCCCTACAGCTGGCCTTTGAAGTTAAGTCTTCCAGCAGCCACTGCTTGCTGTAGCTGAGGATCAGGAGCAAGCAAGCAAAGCAAGCTTTGGTAGGTTTTCCCAAAACATCAACAACCTTCTCCCCCACCCCACCCAAACCACAAAACCTACCCGTGCTGGGTGTCTCTGGGAAAATAACATTGGTAAACAAATGGAATATCTTAAACGGTGGATGTTTCCCAACAAATCAGTTTTCTTTTTTATGCTAATGCTCTTAACGAAATCATGTTCAAAGCATTTTCACCCATATATCTCAGCAGGCGAAAAATATTTTGTGCTAAATCTCCTACGCTTACTGTTTCCTACCACTGTCAAAGAAAATATCTGAGTACTTCACATATGCGAGATCATCACCAGAATTAACTCTGCGTAGCAGTCTGATGAATGTAGATGATGAAATGGGAGACTTCCACACTACAAAGCTACTTGTAGTAAAATGCAAGAGTCTGTAACTTTACTTCTTGCTGATTTTCTTAGGCCTGGCAGAAACACTTGTTCTAGCAATAAATCTGTAAGAACAGCCGTACCGATTCAGATCGAGCGTGTCTGATTCAATATCCTGTCTCTGATGGTGATCAGCAGCAGGTATCGAGGGAAGGGTACAAGAATGGCAATAAAGTGATAAAATCTGAGGTGAGATTAACAGTTTTATGGTGGTACCAGAATTTTCAGACTCTGCTTCCTAATCATAATGCTGAAATGACAGATGTGTGGTACTTAACAGCCTCAGCTTTCTCATAAAGACCGTGATAGTGATAGGAGGTTAAAAGAGGAAAAAACCCCTGAAAAGTAATAGACAAAATCATAGAACCGGTTTGGTTGGAAAGGACCTTTAAGATCATCGAGTACAACCATTAACCCAGCACTGCCAAGTCCACCACTAAACCATGTGCCTCAGCACCACATCTACTCGTCTTTTAAATACCTCCAGGGATGGTGACTCCACCACTCCCCTGGGCAGCCTGTTCCAGTGCTTGACAACCCTTTTGGTCAAGGATTTTTCCTGATACCCAATCTAAAGTACGAAAATAGAGATAGTATGTAAAATAGGGATAGTACATAAAACAGAGAGAAATAATGGGATAGACCAGGAAAAAGACAAAAAGGGGCTATAATTACTGTATAGTGTAAAGAAATGGCAGAAAAAGGTTGACTTGTTGCCCAAGAGGTGAGGGCTTTCCACACCAGAGCTCGCCGAGACCCGATGAGTTTTCAGCCATCACCTGTGTCACATCATTTGTGCTTGGGGAAGAGTAGGGTATAATTAGGACGGGGCAAAATAGTTGGCCTGAGCCATGGAAAGAAAGATGGTAGAGGGCAGAAGACTGAACTAAGTGAAACTAAACACATGGAAAAGGGGAACAGGAGTGACAGGAGCATCAAAGAAACTTGTAGAAGCTCTGGATTATTCTCGGTCTGTAAACATCTCTCCATTCAAATGAATGAATAAGAAGTATTGTCTGTGTAGGGAATATCTTCTCCAGGTTTGCTCTGAATCCCTTGTAGCATTGCCGTACTTTTCCCAGGCTTCAAGACACCCAAGTTTTATTTTTAGTGCTAGCCTGGGTTCTGTTTTATGGCAAACCTGTTCCAGCTTGCTGCAGTCATTACTACTAAGGCCATCTAAATAGCAACTCGAAAATACTTAAAGCGATGTAAGTAGTAATAAATTATTTTGTCTTTGTGTGAATTAAAAGGTACAGCTAGGATGGACTTGTTCTTGGGTCAGGTTTTTTAATGCTATAGAGCAGTAAGCATGATGAGCCTTACATTACTGGCATACAGATGTAATGGTGCTGTACTTTAAATAACAGACATGAAGGCGTTGTGACTGGGATATTGTTGCTTTACCATGCACTTCTTAAAAGTAGATTTTTAGGGAGTTTTACAAAGCTGTGTGGAAAACTGTTATTGCCTGTCTAAAGTAAATTCAAGAATAATACCGATGAGGAGGTGTTACAGGGGATGAGGAGGTGTCACAGCGATTTGCTCACCAAAATAAGTCATACTGCAGGCTGGTATTGGACTTGACAAATTCGGGTTTTATTGTATATATCAGGATGAAGATAAGATGATGCATTTGAGTACAAAAGGGCAAAAACCATCTTGAATTTAAATACAGTGTACATAATCTTATGAGCCAAGGGCGTTTGGTATGACCAGAGAAAAGCGGGTGCTTTATTGTGACCTTATAGGAAGGATAGCTTCATCTGTAGCTAAAGATTAGGCAAAGGAAATTTTTTGGCTTGTAGACAAGGTAGGTGCAAGATCAAAAAAATACAGGCTGGTCATTAATAAATTGTTATTTTGATATGTGTGTATATAAATAAACTTACTGCAAAACAATAGTATTGTGGATATATAATATTAGAGCAAAGTTTCATGTAATTAAAGGAAAATAATTCAGATACAGCCACACAATATAGGACGGGAGGGACTAAGAAACACCATGCATTTCAGGATTGAGCTTCATTTACCTTTTTAAGAGGATTATAGGAAATTGGTGCTTTCTCAGTTCCCCAGAAGGCTTTTCCCAGCCCGGCACTCGCAAATCCAGGGAGTCTGGAGTCTGGGGCTGCTTTTCTCAACCATGTGCTGTAGAAGGTGCTCTGTTTTACACCCTGTTGTTACCGTGGTAGCTGTGGACAGTGGTATTGCAGGAGTGAATTGTGCTCGCTTTTTTTGCCAAAGAAGTTTGCCTTTTCCAATGATTATCCGTGCTTCTGGAGAGCCTTTGTACACTTCCTATTAGTAAACAAAATGAAATACAACTGCCACAGTTTCTACCTCAATAGCAAAACAGGAACTCTAACGGGGTGTACATAAAACAAAATTTTTCAAAATACACTAATCTGGCATATGCTTGTTACGATGTAGCTTTCTATTAAAAGGTTTATAAAGCTGACATGTCAACCTTGTGCTTCCCCCCCATCACAACAATGTTTCTTTTGTTTTTTTTTAAAGATCTCATACAACCCCCTTAGAATAAACAAAACATTCTCCAGCTTCAGCCAGGAGGATGCATTTTTAAACCACACAGAGCAGATCTTTATGGATGGTTTTGTATTTTCTCTTCTGATCCCTATCTCCACATTTGCCTACCAGCTTTCTGAAGCCCTCCCTACGCATCCCAATGATTTCATTGGCATGGACAGGTAATAGATGTGCTGCACGTCTACGTTGTGTATTTAACATAAAAGAAGATTTAACCTTGAATTTCAACCTTCACTTAAAAAATTTTACTTTTCCTATAGCCTCATAGATTGACTTGACTTTGAAAAGAAGATTCCTCAGAGGGAAGAGGAATTGATGGCCCATTTACACATCAGTTTACAATAACTTTTTAGACTCTGACTTTATTACCGTCTCTAATTTTGTTGTGGTTTCTTTAGTAAACAGAAATAATCCTACACTTCTCTTTCTGAAACACCTCTCGTACTTGTGCCAAGCTGTTAATGGGTCTGTTAGTATTGTTAAAGTATTAACAGAAGAATAATAATTGCTGTGTTGTAATTGTATCGAGTGAAAAAAGCATTCTCATAGAATATTAATGAGAGCCTTTTTAGATGTATGAATTATTGGTCTTAGGACAGAAAATTAAACTAAAAAAAAGAAGTACTATTCTAGAGGAACATCATAATAAAAATCAATAAGCCTTCGATTTAGTCTTTAACTCTATTGCTTCTCCTCTCCTAACCCCATTTATGCTCCCTGTAGGTATCACAGAGATCCTGCCCCGCACCACATGTGCTCCGGTACCTGGGCACAACAGCGGCTGGGAGCCGGGTGGTAGTTTTAACAATGAATTTTCTTTTTTGTTTATCTCAGCCTTAAATTACTTTAACCTTATTTAGTCTTAAAAGCTGTGACTATAGAGCTAATATTTGATGCAGCGTTGCGGGGAACTGGAAGCGCTTGTCATAGCTATGCAAAATGCAGCTGGGGGGTGGTGCAGAATTAACACCACGGAGCTGTGCTGAAAATGTCAGCAGTAGTTTATTTTCATTTCTGTCATTAAATATCTTATTACCATCTATTTGTTTTTTCTTTCTCCTGCAGTGCAAAAAAAGGGCGATTACTAGAAGGTAGGAATTGTATCACTGCTGGAAACAACCTTAAATCAGTGACCTTGGGTTGACCTCTGCAACCGCTGGTGTGAGCCTTGGTATTTTTTTTCAGCTCTAAGTTAGTACCACTTCGATCCTCTTGCTTTCATCAAATCTTATTCAACTTTTATACCAAGTTGCTGACTTCCAAGCAAAATCCAAATATAGGAATAATTTTTAAAAAGTCTCTCTTGTAAATACAAAGGCAGTGCATCAGGACAGAACAAGGCTACAGAAGTGTTTCCTGGGACTTGCTTGAGCATTAAAACTTTGCAGTTTCTGTAGTGTACTATAATTTACCGAATGTTTTTCATAGCAGTTATTTCTAAATAGGCAAATGAGCTGCTGTTGCAATACTTGGCTTTTTGTGGATGGGTTGATCTGTGTGAGAAATATGGAGCAAACTTTCGGTTCATCATTTGTTTTGTGACATTTCGAAGGGGCTTCAGTTTATATTCTAAAATATGATTTCTTTTCCAGTCTCGTGTACCAGCTCCTTGTCCTCCTTTATTCTCCCCCGTCTGACATCAATTTTTCTCTTGTCCATTTAAAACTGAAACTTGAAAAACTGCAGTTTTATACTTTATATTATTCTTCTACCCCGGAGCTGTTTTTAGCATCTTTATTGCAAGTAGACAGATGGTGATATTTGGTTTCCTGTCAGTTTTAATGAATATAGATAGGAGTGATAAGAACATTTGCTTCGTTTAGCAAACTTCCTTTTCTGGCTTTTAATTAATGAAGTGCTCACTGGTGTGCCGCTGCTTTTGTATGTAATACAGTTAAATCTTACATACGATTCAGCTTGTGGTGTCGGATAATGAAAGAGAGGATGAAAATAACTTCTTTTCTCAGTATCCTTTAAAGTTTACTTACACAGGCTTTGAATACTGCAGACATCAGAAACGTAACGTGCTTATACGAGCCGCCGTAGCAGCATCCTTTGTTTCTTTGTATTTTGGTAATATGTTCTTTTTTATGAAAAGGCACCGAAGGAAATGGCCTGCATTTGGTGTTGCAGTTAATGTTGGGTGAGGTTCAGCTCAGCTTCAGAGCAATTTGCTTCTCATGCAACTTCTTAAATAGAATAAGGTCCACAGCAAAAATGTGATAAAATGGAAAAGAAAACCTTGGTTTTTCAACCTTTTTTTGCTGCATTTTGTCCTGCTTTGGAGAGAACTGGAACATTAATCCTAATATTGATTTTCTTTTCAAGTAGGTTGATTTCTGTGTTAGCTTAGCACGGACATAATTTTAGATTATTGTAAACTATTTTAGAGTCCGTTGTTCTTAAGATCTTCCTCCACTGTTTAGCGCTAAGTTTTTTTTTTTCCTTTCTTTTTGTGTATATTGCATTTTTAATACAGATTCAGTATCGGTGCTTGTAGCCTAAGTTGTTTAAGTAATTTCTGCTTTGCCATAGCAGTTTGAATTCTTTAATGGTAAAAGTAACCGTGTCTGTGTATATAAAAATATTTCAGTGGGTAGAGCCTGAATACTGCCTCTAGATATAAAATCTCTAATTTAGCTTTGTAGCTCTGATAGGTTGAGATCTTACCAGATGGAGAGGAGTGATTTGGGGTGAAGGACAAGAGGGTGATCATTGGGAAGATTATTTTCTTAAGCATCTGACTGTTGCTAATTCTGAAGAAACTGATTTTAAACTTCGTGGTATCTTTGTATCCCTGTTTCCCGAGTTAAAAAATGGACCCGATTTTGTACTTCTTTTCAGGACTTTTGCTTTGTTCTAACCTTATAAGGATAGGATTTGGTTCCCTGATGGCAAATCTGTGCAGGATAAAAAGTTCGTTTATTTTAGAAAGCTGTTTTAAAATACTCCAACAAGCCTGTCAGGAGGTAGAAATAGTAGTTATTTTATATTATTTCTTGTGTCTTTCTGAAAATGTCACTAAGTGCAAACCTTGTTCATCTGGAAAACTTTTTATTTTGGTGAAAGATACCTCTAATTTCAATGAGTTAAAAACAAACAGAAAGTGTTTTCACTGATGCATTTGATTGGCAAAGGCCAATAATCAGGTGCTTGGGCTAGGTTTATTGCGAGAATGGTATTACCTGTGCAAACGAACAGTGACGGAGGTTTTGAACGTGTCCTTCCTTCCCGAAGGTCACAAGTAAGAAAACAAAATCACAAAAGGATGTCCCAAGGATCATTTATGTTTAAATAAATATTCCCTTTCAGTACTTGCGTTCAGTGTTGGTAGGTTAACAGTTCTCATTCTTGCTTTGCTCTTTGCAAGGGTGATGAGGAAAGACTTGCTAGCCATTTTAGAGAGAAGCGAGGATCTGTGTTGGCAGCTCTAGCACGGTGCCTTCTGGTTGAGTACCTGGAAAATGGCTCACGTGCTGCAGGAACAAAACCTGTTCTTTGGAACCAAGGCATGTTCATGTATCCTATTTTTATTATGAGGGTCCTTTCTTCTGAACCAGAAGTTAACCTTGTTCCAGACAACAGTGCAGAATGCCGGGGTCAGTTTTAATCTATATTATTGTCCTTGCAAAAATCAGTGTAAACAAAAAGTGCATCGTGGTGCCTCAGAATTTGTAGACAAGAATGTTTTAACGTTGTTAGTTGCTATATTAAGGTTGTGCTTTTATTTTTTTCTGGGTCCTTGTCATCCTTCAGGAAACAGAACCACGTGTCTTTCCTCTTACGATAAAAGAATGTTTTCTGATGCATCTCAACTGGTATGCACCGCTGTATTTGACATACATATTTGTGAATTTTATATGAAATCCACGTTTGAATTAGTGTGAAAAATGAAGAGGTTTGATTCAGACTGAATAAAGCCTTTTGCCTCTGGAAAGAGACCATAGTCTATGTTTGTAGGGTTTATTTTTCTTTAGCATTTGATTCTTATTCTCCAAATAATTGTAGTTGCATGTTTCTTGTTTTTCAATATTTGCCAAAATCTCCAGCAGTTCTTACTCTCTCATATCTCCTTCAGTCATGAGCCAGAAGGAAAAAGAAAGTCATCTCTGGAAAAGAAAACCCACAGGGCTCCATTCCCTTCCCACGCCCCATCATTTTCTCTCTGCATTTTTGAAGATGTGAAGCAATTTAGATCAGCGTTCTCCATCGTTCCTTTTTCCTAACCTGATTCCTCTTCTTGCAGAGAGAAACCAAAGGAAGATACTGAAGAGAAGTTGAAGAAGAAAGGAAAGAGAGAGAAAAAATAGTGGAGAAAATCAGAACAGAACTGGCTTTTCTAAGAGGAGTTATCCAGGAAGCAAAACGTGCAGCTTCCCTCCTCTTTTTTTTCTGTTTTTAGCCCATCCCAGATACTGCTGTTTCAAGATAAGTGGGTCAGGCGAAGGGCGTAATTAAGAGCTATTTCACAGATGCTGAGGGGATGGGAGAGCGTAGGAAGAAGAGTGGATTGAAGGAAATGTTGGCAGTCTCTCAACAGGAAGCTCCCAGCTGAGCCCCAGGTTGCCATGGCCATCTTCTGCCACAGGACTCTGGGCCGTGCCAGCCAGCTGGGAGCTGGATTAAAGCGAGAATAGAGCAGGTAGTGAAGTGCAGCATGTCTAGACTTCCTGAATTTAGTATGGGACAGTATGTATTTGTGGGAGCAGTTGGGGAAAGGATGGATCAACCCTTTGAGCAGGATTGTAGGGAAACAACCCGTAAAGTACCCTCAGCAGTGATGGCAGAAAATGGGACATCATTTTTTTTTTACATCAAAGACTCTGAGTTTATTAGTAAGGAGTATTTCTTCTGGTCCACATGCACCTCCAGTTTTTATTATCTCACAGTGCTTTGTTTGCTCCAGTTGGTGGTCACGTAGTGTCAATGAGACTTGGGTGGGACATGATGTACATGTTACAAGGACAGCAATCCATGCATTTCTGCTGAGAGATTAATCAATTTTAACATTGAAAAATAAGGAGAAGGAGATAACACATGCAGCTAAGTACAGTCTGAGGATGCTGCTGCAGAGGAACTTCTTAAAAAAAAGTGGGCTGCAGACCATCTAGTGATGTTGCTGTCATAGAAGATGGAAGGACACGCTACTTGCATTGTTCGAATCAGCTTTCTGTGAAGGTTGAATTTTATTTGCTTTTACCATTCTTTTCCTGATGAAGCAAGGTTACTATGAAACAGCTGTACTGCATCATGGTCAGGGGATAGTGCTGTGTTTTCAGATGCTCCTAAAGCCCCAGCAGTTCTTTCCAAGTCCTGGTGCACCATCTTCTCTTGAGCAGGTGGAGCCCGTTGGATTAATATTCCCAACAGCCCCTGTGCTTGGATTATATACCCCCAACATCACCTGCTTGTGTTGCCACCAAGGCCTTTTGGGGTTTTTTTTTGCAGCTGGAGAACATACTGCAAGAAAAGCTTTTATCTTGTTGAAAAGGAAAGACCTTAATTGGAGCTTTTTACATCCCTATGACACATTCAACTTGGCCACCTTGGAAATTCGGTCACTGGTAGCAGCATGTCCTGGTTACTGCAGTAGAAGCTCATAGAGATTTACTTCATCCAGCTGGGACCCTTCAGGGCTGGCTGTTAGGAGACCACCGAACTGCATCCCTTGCTGGAGACGGGTTTTTTGTGGGTGTGGACACTGCGCTTGCGGAGGACAGCCAGTGTATGGGGTGGCTGACGTGGAGCAGGAGTGCAACACCTTGAGAATACACTGTTTTATTTTGTTTGCCTTCACAAAACCAGTAAATTAATGCATTTAGATCTGTAAATCTGCTTGTGGGTACTAACATATCGCAAAGTAGCTGGCTACATACATCTCTTGCTTTAAGCTATTGAATGCAGAGGATCAGGTACAAGAGTCTGAGGAGTTGGGTTTTTTTTTTCATATCAAGTCTATTTTTCAGATTTTAGGACATATTAGTAAACTTCATCTTGCCATTTCTCCATAGGGGTCTGATTTTATGGTGTTGAACCTTTCTCCTTTTCATGGAAAATAAAAGACAGTTTTCTCTGTGGCTATACCCATGTTATGATATATTTTGGTTAAATAACCTGAGATCATTATTCACATGATTTGAAAGATTTTGAAATTATTGTTAAAACAAGACAATTTTCTGAAGGATTTTGAAGGAAAAAATTAATTTATCTGAAAGCAGTAGCTCACTCATCAGCAAGTCTGTTCTGAGAAGGAGAGCGTGCATGCCCACACAGGAGCACGTTTGATTGTCTGACAAGCATCAGTAACTGGCATTTTCCTTCACAAAAGCTCTTCTTTTCTTACTACCGAAGACCTTTATAGTCCATTCTTTCAAAAACAACGTTCTGAAAAAGTGCTTTAGTTATTATCAAAGACAACTTTGGAACATTTTAATTTTTCTAAATTACGGTATCAGTACAAAGGAGACAAGTTGGAGCTGAAGGATGCTTTGCAGTTTCTCTCTGGTTTATACAAAACATTTGTGCATCTGTATTTTTATTCCATATGTTGAAAGTGCCATATGGAGAGGTCACTCTCTATTTCAATTTGTGGATGAAGTAAGCTAGTACTAGGAAACCACTCTAAAGCAAATGGTTTTTCAGAAAAAAAAAAACCCCAGAAGTGCGTGTGTCATTTGGTGGGCATTTTTGCTGTTGACTAATAATAATGATTTGTGGTATTATAACAGAGACATTCATGTGGGATTTTTTGTTAAGGGAAAAAAGATTACACGCTTAGGAATAATGCTGTCTATAAAAGCCGAAAAGCTTGAAGGTGAATACAGCAAGCAGGCAGATGGTATTGTGTATCCTTAGGAGATAGAAAATGTAGGTGAGCAACTGTAATTACATCTTTTACATGGAATGGGGAAAAAATCTTGAGTTGTGCCAGAGTCACCAAAAAACAGTTAAATGCAGGGTCTTAAAGAGAGAGGTGATGAAAAAAACAAAGGAAGAAAATAGCCAAGTAGTGATATTTGGCAAAGGCTCAATGTGGGGAATGTGAACGTGGTTTTCATCGCTGGAAAAACATATAGTAGATGACTTAAAGGTCATAAGAAAAGATCGTGTTCCTCATTGGTTTTTTAATTTGCAAAGTAGAAGTAGCACAACTTATATCTAGCCAAAAAGAGCCAGGAAGAGTGGGAGACAAATTGCTGATGATGCTCTGCTGTGAAGCAGCAGCCTGATGGCATTATGTGCTGAGACAAATAATTGGAGACTGCTGAAGTCTCAGGGGAGGATGGAGAACGAAGTGATAGTTCTGATGTGATCTTATTGCGTGCACGTTCTGTACCGCGTGCACGTTCTGTACCTCCGCAAGATTTAAAATTAGTTTGAGCTGTCAGCATAAAGATGATGGGCTTTGCTCAGATCAAGGATCGGGATGGGCAGAGGAAAAAGCAGGACATCAACATCTGAACCTTGGTGGGTGTTGGAGGAGGAGGAGGACACTTGTTTCTGGGAAGAGAGGGATGTCAGAAATAAAATACAATAGGAGGGGATAGCCTTGGGAAGGTCAAGGCTTAAAAACCCAGAAGTGATTAATACTGTGAAAGGACAGGAGTTTGAGGAGTGTGAAACTCTCACAGACGCTTTGGATGAGGATGAGTTTAGTATTGACCACCGTTCATCAAGCAAAGGTGGTGGAAACTGGACTACAGGGCTGCAAATCCAAGTCTGTTCTTCCTTAAATAGGATTTTTCCTTTATGTTTTTAAACCTCTAATGGATTCTTGCTTTAAGAATGATTGTGGTTATTTTCGTTTTCTTTTTTTCCCCCTTGTTCAGGCCGAAAATAGAACTTTATATAACAATAAAAGAGATGAAGTTTATTTTTTAAAGGAGATGTTTAATGCTAACACATCAGGACAGTGTTTTGGTTTTGTTTCTGTTCCATTTCTCCAACCAAGAAAAGTCACATGAAATTTATCATTAAATCAGAGGGACAAAAAGATTTTCTCAGCAGAACATGGTGTAATTACTTTGATTTAGAAAGGAATCGTGCAATTTCACCCTGTGTTTTTCCTCTTGCAATCCACTCGTCACGATGTGTTGTTCCCATTGTGAGCCCATGCTTCTGAAAATCGTGTCACTTTTAATATTTTTCTTTTTTTTTATCACAGGATTTTCAAATTGAGTATATCTGCTCCCTGTAATTTCAAAGCGGAGAAAGGGACTTCCTAGGGCATGTTCTAGCCTTTCTATTTCGGTAACAAAGATCTGCAACTTGGTGGTAGAAGGCAAATGATTCATTTTGTCAGGAAAATGCCACTTTTCTAAGCGGTTGTCAGGGCACGTCTAAAGCAAATACATAAAGATTAAAAGCAATCGTTATGTAAACGCTAAGCGGGAGTAAGGAAAGCAGATACTGAATCAACAGTCAAGAAACTTTGGATGCAATAAATATCCTGCCATATATATTTGCAAAGTGGTGTGGGCTTGTAAATTGTGGGGCCGGTTGCCAGGGAATATCTGAATGTTGTTGTTTTATATGGGGATTGGGATACCGATAAACAAAATTTTGCCTGGGTTTCCATGGCTTAAAGTAGTGTTGCGTAACTGCGATGTAATTTTTTTCAAGCAAACCAGGTTGCACTGAGAGGGAATATTAGTTAAAGGTCCTGGCGATTCAGGGAGTTGTGGAAATGCCTTGGAAAAGTCACTGCAGTTTATCAGCAATACATTTTGGTGAATAAAGTATGGGGGTTGCTTTATACTTTCCGCAGGAGTCAGGAAAACCCCTACAAAAGGCAGGGGAATAGCAACTGTATTTTAAATCTTCTCCATTGTTCCCTTTTAATTGTGCCTTTCTAATTAAAAAACAGTTTTATATATGCTTATATACATTTATATTATATAAGTATATTTTTTATATCTATGTAAATTAGGTCAAGGTAACAAATGCTCTTAGAATTGTCATTCTTCATGCCCAGATGAAGTTGTCTACACTGATAAGCTGTAAACAAATACTTTTTCAGAGATCTGTTAGAAATATTTTCACGAGCCTTTTCCCCTCAGTTTTGGTGCTTTTCCAGAAAGAAGTCGTTGCCTCTTTTATTCATAATTTAGTGTGATTATCTGTCATTGTCACAAAAGGGTTCTGACAGAAGGTTGTCCTAATATGAAAGGCTTTTTAGCTGGCGGTGGTAGGAGTCTCCCGCTGCTGGTCCATCAGGCTGCAGGATGGAACTGAGGCACTGAATTCCCACCTGCTCACGGTGGAAACAATCCCACGGGAGGCTTTGAACCGAGGTCATCAAGCACTTTCTTGGATGTAGATCCACTGCTCGGAAATTACTGTTTAAATTTGGAAACTCCAGTTGACTTCCTTCCCACCTGGCCCAGTGCTAACCCTTCGTACTCATCCACAGCTTCAGCATTGCTGGTCCTCCAGTCCCTTAGGAAACATGAATTTTGATTTTCATTTTAACTCTGTGTAGACCATGTAAGAGAACAGATAAACCAATACAGGCTTTCCATGGTACAGTTCTGCCTTTTTTAACACCAGGAATACACAGCTCAGGACAGGTACCATTAAGTCCATCCATATTTTCTTCAGTTAGCTTTGTCACAGCACTGGTTTATTTTTTGGAGGTGAGGATGTCAAGCCCTGTAGAGGAATCCAGCATTTTTTTCCCAGCTCCTCATTTCATTTATTAGGTCTTTTTGCAAATCTTTTTTTTTTTGTCTTGATTCAGCTAGATCACTTGATGGTCTATGAGCAATTTGGCACCTTGTTCATCCTATCTAACCACAGCACTTCCCAGGTGCCTCAAGGAAGTTTCCTTGATGAAACCTACTGTGCTAATGAGGCACTAATCCACGCTGATTTAAGCAAGCTTTGTAAATGGCTTTACATCTCTTGACTGTTTCGATCACTAGCTGTTAATAAACCTTGACCACAACTTGGATTTGGTCTTCTAGTCACTTGTGTTGCAGCATCTTTCTGTCACCGGTGGTACTATAGCTTCACAGTGTTACCTGGACTTCTTGACCAGTATATATGTTTCCCAAATCATCACAAATGAGTAGTGTACAAATCGCATTTTGGAGCCCTGTTTTGAGAAGGAGGTTGGGTTGGACCAGGTGATCTCCTGTGCTCCTTTCGAACCGAAGTTATTATAAGATTTTTATGCTAAGATTTTCTCTTAATCCTTTGTTGGCTGTTTCTTCTTTCCAGGTTATTGTTGTTCTACTGGTTGTTACTGGTGGTTTGGGGATCTAAAGCCGTTCCTGGGTATTCAGCATTGTCCATTAGTTTAGTAGATCAGCATTTATTTATTAATCACTATTAATATTTATTTTGCCCCATTACCAACACAACCAGAGGTCTTCTCTTGTTTATTTATCGTAGACTTGGCTGAAAACTACTGAGGTTCCTCTCCCCAGGCTCCATATATCCGATCCCGTATTTCCTTAGATGCATGCCCTCATTGTATGACATCCTTACGGTATCTACTACAGAGGCTGGAGTTAGTTTCTCAGGGGATTATAAGTCTCCTCCTTGTCAGGTTTTGCTTCTCCTTGGTGCTGTTAGTCCCTCTCTCAAGCATCCCACCTCTTCACTTCCACAGCTTTAGCACTCGGAGCTGGTGTTTTTCATGTGTTGCAGCAACCCAGCCGATTTGAGTTCTTTGATCCGGCTGCAGCATTTTTGCAGAGAGATGGAATTTGAAATGTAAATTTACACTTGTTTAGAGTTTGTCTTGTTAAATGCTTTTTTAGTTAGGTAAATCACTTTTCCACCTAAAGCTGTGATGTAGGGAATCTGCAAGCCATATCTAACGGCAAGCAGGTTTTTGCAAGGATGATGATGAACACTACACAAAAAGGTGAAAAACATGTCTTTTAATAAGAGTGGAGGTCCGTGGAGTGATTGGGAAGCACTGTGTTATCTACCCAGTATATGAATGGGGATGGAAGAAAGAGTGGCTAGTGAGGGTTTGTTAGAAATTGAACTGGTTTGTTCCTTGATTTTGCTGGCGGAAGATGTATCCCATCATCTGTGCAACAGTCTGTGGCCAGATGATTTGCCTCTCAGTTGGGGAAATGAGTAGGGTCTCTTGGCACATCAGGGGCACGCGGGACAGACAGCAAAGGGGAAGGTAATGCCTCCTTCCCTTAAGTTTCTAAGTCTGTTTTACTATTTAAAAGCATAATAAAAGTTGACTTTGGCATCTGTTAGAATTTAGAAAGTGATGAAATGCAAATGAAGAGGCAGTTGCTGACAATTTAAGGTTGCTGTGTATGTCCCTTTTAGTCATATGTGTAGCAAACCAGAGAGTCACGTTTATTTTTGTACACATTTATTCCTAAAAATTGGCTCTCTGGTTTCTTTTAATTTCTTAGAAATTCTGTATATTTTGTGCAGCAGGTTGGTCTCTAGACGACATACAGTTTGAGTGACTTTACTTGATGGTAGATGTCATTTCAGAGCAGTAACGCCTACCAAGGATAGGAAGAAAGCTGTGCTTTGGTAGTTACCTTATTTATGTGTATGCTTGTTTCCAGGGAGGTAGAGAAATCCGTATCTGTACTTGTCCTTTTCATAAAGGAAATGGAAAATGTTTTTATGGTAAATTTTAGAGGAAGATACTTTAAAAAAATTAATCCAAGAAATTGCAGATCTTTTACTTTTGTTGGGTGTTGCAAGCTTGACCTAGTTTTGAATATCTTTGTGGCTTGAAGTAAAGAAAAAAAAAAAAAGAAAAAAACTCATATTAAGAATTTAATTCTGGAGACATTCCAGCGTGGGCTACTATTTCACATACATATTTAATATTCTTAATTCATATTGAGGGCAAAAAGAGCATTGTTACAATGTTACATGTGACTTAGATTAAATATGGTGTTTAAATTGAGCACTCTAAAGGACACAAAAGTGTTTCTAAGTTTATTTTTATTCTCAATTGTTACTAAAGCGAGTTAAGGGGGTTGAAAAATGTCTCATTTGCAACTGTTTTTCTTCCCATTGCAAATATTGTCATTCCCCCTTCTCGTCCCCTTGCCTCCAGGTTTTGAAAGGAACCAAAATTAACATGCCTGTCCATACTAATTATGTTTTCTATTTACACAGTGCGATATAATGACAAAATGAGTTTCCTAATGTACTGATATCTTGATGTCACTGCAGCTCTGTGAATATTATTGTGCCTTTCTCTTCCTCCACCGAGTCCAAAACCATTTTTTTAATTAGCGAGGTGGGATCTGGGGAATAAAGAGGCCAAAAGATATTTTTTGAAGATGAGGAGTCTTCCTGCTATTTAGAATGACTGGTTTGGCTGCAGGAGCATGAATGGTGCATCAGGGGAGTCCCTGGTTGAGGTAGAAGTTCTTAAAATGACGTTATAGCTGCAGCTCAAGAAACCTGTTTTCAGTGGTGCCCAGTTTAACTCTCAGGCTTAGCTTGAAAAGGTTTTGAGTAATTTTTTTCTGTAGTGTAAATATTACTTTGTGCTGATTACAACTTCATTTTGCCTCTACTACTAGTTCGCTTGCCACATGTTAAAAAAATAACAGTGGGGGATGAAACCATAGAAATAAAATCAACAGTAGTCTACACAGATTTATAGCATATAAATTATCAAACTGCAGGGTCTTATTACAGGATTATTTTTAATGAGGATAATAGTGTTGATTTAACAATCTAGGTTTCTCTATGACATTTGACTTGATACCATGCAACATTTTAATTATAAAACTAGAATGATACAAAATGAATGCTGTAAAGATTAAGTGGATTAAAAATGGGCAGTTTGTATCAGAGTCCTGGAGAGAATCATTTTTGTCTTAATCCTTGTTGACATTTCTATCCATGACATGGAAAAAAACTGTAAAGACATCATTAGTGATATTTGTAGTGAGACAAAGATGGAAATTACTGAAGAGAAGAAGTCATAGGCACAGATGGCTCTGGATCACCTGGTTAAATGGGCTTAATTTAATATATGATTTAATACATTGAAAGATGAAGTCTGATGCACAGAAGCAAAAGCTACATGTCATACTTACGATGGTGGGTTATCTCGATAAGCAGTGACTCCAAATTAGGATGGGTTGGCAGATGAGTGTGAGCTTCCAGAGCTTGCTTGGCAGAGCTACGGCCAAAATGAGGTATCGCTTCTGTTTCAGGCATAGGGAATTGCTTCTCCCATGGGATGAGCGGGGCTGAGGCAGGTGGGTCCTTCCGTCAGGTGGGAAGAGTTTTGGGGAAGATGCACAAGAATGATTTAGAGGCCTGGGAAACACATCGTCTGAGACAGAAGAGAGATACTTTGATACTGCAAAAGAAAAAAATAAAAATCCAAGGTATTATAAGTTAGACAAATTAGATATAAGGTGGTAATTTTTAACCCCAAGATTGAACCCTCAGTTTATCACTGGTGAGGGGTGTGCAGAGGATGACTGATGCAGCCCAGAGAGCAACAGGGTGAGTGTGTAAGAGTTTGGGGACGGAGCCAGATGTTTCTGAGCAGCAGAAATCAGAGGTCCTGTCATCTGCAGCTTTCTGGACAGGAGCTCTCAGTGATAGGAGCATCATCCAGTGGGTTCTGCATGGAGAGGGGTGGAAATGCTTTATTGTCACAAAATATTTTATTGTGTCATAAAATGGAAACAGAAAAGATGAAGGAGGGTGAGCCGTGCAGTGGCAAGGGTGAGAGGAGGGCTGCGGGGAAATTTTCTGCCATTTTCTGACTTTTTTTTGAAGGAGAACGCTTGATGCCTGAAGAAAGAAGAAGCCAGCAAAAGCTGACAAAAACCACGTACATTTTAAATAGTGACACTTCCTAGATGTGAGGGAAAAACCACTGAGTTTCAGAATGTAACAGGAAAAACATGAGTGGCTAAGTAGTATGTGTTGTGTTTCTGTTGCCTGCTGTACCTAACTTTGGGAAGCTTTGTGGCCATTCCATGAAAATCTTTAATCTTTAGAAATCATGTGTATTTTGGCTGTTCTTAGCCTGAATTGCAACAGCTGAAGGCAGCCTACTGTGCCAGTGCTGGGACCACTTTATTATGGAAAGCAACTGAATTCAGCTGCCCAGGGGTCAGGGCGAGGAAAGCTCCGTTACGGCATCTTCAAATTTGCGGAGAGTTAAGAAAACACAATGGGAACTGATGAGCTGGATTCCCACAGCCGGTCCCTCCCCTGGGGTCTGCAGCAGCATGGGTGGTTTGGCATGTGAGTGAGATTATTATTTTTATTATTGCTTTAAAGCTGATATTAAATCGGAGATTGTACAGGGGCTTCTGCCAACCAAAACAAAAACATTTACAATTTGAGTGGGGCCCTTCAGGGGTGCATCAGAAATGAAAAGTTTCCAACATTATTCAAGTATACATGAAACAGCTGGAACTGCTTTGGGTTATGTTGCTGGTGTTTTGAGGTAGTGCTATAAAAATCAAATTTGTTTATTAGTTTCTTAAGCGTTCTGCAAGAATTTCACTAGGACTATTTAATAAGCAGTTTGCGTTCAGAGATCTGTCCTTTTCCAAATAATATCCATTGCAGTTTTAATGTCTGTGTGACGTATATCGCTGTGAACAAGTCTGAAAATAGAGGTGGAGTCTTCTACTGAAAATGAAAACCCAATTAATTTCAATTGGAAGGAAACAAGCACTTAAGAGAACTGTATTCTGAGAATGAAGCATTTATTATTGTTTAAAAGCTTGAGGATATCCTGCTTAAAAGAAGTCGGAGTTCGCTGGCACCTCCTGCTTTCCGTTCCCTCCCTCATGCCAGGGAGTTTGGTCTTGTTTTCGGTGCGGTCTTACTCCCTTTCTGTTTCTAAGGGATTTTGCAAAGCAAAAGGAGTCCTCAGCATTCGTGATGATTAAATACGATAGTGATACAAAAAATGACGTGAGCATCGCAGGTAGGTGTAACCTTTGGGTAAGTGCAGATCGTTTTCAGAGAAGAAGTAGGCTGGTTTGCATTAGATCCCGCTTCAGACGGCTCTCTTTTATCTAATTACGGAAATAAAAAGCCAGATACATCAGAAAATCAGTGTGAGGATTTTTAATGGAAGCGCCATGAAGTTTGCAGTTAACATTTTAGAAGGGTGATCGATAGCCGGCATTCATCGCAAGTCTTTACAGCACAGGCGAAGCTTCTGTTTCACTTTGTAGAAGCAAATGCCATCCACCCGTTCCTGAAAGCACCTTTTGTAGGTACGTTTTAAATAATTGGAAAGGCAGAAACACCATTTTCCTCCTTTTTATGGATTTCCTAAAATACCACTCGTGAGCTATTTCTTGTTGTCTTGAGGGAGGAGGCAGTGAAGGAGTTGCCATGGCGATGCGATGTCGGTTCCATCACCAGTCAATACAGCCGTGCTACGTTACACGCTTGGCCCATCTGTTCCCCTCAGTGGAGACCCCGTTCAGCTGGAGGGTCCCCTTGTGTTCGCACAGTGGGGTAATAAGTGACCTTTTATTACAGGTGGAATCGCTACGTGGGTGAAAAATAACTTCTTTCAGATGTGGATGTTTTCTTTAAAATGGGGGGTGGAAATAGGGGTTTTTAAAAATTCGAAATAAAATTACGAAAAGCTTTACAGATAAAATGTTTTTTTTTTTCCAGAATAATCTGCAAGTCCAGTTCACAATTGCATAGTGGCCATTAAACCTAGTGCTTGAATGAGCAAATATATTCTGATCACAGCACTGGTTTTACTGTCTGACTTTTAACTAGGCCTGTCTTAAAGAATGTAATGAGATTTTTTTTTTTAGTTGCCAGTGGTACTTGTAACTGAAAACCAAATAAAATGGCAATAAGGCTTTTCCCACCAATTAAAAACCAAACAGTAGCACCATTCATCGCTAATCCAGAAACCTTTTGCTGTTCCCTGAGACTTGAGCTTGAGAAGGTGAGAAGCACCCGACGGGGGACGGAGGCATGCCCAGGACTGCCGGCGTGCTCAGCCCTCCCCGGCGGGATGGAAAATCAATCGCTGTTTGCTGGGATTTTGTAACCCTGACCCTGGGTACGGCCAGCTATTGCCTTTTGGGGAAAGACTCTTGTTTTCCTCTGTGCTATAACATCCTGTGCTCCTTGCCTGATTTCCCTGAAAGGGAATCAGTGCGTAGGTTTTTTTCTCCCTGCATTTGATACCATCATGTGGTAAATGTTAAGTTCTTTGTTTTTCTACTTGGAAAAAAAAGTACTTTATTTTCTTAAACTTAGAGTAGTAAGAGCGTGCACAGTAGTGGCACCATGGCAGGCATGGTGCAAAACAAGCCACACAACTGGCAAACTTTTGATTAAAGAAAAAGAAAAAAATCTTAATTTAGGCAGACCTTAAAAACATTAAATGTAAAATACAGAAAAGTAAATTTTTTAAAAGCATTCAATTTAGAATCATAGAATCGTTTTGGTTGGAAAGGACCTTTAAGATCATCAAGTCCAACCTTTAACCCAGCACTGCCAAGTCCACCACTAATCCATGTCCCTAAGCAGCACATGTACACATCTTTTAAATACCTCCAGGGATGGTGACTCCACCACTTACCTCTGGGCAGCCTGTTCCAATCTTTGATACCCCTTTCGGTGAAGAAATTTTTCCTAATATCCAATCTAAACCTCCCCTGGCGCAACTTGAGGCTGTTTCATCTCATGCTATCACTTGTTACCTGGGAGAAGAGACCAACACCCTCCTCGCTACAACCTCCTTTCAGGTACTTGTAGACAGCAATAAGGCCTCAAGCCTCCTTTTCTCCAGGGTAAAACACCCCCGTCCCCTCAGCCGCTCCTCATAAGAGAACTTGTCCTCATAAGAACTTTATGGCAGGTGAAGGAAAAAAGATGCTTCCCCATCCTTTCACCATCTTTTATGTCTCTTTGCCTTTTTGCTTGTGGCTGAAGAGGAAATTGAATCTGAGTTTTCTGGATCTTGCTAGGTTGCAGCACGGAGGAGAGCGAGCAAGCCCCATCTTCTGTAGGTTTGGGGTTGGACCACAGTGGCAGCAGTTCAGCAGAGGATGAACTCGTTGCTTTTGTCAACATGATCTCTAGTGTTCACATGGGCTGTCGTTGAATTTGCTCTCTCATCTGGGTGCAGATGCCTGTCAGGTCAGTGGGGATGGGCACTGGTGTACTGCTGTGTTAGTATTGACCCACGCAGGATCGGGGGCCTGACTGTGACGGTCTTGGTAATGAGCTACATGGGGATCGAGATTGAAAAGGAACGGCTGTTATTTGTTACGAAGCATTAATCAGGAATCATAAGCACTATCTCCGTTTTTTAATTTTCTGATTTATTATAATAGAATCTGCATAAATGGAGCATTATTGTATAGCAGCCTTACTCATCTAATTGAGCCTCTGGCTCATAAAAGGTAATTAAATACAGACTATGGTAATTGTAATTAATGAATAAGGGTGGAACGTGAACTGCAGTGGATTCGTAACCAGTTGTGTGTGTTTTTTCACAGGCCACTGGTTAATACAGACAGTGATGTAGATGTGGAGGTGCCAAGGAGGTGCCAGCCACCTCTCACTGTGGTACCGCATGTGCGGTGTACGTGTAGAGGTGTTTCGACTCTGTCATTACGTAGTAGTTTTAATACAAAGCAGACGTGTTCAATAACTTTGATTTTACTTATCTGGGCTTTAAATTTTCAGGGAGTAGAGAATCATGGAGGCACAATTCCTTTGGAGATGTTTTTTTCAAGTGTAGTTGACTGTTGAGTTACGAAAACCTTAACTTTCCTGCAAAGAAAAAATGAGGGTTTCACTAAGCTGTTTCGTGATTTTTTGTTAATTCATTTGGAAGGTAATAAAAAACCTGATGTTTTTGTTGGATGTGTTAATACCTCCTTAGTTTTGGCATAGGTGAAGCAAGACTTGGGTAGTGAGGTTTGGAATTGATTCATCTCTCACTTTAATATTTGGCAACTTCTTTTTGTTTAAAACCTATGTTGTCTGCCCAAATCTGAGTTGTCTAAAAGTCTTCCAACAAACTGGTTAAGTAATGACTATGTTAATATTCCCATCAAGGAACTATATTTCATATTTGATATTTTTTATATTTTAAAAATGCACGAGAGTGGACAATCACATCCCTCTTAGGTTAAGTGAGATGCGGGGTTTGGGTTGTGTTCACTGAGTGCTCTGAGCTGGACCATGGTGGGACCTTCACTTCTTGTCACTGATGTAGAAATCTCTCTATTAAAGTGAGGTTAATATAGTTTCTGAGGCAAGACTTGACCATTCGGTCACTGAACAGAAAAACAGATTTTTAAAAAACTCCCCCAGCTCTGGGTGGATGGTGGTCTTAGACCTAACTTCCATTTTGTTGCTGAAGGCATGCTGATAACAGATATTCAAAAGACAGGACCCTTTTCCATAGCGGTTATATGGCCGTTCTTTTCTTTTTTAGAAAAAAAAAAACCCCTTACAGTAAAAATTCCCAATTATTAGAAAGAAATTCTGAACAGTCAAGAGGCATTTTTCTTCTTTTTCTTCTCCCAGTTCTTTTCTATTAAATGAAGTTCTGGTTCTATTAGATATCTTTGGAATTGATATTTTTAAATTTCTCTATGCTTGTATCCAGGGCCCACTCAGAAGAAAACTATCATGTGTGGCACAGTAGTGTTTGGGTTTTTTGATAGCTTTCTAGGAAAAGATTTTCTGTTTGTTCTCTTACGATATTAAAGTTACACTTGTCACTCTCTGGGCATCAGGAACCAGCAGCAGCTAAATGCTAACCAAAAATACTTGCTGCAGGCACTTGGTTTTGTTTTTTTGTGTTTTTTTTTTGTTTTGTTTTGTTTGTGTTTTTTTTGTTTGTTTGTTTTTTTTTCAATTTTGTTCCATTAATTCCTTGTAATTCCAAGGCAAAGGAGGCAATGTGTAGAGCAGAGGAATTTTCAGGAGAAAAGCCAGCTGTGGAGTTAAACTGCAAAGCTTTAGCCTGTACAGCATGCAGTGATGCTGTTAACTGGACTCGTAACACACGATACTTCAGTTGTGTTAATAAAAAGCACAGCAACCACACAAGGAAATACTGTATTTTTTAAGAGAAGCGCTCAAGCATATGCTTCAGTGTGATTAAATGTGGACTGAAATGTCCTTGCTGAATAAAGGTGAACCGTAGAAATGAGCTATTTGAACGTCTTTGTGAGTATTTTCCGCCGTCCCTCATGGTAGGTGTGCAGTTGTTTTCTGTTCCAGGTGTTTCTGCTGTTCTTGAAATTTCTGTTTGCATCTTGTTATTTCATAGAATCACAGAATCACAGAATGGCTTGGGTTGGAAGGGACCTTAAAGATCACCTAGTTCCAACCCCCCTGCCACGGGCAAGGACACCTTTCCACTAGACCAGGTTGCTCAGAGCCCCATCCAACATTTCCAAGAGTGAAATAATTTTAGCAGTGTTATTTAATAGTTGAGCAGATAATAATTTATTATTGAGATGTACTTATAAGAACATTTATTTTTTGATTTTGTGCGTTGTTCCAAAAGAGTGGGCTCCTGCACGGGCACACGGAGTGTCTCTGAGATAACTCCAGATGCTGGCGTTCAACGAGCACCGCGTGACGTGAGCTGCCAACTTCGGCATCCTGGCTGGACACGTCGTGCCTGCGACAGTGGCAGAGGTCTGCGAGGGGAGAGCTGCTGGGCACCTGGGTGCCTGTCCCCTCCTCAGGGACCTGAACGCCAGCCTGAGTGGAAATTTAGACCACCTTGACTTGGTGAACATTTTTGACTGGTTGCCACTGTTTGATTCAATACTACTAATTTCCAGATTGTTTCTTTTTAAGACATGATAATTCGTTCAAAACATAAAAATGTTTTTTCTTCTTATGCCTGTGAATTCCTAACCATCTCTGCTGCTCAAGAGCTGTTTGCCAATGGCTCCTTGGTTTTCTTCATAGAAAAAATTATAGATGTTAAAAACACTTCAGCAAAGATCAATTTCAATTAGTCTCTGCTTTGTTACCTGTTAGCACTTTCAGTAAGAGAAATCAGAGTTTTTCAGTTTCACCACTGGATGTTGGTAAAGACATTGTTGATGGACTCATAAAGAGGATGGACATGGAACAACAAGTAAGACTTTTCATTGACCTGACTTCTGTCCAAGTAATCTCACATGACTAGTATACAACTGTTTCCACTAGGAAAGAAATTATCCAGCCTGGCCTCTGTATGGAGAAAGCACAGGGAAGATACATTAAATAATTTTTCTACTAAGCTCGTGATGTCGTATTGCAGCTCAGATGAACTCGCTCAGTGGTCTGTTGAGAGCAACACAGTGGAGATCATGAAACTATTTCTAGATGATAGTACAGAGTTCGATTCAATTTGAAAATAAGGTTGTTGAATGGCATTACTACAGCACTTAGAGTTTATAAAGAATGAATTATAGATCAGATGGGAGATTATATTTGCAAATGTACACTTATGTGCTGTGGCAGTAAATACTTCATGAATGCAAGGATTTCAAATTAAATGGCTGGTAACAGAAAAGTGATTCTATAATGCCATTGAATTCAAAGTGAGAGAATTCCAAATACCTTTTTGTTCTACACGTTATTAAGTAAAAGTAGTCTTTGTTAAGCAAATAGACAAGAGACTCTTAAATACTTCATTAAATAATCCCCTCAGACATTGCAAGTACTTTCTCAACCACGCTCCTTTGCATATTACAGATGGTTTTTTACAGTTTGTTATTCTAGAATTTTACAAATGTTGGAGGTATGTATTTGAATCGCTAGATTTCATAGAATTTACTTCAAATGTGTTTTAACAAGGTTTTGGATTTTGTATGCTTCTCTCCGGTATTGGAAAATCAACAATTTTTACTTGCAATTTGGTCTGAGTTTTCTGCCAGCCATTCCACCTGAAGACCTGAAGCTGTGAAATTGTGAGCTATAGGGTGAGAGAAACATCTGTCTGGTGGGGATTTCACCTCTGATGGTGAAGCAAGCTCTGATGCATCTGAAGTTTGCCTGAGCCGTTTGCAAGAAGCTCTTGCGGAAAGTTTGAATGTAAAGCCGAGTTTTATCTAGCTGGAAATCTCCATAGCACAAGAAAATACTTTGCCAGGTAACTGGTGCTGGCAGCAGTGTAGAGTTGTGGTGGGTATCTCTGCATGGTATTTATTAGGTATATTTTGCAGCTCCCATAAGCGTACTGAGCTGGTTTTAAATAAAACAGCTTAAATAGAATTACAGAATCATAGAATCGTTTTGGTTGGAAAGTACCTTTAAGATGAAGTCCAACCGTTAACTTAGCCCTTCCAGTGGCAACGCTGAGTTCAGTCTGAACGAGCTGCTTCTGCAGCAACCCAGCTGCTTGGGTGGCTTCTGCAGTTACTGCTGCCCTCCCTGGCAATGCTGTTAAACGTACCCAGGCTAATTCACGTATGTCCCACATACGTGAAGGAAGGACATTATTCTTGATTTATGAATACCAGCATCCTGTTAACATTAGCACGTCAGTTGTTCATATAAAATGAGCACCATGGGCAAAAGAAAAAGATATTGAGTTTATATACATATATATATGTTTTATACATACATATATGTGCACACACATATATAAAAATAAATATATATGAATATATATATAACCATTATTTATATGTATGTGTGTATATATATATATATAAAAAAAATATAGCCAGTTTAGTATAGGAAACAAGAAATTATTCTGCCTCTAGAGTGTGAATTATTACAAATAAAAGTCTCCTCTGCAGCTGAATAGTTGCTTTGATTGTTGCTTGATGTGGAAGATAAACTTCATTAATCAATGTTTTTATTAAGGTGTTTGTAACTTATGATGAAGTTGTGTAATATCAGGTTTTAAGGGTGGGTTTTTCAGTACATGAGTTTGAAGTATTTTAAAGATATTCTTTTCATTATAGTTAAACGAGCTCTCGTTCTTAGTCTTCTAACTTAAAGGAATAGTTATGCAATTAGTCATCTAATTTAAAGGACTAACAGCTTCAATAATAAGAAAAATCTGCTTTTCTTGTTGCAGAGTTTATAGTTCAGTATGGGTGAGTTTTCCCAACTTCATCGTTTTTTCTGCTGAAATATTAGACCTGAGCCGGGAGTCGATAGCAGAGGAATATCTGCGCAGCCCCGAGGGGCCGAGTGGAGCAGTTCCAGATGGCGAAAGATCTTTTTGATATTCTTGTGTTTTGTAAGGGACCAGTTGCGGTGCTATAATTCTTTCGTATATTTTAGGAAAACTTGTTTGAAACATTTGCACATGTGGAATCCCTTCTTCTGTACCTTGAATAAAGGTGGGCTAGGGGAAGATGTTCTTTGCTTAAAAATTAAAAAAAAAAAGGCAGAAAAATCTGTTTCATGTTTAAGACTTTTTTTGAATCTTCAGAATTTCACGTACGCTGTCGTGTTTTTTCTGAAATTACTCTGTGTCAAATTTAATTGCTGACCAGATTCTTCATACCTGTACCTACTGCTTTCCTTTTAAACCCACGGAGAGCAATCTTTTTTGTATATACCACCCTCTTCAGTCACTAAGATGTCTCAGAAAGATGCAAAAAGAATGAAGAAAAGCAGATTTTCTGCAGCTCTCCTTGCACCTCTTTGCCACGAGACCAGTGTGCTCCTGCCGAGGCTCGGCGGCTGAGTTAGGCTGAGGCTGAGGGAGCTGGGTCTCTTTAGCTTAGAGAAGAGGAGACTGAGGGGTGACCTCATTAATGTTTATAAATATGTAAAGGGCAAGTGTCATGAGGATGGAGCCAGGCTCTTCTCAGTGACATCCCTTGACAGGACAAGGGGCAATGGGTGCAAGCTGGAACACAGGAGGTTCCATATAAATATGAGGAAAAACTTCTTTACGGTGAGGGTGACTGAACACTGGAACAGGCTGCCCAGAGAGGTTGTGGAGTCTCCTTCTCTGGAGACATTGAAAACCCGCCTGGACGCGTTCCTGTGTGATATGGTCTAGGCAATCCTTCTCCGGCAGGGGGATTGGACTAGATGATCTTTCGAGGTCCCTTCCAATCCCTGACATTCTGTAGGCTGGGCAAAGCTTTTTCTGCTGAGATTCTCCTTTCTTGTGGGGTGCTGGCATCTCTTTCACAGGTTGTCTCTGACAAGTGCTTGGGCATTCCTGTTTTCCCACAAGTGCTTGCCAGCTCCGAGTGTTATAGCTAATTTAGGCATTATTCTATATTATATATTATTATAGGTAACTCCTCAAGAGCATGAGTTAACACCATATCATTTTCCTTTGCTGGCCAGGAGCAAATCACTGAAGTGGCTTATTTTTATTTTTTTCTAAAAAAATATTTTTTTAGTGTTTATTAAATTGATATTACAAAATGCAAACTAAAAGTTAAATTTTAACACAAGATGATTAGACGTTTCTCAGCACTTGGATGGTGCATTCTTGGGTGCAAGGTGGAGAGTGACAGTGGTCAAAGTAGTACATCTCACACCAAGAAACGAGCAATCAGGCAGGACCAAGGAATAAACAGTTGTGTCAAAAGAATTAATGATGTATTTGTCAGGTAGTGTGGGATAAATAATTGTTGTTTTCCAGTGTGTGTGGTTTTCTGGCATCGGGAGCGTTGGGTGGTTGTCGGCTGTTCTCAATGCACAGCGGGAATATAGGTACAGCCCATGCACTGGTGCTGTGGGAAGCAGGTGAAAATGCAAGAGCCTGTCCGATGCTCTGTGTTCAGCTGAACCCCAGGTTGCCGTAGATTTCTCTTTGGTTATGGGTGCCCTCTCCATGTATAGGGCTATGGGTCATACACACCTGCTTCTGTTGTTTCCTGGTTAAGCCAAGACCTTGACTGGCTCACCATGTCACTCACAGAGGTGGACATCAGGAAAAAGCATTTTACATACCTGTACTTAACCTATTTGACACCTATAACCTGTGAACCCTGGTTAATCAGGATCTCATCTGGTTTGTTAGCTGCTTCTGGCTTTGTTGTGTCTGTAAGTATTTAGGTTCGCAGCCCTGGTGTGTGAGCTCGAGCCTCTCTGATTAACCATCCTGGATGCTAACTCTGGGGGTTTAATTATCCTCCTAAAAACCAGTATGCTGTTACCTTTTTAGAAACACATGTTCAGTTCTTACGCAGATGTTGTTCTTCAAATCTATTTTTGTAGTCATCTTTTTTTTGTTTGGGGCCGAGAGGTTTCTGATAGCTATATATAACTATATGTGATTTCCTGAGGGCTGAGCAGCAGTAAATCAAGCTCTGTCAGTCAGGTATGTGTCCCTCCTGCAGCTTGCAATTCTCATGAGAAAGTTGAAAGAATCATGAATTAAATTATACTTAATTGGTAATGAATTTAAATTCATTCAGTTTATTTCAATTTCTTCTGCTGCTTGGAAAGTAATTTTAAATAAAGGATGCAGATACTTGCAGAGATCGTGATGTCTCAGAAAACACTAAAATAAGGATGTTGAATGACGCATTTAACTGATGATTAAAAAATTTGGTGGAATTTTTTGGGATGAGTAAAAGTACGTACACTTCCTCCGTCCGTGACTTACAAAGCCAGTGTAGACTGAAAGGTTGGATTTACATCTCCGTGTTTGACGCACACACGTTGTCAGCAGATTGTAATTACTCCTAGTACCTACTTGTGGCTTAATTTCTAATTTTTTCTTTTGGAGGTACATTGCTTCTTACTTCTGCTAAAGGAAACTGGGGCAAAAGTAGTCATTTGTCTTTCTTGATCGCTGAAGTTTTTGATTAGTCATCTGTGATAAGGCATTGGTTTTCTCCAATTAAAGTGTGAATGTTATTTATCAACTGAGATGTAATGGGATTTTGCAGAAGGAAATAGCCATAATACATATGTGTACCATTCAGGAAACTTCTATGTGCATTTGCAAATTCCAGCTGTGTAAGAACGACCTGAGGTTGAATCTTACCAGCATAAAAATCTCATATCTGCATAAGTTTTCTTTCCTGCATGTACAGTTGAGGAGAGGCTTCAGAAGTGAAGGGCTCCACATATAGATTTGAGAAGTGGGTTTGGTATTTTGGGCACCACGTGTATGTCTTGTAAGTTAATCTTCCCCAGCATCCGTGACTGCTCTTTATGGATCTGTGCAAATTGTGTACCCTTCCAAAACAAGGGAACCTTTCTAAAAATGAAACTTTTTGTTTCAGCCAGACATTACGCGCTGCAGTGAAGATGTTCTGGCGTATTTGGAGCTGCTCTTGTAATAGTCCCAACTATAGATCATGAAAAAAAGGTCAATGCATAAAAGTCTTATCTCCTATTCGAAGTGGTTTTTTTCTTTGGTTACCTTCTGTTTATTTGAGGTGGACCCATAAGCTTTTACAGAGAGAGGGGAAGCTGATAGAGCACTTGTAACTCACACATTGCAGCTGTTGGAAATCATACTCACTTGGTTTTATGCTACTCTTTCTTCTAGGGTTTTACTTTTTAAATCCCATCTTTGTTTATATTTTCCATTACGGAAAATTCACTGGTACAGTGAAAATTAAAAGTTTTGAAGTTTTGAATTGTGGGTTACCAAATATTTAAGATTTTTTTTAAAACCAAGCAAAACACAAAGCAAAAACCAGCCCCTTTTCCCAATCAGCTGTGCTCTCAATTAACTTCTTTAGGCTCCAACTAAAACGTAACAGACAAATCAATAATTGCTGCTTAATAGTATGTTGATAATAATACAGTTGCTGGACTGTGAAGGCTACTATCAACCTTTCTTCCTTGCTGGAATTGTATTGTGTATGTGCCACAGGTAACTATTGAGCGAGTTATTTGTCAGGATCCCCAGTTTATTTTATGGATGGGTTTGATGGCCAGAATGAAAGAGAAAGCTTTGGGTAAAGGGTGAGGTCAACTTCTGCATCATGTTGTTTTGTCACACAATTTACAAATGCTGTTACAAAAAATTCATGTATTTAAAAAAAACTATCCTGGTTGCCCTGCAGCTGGATAAATAGCGTGAGGCTTGTGCAGCTACTGAATCAAGTGACTTTAGGCATTTTTAAATATAGCTGGAGACTTTGTGTAGTTCAGCATCAGTGCCTGTGAAGTGAGTGGTGATGAATGGGGTTTTATGTGCTTTCGGAGTCAGGTTTGGAAGAGGGTTTTGAGTTTCTGTGATTTTATTCCTGAAGTTTTTGATAGAAAAACCTTCTTGACATCTTGCTGCTGTGCCAGAAGCCTGTGCAGGAGGTATCGGCTTACCTGGGGAGGGGGTAATTCAGGAGCCCTTTTGGCTGTGCCTTGTGTCTGTAGTCACCCGGCAGCATGATGAGACATCAGCCTTGTCACCATCCCTGCTGAAAGGTGGTTTTAACGATGTTAAATCAGGTTCTTTTTCGCGTTCTTGTTCTGAATTGAAGTCTCTAAAATATAGTTTGGATTTTGCCTTGCAAGACCGTTCTTCCGGACGTGCCATTTCAGGAAAGACCCTCAGGCTCACAAACATCACATGCACCTTGAGAACTTATCCAACCGTTTCTGGTAGCTGGATAATATGACTGCAGTCGCGCCGGTCTTTTTAGAGCTACAGCTTTGCTGTTGCAATTACAACCAGTAATAAATAATAGACTTTGGGTTTGTAAGCACCAGCCAGGCATTAGATGGTGTCTTGGAAACTGTGGCTTCATCACTTCATCTTTTTTGGTACCTTTCTGCATCTAATAGTGACATATTTGATTTTTTTTTTTGTTTTGATGATACATAAATTTCCAACTTGTTTTAACTTCTTGTTGTGCATCAAATGTATTACTGAATACATCAAAAACCTTTTAACTGAGCAAGCCCTGAAGCTAACACTGATGAAGATGCTTTCTCCAGAGAAGCAACTTCCAACTCAATCAATAGTCAATCCATGCGAATGATGCTGGACTGTTTTGGGGGGGTTTTGGGAAGGGAAGGAGTCAGTGGAGTATTCAGGAGCGGGGAAAGGAACATTTTCTGAGGAAAATTTCCAAGTGACATTCTAAAAGAGAGTGAAATTTTTGCACAGATGTTAACACTGGCATCAGGTGATTCCTGGGAATGTGCTTTCACGTTGTGTAAAGAACAAACTCGGCTAATGCAGTAAAACAGTAGATTTATTAAATGCAAAAAGTGAATGTCAGTGCTAAATTAAGGTTGAGAAATTAAACTGATGAAAAATTGTGGCATGTAATGCTACATTAACTAAAACAGTAGCGTGACTAGTTAGTGTTTATTTAGCTAAGTAAATATACTGTGTTAAAATTTGGCGAACACAAAAATATTGCTAAAAATGTTGCTGAATATGTGACATAGTGAAATAAGATGGAGTTCATCTTGGTCTAAGATTCCACTGCCAGGTAGGGTTTGCGTTTCATAAATAGCTTTTGGGAAGCATGCAACTGGTAAACTTTTAAAATATTTTTCCAGTTTATCCTGTTTCTTCTGTGAAAGTGATTCAGAGTATGGAAATGTACATTGGATGTAATTACAACGAAAGAAGTTGTTGTTGTTATTGTTGTTATTATTATTATTCATTATTATTATTGTTATTATTCTTATGCATGAGAACCCATCAGTCTGTGCTGTAGTAGGCTTCACTTAAGTACTTGTGATTAGAAATTTTTATTTTCCTTTGCTGCTGCAAAGTTTCCCTGGGTTTATTTCCAACTTTCAGCACCTCTTTCCCAAATGCATTTCCATCTTTAGTGCTGTCTGCATTAAAAAAAAAGGGAAATGAAAGTTAAAAAAAAAAAAAAAAAGAGAAAATCTTTAAGAAGTGTGAAACCTAAACAGTATAATTTAACTGAGGAAGGACCTGGCAAAGGCTTCCCTGTCTGCTTCTGCTGCAGGTGGCTTTGTGTTCAAAGCACTGTGAAACACCATGCCAAAGCTGTTTCGAACTGTAAGTGTAATCAGGCAAATTGTCTAAAGATACCAGTGATTGTCCTTTTTTTTTTTAGCAAGTTCTGTGAAACAAACCAAATGCAATGTTGTTTGTTTTTTTTTTTTTATTTGAGCCACTTTTTAATTCTGTAAGCACAGTTTCAATTGCATTTTATCTGGGGTGAGTGAAAATAACTTTTAAAAGTGGTTGGACTGATTTTACTCAAATTTTCCAAAGCGTTTGCTTCACATGAAGCTATCTGTACTCATAGTCAGCAGATCATATCCGTCCCTATGCCTGGATGATGCACTGCAGGAGGAGTTGGATGGATGATGGTGGTGGGAGCTCCAGCTCACGCTGCAGAAGAAGCCACAGTCTTGAGAGAATCTTCTGGAGTAGGAGCACAGGACAAAGTATGTGTCTCTCTTCTGCTCCCAGGAGGATGAAGGACAGTGAAAACAAGCCAATATTGGGTACAACAGTTGTTTCTAAGAGCCCAGTTTGCAAATACTGAAAAAAATAGATTGCATCAAAGCAGTTGCAAAGTTGTATCTTGTTTCACGCCTAGCTTTTGCACAACAAAAAAGGTACAGCCTTCTAGCTAAGCTTGTAGTTGCTGTCCATGTACATCTTGAAGTTGATGTTACGTGATACCCATCAGAACTTAACTGCTTGTGTAGTAGTGGCTTGAGGAACCTTGAGCAGTGGCTTGAGGACCTTCCCTGTTTTCTTACATCTGCCAAACAGAATCATGCTGGTGTATTGTAAATCAAAACTGCATTAAAACAGCTCTTTTTCTCTTCATCAGAGAGGAATTCAAATTCTGAAGTTAATTGAAGTTAAACTGTTGCAAGCCCAAAGTGGGGTTGTCCATGCCCACCTGTAGATGGATTCTCCCTGCTGAAAGCAATGGGGACTTCAGTGGGATTTTAATGACTTGTTGCAGTGGGTCTGCAGGCGGGTGAGCCTGCCCCAAGGCAGGTCCCAGGCAGCAGGTGTCCAGGGTGCTGTATCACAGGTGAGGTTATCATTTTTGTCAAAAATACTTCCTCTTGCAGTTCAAAGTCTGGAATTTTCCTTAACCTGATGAACATATTTCTGCTTCCAAAGTACATGAGGATCAGGTGGCAAGACTCTGCTCCCTTCCACCATGACCCCCAGCAATGCAGTTGGGGTGCAGTATATGCCCCTCTTCAGAAGGGTGCTGTCTGGGGGAACTGAGGAGGGGATGTGACAGGTGAATTATTAAAAGGAAGTTGGCAACAGAGGAACGAGCTCTGCGGTCTCTAGGAGCACAGCAGTCCCTTCCTTACCTTTGTCGTGGAGTTATTTCCCTAAATTGTGTTATTATTTATTTGCGGCTATGTGAGGCATTGAGCAGGATTGTGTAGCAAAGGACAGCAGCAGCTTATCTGGGAAAGGTACATCGCTTAGAGCAGCGTGTTACTGTCATTATCTGTGCTATCGGGTGTCTGATGTTGCAGTTGTCATGTAAGTGTTTTAAAAGAAAATGAAAATGCTGCTGTCTTTGGGCTCTGCCTGTCACTTATAGCTGAGGGTTTGGCAAATTATGATTTTTTTTCCTCGCTTAAAAAGTTATTTAAAACAATATAATTGAAAAAAGACGAATGGATTTATCAGAGGGCTTGTGGCCCCTGAGGCTTTGCCCTCTCACCGTCCCCGCTGCCCCGTGTGGGGTACGCAGCAGGCTCTGGTGCTGCAGTTGCAGCCAGCTGTGCTGTACAGCTCCCCCTCCAGAATGTTTGCCCCGATTGTTTTTGTTGATGTTATTGCCTGTTCAGTCAAGGCAGAGCTTTGGCCTTACAAAACCTCCTGTGTCAGAAATTATTTTTTTTCTAGGAATGTTAAAATTTTCCAAGCAGAAAGAGTTCTTTTTTTTGTTTGTTTGTTTTTTTTCTTTTAAAGTGTTCACACTGGAGGAGTTATAATATCCTCGAACATCACTCACATACGTACTCACATCATCAGGCTGACTGACAGTGAAAGGCTGGCGGATTGGGAAGGCAGATTCAAGAGTAGTCTCTGAACTGTTGCGTGTCATGTCCACGTACTTAGTAGAAGTGGTGGGTTTAAGGGGCATTGCTGGGCACCCCTCTGTCTTTGGATTAGTGCAAACACCTCCCATATTGCCTGTAGATAAGATGTTTTGATGAGAAGCTCGTGTCAATAGTCAATAGTGTAAAAGTCAAAGGTAAATGGTAGTCATCTGGAATAACAATAAATGTGAGTTTTGTGTGTGCCAGGTGTGACTGTGTGGCCGGAGCTGTTACAAAGATGTCAGCCTGGGGCTTACAAGAAAATAATATGATAAAATTAATTATTTTAATTTTATTTTTCTTTTTTTTTGTTATTTTGCAGTATTAGACACATATCTCTTCCTTACTCTTCCCCATGCCAGCCTGATATTTATTTCTGCAAGTATCTTAAAATTTCATTTGTCTCCAAGCTTGCAAACCAAACCAAAGTACATCACTTGTAAAAGTTGCCCTGCTGGCAGTTACGTATAATTCATTGTCTTTTGTAAACTTCTGTCAGATCCCGCTGCTCTTAGGAGGAGCAGTGCAGTTTCACAAGTTTGTCACATCTCTTTTGTCACGGCCTGATGCACCGTCCAGCAGGACACAGGTAGTGGGAACTGTCCTGATGCAAACATGTGCTTTGCAGCTCTCGCCTTAGGTCATCCGAAAATCTTATCAGATTATGTTGTCATAAACATTGCCTGACATGGGAGTGATGGCATAAGGAATATGTTATGTATCACTTTTGCAGTTATGAAATTATGAAACACTTTTATTATGGGATTGAAATGTAGTATTAATCATATTCCATTACTGGTACGGGATTTAGCGGTCAGATTTCTTACTTGATTAATAAACAAGGCTTTGGCATGAATGTTTTTCAATTCTCTACCCTGGTTAGTCTCAACGATAAGTGTGTTTTATCACATTGTTACATACCCGACAAAAAAACCCAAGGTACTCGGGATCGTCGGTAGTATTAGTATGGCGTTGTCTTGCCTTGCCTTTATTAAAACCTTCTTTGTCCTATTGTTGCTAAGTGATCTATCCATCTTAATATTTTCCCAGTGTCTAAGCTACTGTCTGTTAATGGCATCCTAATGCATTCTGAATTGACATATTTCACATCATTTAAACTCTGCTTACCTATTTATCATGCAGAGGTCATAACTCAGTAAGTGAAAGTCACTCAAAGGATTTTTCTTTGCTATTTCTCTAATTTTCCGTTGCCATGCTATAAGGAAATGACAGCTCTTCCACTCACTTGTACAGTTGTGATAAAGGCTCTTCCTCACCCTGGCATGCGATATACAGAAGAGCTTTCTATATTTGATTTTCTTCTATTTGTGTCAGCCTGATGTGATATTAAAAACTGGAAACTGGGATGTTTTGTACAGCTGTTCCTGGCCCTGGGAGGAACAAAGATGACCTGGCTGGTGTGGCATCCATCCTCGTGCAGTGAGACTATCGAGTTGGTGCTCGCTGGGGCTGGCATTACGTGTCACTCAATCTTGTCAAAAATTCTATGAATATTCAATGAGGATTTTAATGTATGGTCATCAAGGAAGCAATTTCTGTGTAGTCATATTAAGCATGTTGTCATCTCTGCAGTTTAAATACATTGTTTTGCCCATGAAGTGACCTTAGGCAATTTTAAAATGGGTCTCGTTTTTTTTCCATTTGGCTTATACCAAATAAATTAGTTTTACCTAATAGGAATGAACCTAATATGGATCTAACACATTTGTATAGAGAGAAGCACATTCTAATAAATAATCAGGGTATTATTCTACATATACCAGGATTTATCTTTTCCACTTACGCTTACACAGAAGGTTTGAGATATGGCCAGGTAGGCTACAGTCAAGTTGTTCTCTAACCGAGGTTTCATAATGAGTTCAATTTTCAAAGGGGAGCCTGTTAATTTAGCTCCATACTTCCACTGCTGATGACGTTTAAATCACTGTATGCTTCATCGTTGTATGTTTAGGTGTCGTTTAAGCTTCATTCCCCGGGCGAGCTTCTCATTTGCATAGATAGTGTATTGAGTATATTTTGTTGTATACAGATTATTGTGGGAGAACCAATTGGGTGCTAGTAAAGTATAGATTTTGAAGTTTATTTTCCTGTGGACTTCCTAATTACAGAACTTTTAGAAGTGCATATCTCTGTGCATAGGTGAGAACGTGTACATTGGTTTTTGAGACAAATGGGTGTCTTTAATGCTGGGATGGTTTTTCGCATTATGTCCCGAATTACGTGTTTTTCTTCTGAAATCAGAACAAACTATTTCAGGATATACAGAATGTGGCATTTCAAACTGAAATGCGAACAGCAGAGCCTTGGTAGTTACTCCAGAAGTTGTACTGGGAACAACTATGGTATGTTGTCGGATGGGCTGGAACAGTGGGACGTCTGATGTGCAGTGAAATCGAGGGAGAAAACATTAGGATATGAAAATACTTTGTTAAAACGCTGTTCATTAGAAAACCTGAAAATCCTGAAAAGTATGGAAAAGTATATTTTGCTTTAAAAATTATTTGAGCAGTAGACTACTTATTAACTCAATTAAACAGCGTTTCGGGCTGGGAAGGGAACAGTATATTCATAGCTCCAAAACGTGCCTCTGGGGCAGCGCTTTAAAAATTAGCTGGAAAATTTCAGTACCTTTTATGTTGGCGTGAGAACATGAAAGTATCTGATTTTTCAGAGGATGGATTATCGTCACTTCCAGGACCAAGCAGTCATCACTTTTGAAAAATACAGTCATTTTTTCTAGGGATACCAAGTGCTTTTCTTAAAAGCGACTGCGTTCCTGCACCGAATGTCCCAATACTGGAGGAGCAGTTTTTGCCATTTTTGCAAGGTAACATTCACAGCCTTGAGCTTTGCAGCTAGACTTGAGACAACTTTCCTTAGTACCTTCCCAGCAGTGTTTCCTCTCTTCTATAAAAGCTATCCAAGTAACTTAGTGATAAGAACCCTCCAGGAGTTTCGTTTACTTCAGTTACTTCATGCATGAGTTATGCGTGTGACTAGCAATGCTCTTTGGTCATATCCTTTGCACATGGATAAATATACTGAATATATGGATAAAACTGAGCTGATTTTATGGATGAATGCATCTATGTACTTTTAAAGACAGGCTGCGAGGTATGTTTTATTCAAAGACACAAAGATAGCCATTTGTAAATAAACAGGTAATCCTTGTTGGAAGAGTATATTTTTTATTTGATAAAACCACGAATGACTGATTTAAATCATCATTTTCATCCATGATTTTATTTCTTGTTCATAGTGGGACTGGACAATAGGAGAAGAATGAACATAAAACCTCCTGTGGTTTGGTACGAGTCAATCCCTGGTGTAATTGATATTTTCTGTAAATTATCTAAATCTTCAAAAGCAGGTGCCCGCTCCCAGGACCGAGGTGTTAGAGGTGCTGAGGTTGGTCCTTATCTGAAGAGTCGATAGGTGATGAGTCTTTCAGGACTGCCAATTAGTGCAGCTCTATGAACGTATGAGAAGATGAGTGTTTTCTGTGGGTTAGGCCAACTCCAGATGAGGGTTAGTTGAGTTGTATCTGGGACAAAAGAATTTTAGACCTTGTTTGCACTAAAAACTAACATCTGTGCTGCGGCCGTGCCTGGAGGGTGGAAAGGGTCAAGAGCCGGGGCAAGAAGGGAAGGATGCCAACGTAAGTGGTATATCCAACCTTGACTCATGGGTTACTCTGACTCTCTACGCATGCCTACCTTTCTCCTGTAGTCCAGACATTAAAGACGTGAAGAGAAAGGGTTGGGCTTTTGTAGTGGAAAATAGAAAGTTTCACTGGGTGTATTGGCCATACTAATTTTCATAAATATGTAAAGGGACCGATTTTCTGAACACAACACGTGCATCTTTGATCATCTTCATAAGAACAGCTTTCTGCATGTGTGCAATCATGTGCAGGGTCCTGGGTTGTGGCAGTTACAGTCATTTTCCATCGTTTCAGTGAGTCTTCTCCAGTGAGCTGTTCTGCAGTTGGAAGTGGATTAAAGAGAAAAGGAGAAAAATTGTTCAGATTGATCGTTGCCAAACAAAAAGGCGAGAACATCAAACGTCCCCAACTCCTGATATAGGCTATTTACAGTATAAGGCAATATGAGTTTTCTTTAAGCTTCATGTTTTCAACTGGATTTTTTAATGTTTCAAAAGCCCCGTGGTAAAGTCAAAGCAGACTAGCACAGAATTAACAAATACGACTCTAGTATGCCTGTGGGGCTTTGGATATACATATAAAGTAGTAATCCTGTCTGAAGTGATTTCTTCTGAGTTGCTTAGAAAGTCTTTTGATGACTTTGTGTGTTTAAAAGCATTTATTGTTGTGGTCAGAAGAAATGATATTTTTTTCATGATTTCCACTGAGAAAAGTCTCTGTGGTTTTCTGCCGTTTCTGACATCTTACAAAGTCCACAAGCAATTAGTACTGAAGCCCAGGAGAAAGAGTCGTGCTTCATGGCTTTACTTTGTTTCCCCTGAAATGTGTGTTAGATTTCAGTACTGCAAAAATTAATTTCGTATTGTTTTGCATTCTGAGCAAGCTCAATCGTATTGTTTTAAGCTGGTTGTATTACACAGTTGCACTCGGGTTTTAAATGGATGCATAAATATTTGCAGGGAAGAGGCAAAAAATCTTTACTTGTAGAAATGACTTGTCACTAATTAATATAGAATCTATATGCATTACTTTCCATTTAAGCCTGTAGCTAATTGCCGTCCCACTGACTTCTCCAAGACAGACATCTGTAATACCATCAGCTGAAACTCTAGAGGAGTATTTTAGGGATGTGCATAAATAAAAGTATTGAATAATTAGCAAGCAGAGCGTATATAGTATTTTATTCTAAAGATATAAAAAGTACTGTGAGCTTTTTTCTTACCACATGAGAAACTGAGGAACAGAGGACAGACATGAAGGAGCTTAATGAAGACTGGAATTTAACTCTTACTTCTGATATATATTTTTAAAGTTGGCATTGGTCAGCCTTTCCTCCCTCACCTCCCTCGCCCTGGGCAGAATTGCTGGGGGTCCAGTAGGTAGCACAGACCCTCTGCTCCCCTGTGAATCTAAAGGAAAGATCAAAACAAACCCATACTTCCCCCCCGCCCCCCGCCCCAATACTCGTCATTTACTTTACAGCGAGTGCTGGGAACACGTGTAGCTGCACGATGAGGTGCTGGGAGGACGCTCGTCTGCATGGAGCTGATTTTGTTCCTTAACAACAGGGAGCAGAAGAGGTGAATTCTGCTGTTGCGCTGCTGCATCCGCGCTCTGTTATCTCGCTAAACAACCCAATTTTGACTGTTATTCAGTATACTCCTGTGGAACATTGTTCTGTTTGTAATGTTCTTACATGACCTAAATGAATAATGTGGGAGCTGTCAAAGTGTAAAATTGGGCACATTATAAAAAAATATGTGGAAGAAAAATTTGTTAAGGTCAGGTAATATTTTTCTCTGTACTGGCTTTCAAAAAATAAAACTCAGGGGATTTTGTCTCTTTAGAAATCACACTAAGCCGACAATAGATACACAATTCTGATTTCTTTGCATTTACATCCCCTGTTATTATTTAGCTGCCGTATAGATAGATATAAGGTACCTTATATGGTCTGCATATACTTGAGATTTGAGTTGTGCGACCATCTTAATGATGTAATTTGAAATATTGATTGTTTGTTTTCACTTTTCAAAACATGTCATTACTGTTCTTTGTACATTGTCTGGCAACTTCCTCATCTTAAACTGCTCTGTCGGAGGATGCGAGAGATGTTCCCCTACTGCTGGGAAAGGCATCGACTAATATGATCTGAATACAAAATTAGAAGCTTCATCTTTTTGCAGTATTTGAACATAAAAATATTATGAATGGCAGCACCCTGTCAAACCAAAGTACTGAGTAACTCGGCTCCTTGTCTCTGAGAGGGGTCAGATACTAAGGGAGGAATTTCTGAGCAGAGCAAGCCTGTAGTGATTTATTCCACAGGCCCCAGATTTCAAGGAGAACTAACTTTGGAATAATATTGAGCTTGATATGATAAAACTTTTACTATCTGAGTTAAGTTCCTATTGCCAAATGGTTTTTAAATTCATTGTTCTTTGTCATATTTTTTTCTTTATGCTTACTATAAAAGGAAGAAAATTGGAGCATTACTGGAAGATTCTCCCTGTGCCTGTCATTCACAAGAATACCACAATTTTCAACCCATATCAGGCTTCTTTCTAGTGAAATTTATGTGTGCTTTTGATAACTGAAAAATTAAATTGCAAGACTTTACTGAAAAGTAAAAATCCCTTACTTAGTAGCTAGGCATGTGCTTAACTTTGAAGAGCCAAAAAGTTACAGGCATGGCAATTAATTTATTTCTTCCTTTACGCCAGAGTGAATAGTATTTAAAGACTGTATACCTTTCCACTGTGCATCTTAACCTACTTAAACCTGTGCCATAAGCTCCGGGGGGGCAGGAGGGTATGACGTACTTGACCTCTGCTCCCCAGGGCTGCAGGTTGCTCCAATAACGTGTTAATCAGGTATTTCTGGTTTGCTGCAAGCCCAAGGGTGATGTACTATCAGCCACCTAAACACAGTGCATGTGTTCATGGCTTATCCATCTCTGGGTGTGAAACATTGTGTTAAATTTTAGCTCTCAAATGACTTCAGTTGTTCAGCAAACTTGCTTCAGCTCTGCTATTACTGTGAAATAAGTTGCTTTTGGAGCTGGTGGCATGTAGAGGTTTTTTGAAGGGGTAACTTGGGTGTTACTATAGGTGGTGGATGGACTAAGGACCTTTTTGGATTCCATCCAGTCCCAGTTTTTGATTCTGCGGTGGAATGTGATTCCCTCCAGGGGAGTAATAAAAACACCCTGGAAAGACCCTTTTCCTTAATAGAATTTGATTTATTAAATAAGCGCCTGTAGCCATGTGAGTCTATGGGTAATCTATTTGTACACAGATTTACTATGATTTTAAGGTGTAAGAAAATCCTTCCACTTCTCATTTTTCATTATACCATCGAGAAATAAAGGAATTTGAACTCTGAAAACTCTTCATACTCATAATAAGATTCTTCTGTTGCTTGAATGTGTAAGTGACAAAACAGGTCTTAGGCTCGCAGCATGTAGGGGGCTGAAATGACCCAAAAAGCTCAAATAAACTCATTTAAGTAAAAGACACAACAACTAGACATCTATCTATAAATGCAAAGACAATATATGGATAAAAGTTCATGAGGTAGACCCCGATAAATATTTTTTCACTATTATTTTTATTTTCATTTTTTATTGGCATTGCAGTGCTGGTGTGGAATACCTGGCCTGCTGTTGCGGAGCCAGCAGATGGAGCAAAAGAGCATGAGAAATAGTTGGATAAAAATACCCTGAATGCACTTATTCTGAGCTGGGGAAGGGAAAGTGTCTTCAACCTTTTTTTGCTCCAGATTTGACCAGTGCCACGGTTTCCCATCTGGCTAATCCAGCTCCCAGTCCTACCCACAGCGCTGTGCATGACTTGCTCTAACTTTCCACGTAACGACCATTTCACCCCGCAAGGACCCAAGTTGACTTCACTTTTTTGTGTAGACTGACTTAACTTTTTGCCACTCTACTTCTGTATGAAAAAGTGCCCGTGAGAAAGGACTAATTCTGTTTTCTTTTCGAGAAGAGTTTGGCTTTCAGATAATTTGGAGTACAAATCTTGCGTTGCAAATGTCTTAGTTGATGAATTCAGTACGGTATCTTTAATTTTTTTGTCTTTTTTTTATTACACTGCAAGAAGACTTGCAACTGTGAGGCCACCGTGAGCTCCTAAATTGAACTCCAAATCCTCCCTGCTTGTGCCTGCCCTAGGATAACCGTTGCACCGTGTGCACGTGGCACCTTGTGCCCGAAGCTGCTCTGGGGTATGCGAAGGCTGTGGAGGGGGGAGCTCTTTCCCAGCCACTTGTAGCTGCACACTCTGCAAATGGATTTCATTGCTACATCTCTTGAATATGAAAATATTACATTGCAGAGGAGTTTTGGTGTGGCCCCGGTTGGATGTCCCACCCACGATGGTTTAAAATTAGGTTGTTGAGTTGGTTATGCTGGAATAAGATAAGGATAGCAGGGTACTGCTAAGGAGAGCAGGATGCTGCTAACTGGATCAGCAACAAAATTAAGACCTTTTTTTTTAGTAGGAAAAATTAATTTTTATTCTGAGGAGAAGGTTAAATCGTAAATCTGTTGTACTAGGTCAATGGCAAGTGTTTGGGTTTTTTTACAGCTTTTCAGTTCTACAATCTCTCATTGTGTAAAAAAAAAAGGACTATTTAACTAAAATATTGATATGATTTTCAGTGGAATAAAATGTTTTGATCAGAAGAAAATTATATATATGAATATGGGAATAGAAGCTATCTGTCCTTGTACATAAGAATAAAGAACAAGAGGCTTGTTGGAATTTTTTTAATATAATTTGAGCCTATTGTTCAAATTTATTTTAGTAGACTATGTGCTTAAACTGCTTCAGAGACAGTGTCACTGGGTGGTAGTTTATTTCTACTAACCTGGACGCAGTTCTGTGTGGATACATGTACGCTGTGCTGTAATTTGCTGAAGGCGGGTGGCTGAACACAGATACACCAAGGACTTTCCATCAATAAACTGTGACAAACACTGTACTTTCGTCTGTGGGTATGAATTTCGTTCTTATTCTCTTGTTACACAACACAGAAAGAAATTAGTGAAACAACTGTGCTGCCTTTTAGTCACAGTATTAACATACTTATTTTGTGACACTGATCAGTTATATATGTATTTACAACCTTACCAAAAGTTTCACAGTCTTGATGAGCTAGTAGGAGACCTCTTACTCCAAGCCAACTTGAATATCACAGAGAACTGTTCATGTTGCAACTGGTGCTCTATAGTACCAACAGCAAATCCTAGCAGGCTGAGTTAGGATTTAGTAAAGATCCTCTGGAGACTGGGAAACTTGTCAAACTCTTGCTTTTCAGGCTTTCTCCCCTACATTCGCGATTTCTGCTAATTTATCTTTGCATTTTTTTGGCTTTTTTACATGAAACACTCCCCCTCATTCTGTATGCCATTTGATATCCAGGCAGCAGTCTCCCTCCTTGCCTAAAAAGAGAAAATACTCAGGTTTCACACGGCTTTTGTGGAAAATATTTTTTGCTGTCTTAGCAAAGTGCTGTGACAGCCCCCCTACAAAAGCAGCTGTGCTACAGCAGTGCAAAATACTGCTCTGTAAGAAGGTGCATCCCACCTTCAAGTTAATATTCTCCTTTGTTCCTCATTAGTAAGATGGGATGGCCGTTCCCTTGCAATTTATAACAGCGGTCACATACCCTTGACTTACATGAGGGTCTCCCATAATGCTTTTAATTTCTTCTGGCCTTTCTGATATCACTGTATAATATTTGTGTGGAATTTTGTAGTGCGTTGGGAGCCACAGAGGTAATTATAACCACCTGCTTTTGCAGGTAAAGAAGACTAATTTAGTTACTTTCCCAGTGAGATAGAAACTGTGTTGGGAATAGAAGCTGGTGCTTTAAATGCTCCATTTTGTGTCGTGTTTGCCAGTAGACCTTGTATCATCAGCAATAAAACGGTTGCGAAGAAATGATAGCTGAAGAACGTGTTAACTTCTGACTGCGTCAAGCTGATTTTAAAATGCAATGAAGCATCCTCTGCTACATTTCCTCTTTTGGAAAATATTTGAGCAGAAGACTGAAGGTGGTTGATGGAGCTGTGGCCCCCCTTACCGATGGTAAGTTGTGGCCTTACCACCCGGCCAGGCTGTGGTCAGAGGTGGGGCAGGAGATGGATGCGCTCTCGATGTCCGTGCAGGTGTGGGTGCGGATCTGCACTGTCTTGTTGCTGGTCCTGAGGATAATAAATATTGTGAGGTTTTAAGCTCAGAAACTTTAGAAGAGCAACTTGGTGATGTCAGCTGGGCTAAGGTGTTTGAGGACTTGAATTGGGAGGTGTAGAATATCTGGAGGTCAAAGTCCTCATATCTTAATGTCCTCAACCAAAGTGGAGGTGTACTGGCCTGGCAGAGATGAAGAGCAGTCAATGTCTAGAGGGTATTGGGAATGAGCAGCCTCCAAGGAATGTAAAAACAGACTGAGCAGGGAAATCAAGAGCAAGAAAAGAAAAAGTGGCATCTTAGAGGTGTAGTGATTAAAAGAGAGTAAGCAAAAGTCAAGCTGACTTAATCTTGCAAAAGAAAATTTAAATGATAGCTAGAGGTTAATAAAAGAAAATCAGGAAACTAGAAGTGGAACTGCCTTAATTCTGGATGAAGTTGAGATTAAATGCAACTGGTTATTCCCAAATTACCTCTTTCCTTTCCCAAAAGGATAATGATGGAGAAGATGGCTAATGGCAACGAGGACAGAGAAACAGCAAGTACTAATTGGAAAACTTTTTGTGTACAACCAAAATTTTAAGAGCAGGGAAGCTTATTAAAAGGACTGCCAACCTGTTAGTCACACCTCAGTTGCATCCTTTTGGAAAGTGTTCTGAGGACATAAATAGTTTCTGATCTAGTAGATAGGAATGGTATAAAGTATAGTCTGAGTTTCCTAAAAATAAGAAACTGATACTTCTATTCAGTTTGGGCTTCACTGAAGTGCTTAATAAGCGTCACTTCAGGAAATTGTTAGTGAAACTGGAGACGATGAGAATTACTTAAAGAATGGAGAGTGTGGTAGAGGACTTGATGTAAAGAAAAGTAAGGCAGAAAGAGGATTGTTAGTGATGCGTGAATTGGTCTTGGCACGTGTTTTGTTTAATATTTTCATCAGTGATCTTGCAGGAAGATTGGTCAAATGAAATATGCTGAGAATGTGAAGTAGGACAGAATTACCAATGTATAATAAATGATCAGAGTATCTGGGAGAAAGATGATGAGGATGGTTAAATGCAAATGATACCAAATTTCATACCATGAACGGCAAGGATATGCACAGAGAGACTACTAATATATATATATTTTTTTAAATGATGAGCTTCCCAGTTCACGTTATTCCATTGTCTAAAATGACAAAGAAAGAGAAAATACTGGTTGTGGGAGATGACTGCAGATGAACTGGATGCCCCTAATGAAATACAGCCGTGAGAGACGTCAAGTATGATGCAATGTATAAGAAACTTCTACTCGAGAGAGGGAAATCGTGTAATGTCATCGAATCAGGCTTTTGTCTCATCTCAGACCCTGTGTGTTACTCTTGTCATCACATTCACAAATGAAGAATTCATACCAGGACAGGACAGGGAAGATGCGTTAACATGATGGAGGAAACCATGGCCATGTGTGTCCTGAGAAGGCCAGACAGAGTGGCTGGCAGCAGAGCAAAATGTGGGCTGAGAGCATGTGTATGTTTGCTGTCTGCAAGAATATCGGAAAATTAAAGAAGTAGGGAGTGTGAGGAGTTATTTCCGCTGAATGCCAGCATTAGCATAAGAAATAAATTGATGTAAACTGACAATTACTACTTTTAGGCTTGATGCTGGGAGGCTTCTGACCATGAGTGATTGCTCTGACAGACACAGTGGGTCTGGACACCGAGCTGGCTTTAAAGTGGAGTGTGATGTTTTTTAAAAGGCCTTATATGAACTAAGTGTGAATAGGAATTTAAACTAGGGCGAGTGACCCAAACGGTCCCTTTCAGGCTTACATGCCTCTATTCCCAATAGTATTGGAATTACATTATAACTTAGACTGAGTTAATATAAACCTTTATGCATTTATTTATCCCATTTCTGGAATTTGCTGAACTGACTGGAACAAACAGAGAATAAAAACCAAGCAACATTTGGGAGTTCAGCCGCCCATTACTAACTCTAAGTATGGTAATGTGACATTCTAAGGTAGTCATACATTTTGCAAAGGAATTGCGCTTTCATGCTTCTTTGAGCAGAGTTTCAGGTTGTCTTTGCCTTTAGGATATGTTTTTTTTGTTTCTTTTTTTTTTTTTTTTTCCCTAAGCCCTAAACAAAATGGTAGAAAGCACCACTCTGTATTAGGATATGTCTGTGCAGCTGTGCAAAAAGAGATAATGGTGTATTCAGCTTTTGGCCAAGATTCAGTACTTTTCATCTGTCATCAGAGGTTGAAGCAGTAATGCAAAGCGATACTGGAAAAGTATTATTCTGCTACAGTGACAGCGCCATTAAAATCAATAGAATAGGGTTTTTTTTTTATAATCCCTATTACAGTAAAAGAATTAACATGCCCGTTAGTTGTACGAAAGCGGGAAATTATCTGGTTGAGAGCTTGTTTGCGATGTGTCTGGTTTCAGAAGGCTTTGCCTTTCTTTTAAGGAACAATATATCCTGCCGAGGGCTCTGAGGTCTTAAAAACATCAATATTAAGTTAAAAATCCATCCATTTTTTGGGAAGGATGGATGTTATGATATTGTAAATCCCTTAAACATACTGGTTATAAACATTACATTGACCGGTGTGCTCAACGGTTTATATAGTCATGGGCGAATCTGAAGCTAAAATCCATGGTGATATAAATCAGTGAGCAAAATGATTGCTAGATAGAGCCGTGCAGGGTTGCTAACTAACTCTTCAGCAATTGTAATGTATCCCAGTGTGGGTTTGTTTTGTGGTTTTGTTTTTTTTTTTTATCAAGCTCTATTTTTCACAGCTTTATTATTGAAATGTGAAACCTGGTTTCAAGCTGAAAATCTGATTTTTAACAATGTTTTTTTCTCGCTATTCCTAAAAGAAACCAATTTTTTTACCTCTTACCTGAGCTAGATGTACATTTTTTTATTATTGGCCTATAATCTATTTTACCTGCTGTGAAGCTGTTTATGGAAATAATTTATAGTTATTTCATATCATAGCTTAGTTTATCAAAGAACGTAGTTTTATTTAAACCAGACTTAGTAAAATCAGAGTGTTAGATACCTAATTATTTTCAAAGGCTGGGTTTAATTAGCTTTCTTGAGATTACAGAGGAGATCTATGGCATAAAAGAGAATTGCCAACTTCTTATCTTTTCCACAAGGTTATAAAAATATTGTGTTACAGTTCTTCAAACACAAGTCTGTATTGAACCAAGACAATACTACATTTATTACCAAAGTAATTCGGGCTGTTGAACTGTGGTTTCCAAAGGTGAAAGGCTGATACATTAACCCACTGATCTGCAAGCGTATGACAGTTTGTGAAAAATGTTATATATCATTCTCCTCCAAACAGCATGGCAGAAAGCATGATAAAATGGAGTGGAAACAAATGCTCGTGTTAGCTGAGCCTTTTTAGCAGAAAGTATTTTTTTTTATGTCAGGAGGCACACAAAGAATCAGTTGTGGGTTTTTTTGGTGGTCGTATGAGTTTTTCTGAAGAAATCCTGGAGGTCTAAACCATCAGTTATCCAAACCTGTCTTAGTTAGTCTGGCTTTTATTTCAGAAAAAAATTGTCAGTGCAAAGCAACAGACGTCTGAAGAAATGGTTCATTGATCGCAAAGTTTTTGAATGGCCATTCTGTTTGCCTTCCAGCATTTCCCCAAGCCCATTTATTTAATTTTGAAAATAAGTGCTCTCTATAAAATGAACTTTCTCTTCCTCGGGTGTGGTGCCTTCGTACCCTGGCACTGAAAGCTGCTCTGTATAACTTGAGTCTTCGTATTGGGTGTACTTGTCTGCAGGACGCTGGCATTATTTTCACTAGCTATAACTGTTGTAGCCCCTTCTGTATTTTGACTATTTCCCATCCAATACCTCAAGCCAAATGCATCCATCTTTCAATTAGTTCTTAAGGGAGATGGATATAACATCAGAGCTTATAATATATGAACTTCTGAAACTGTGTGCAGACCTCTTTTCAGATGTGAATATTGTAAGTAACTTCAGGGAGATGGTTAGTCGTTCATCAGAGTATATTTTTTTCATATTTTTTTTTCTTGTTTCATATTATTTTCCTTATTTTCTCTGGGATGCTTTCCTGTTTATTATTTTTAGGTGATAACTCTGCTGGCAATGGATATATGAGATATTTAGCAAGTCATTATGTAAGGCACATTGCCATTTAAAAGTCACGCCTGTGATAACCCTGGAAAAATGAGGGAAGTGAGTAGAAAATTAGTTCTGGTACAGAGAGAGCTGGCCTCTTTTTTTAGATCTTGTAACGGTTGTAAAACCTCAGCATTTCCTTTTCCTTCCCAGTAAAGGAGGTTCTTCCACCTTTATTTCGGGGGATTAGTCTTCAAAACTTTTTTTTTTTAAGCTGGTGGCACTGAGATGGACACTGAGCACAGTATTCCTCTCCCTCTCTCTGACCAGGTGTGTTCCTCCATTAATACCTGATTACCTGATGACCACAGCCCTTTCGAGAGCTGCTGGACCTGTTGGCAGACAAATTTCCATGAAACCTCAGTCTTTTATGTATTGCATAGTCTCTTCTCTACTTGTATCTTCACAGATGTGTTTTGAAGCTAGCTCGCAAATTCAAGTTATTAATGACCACACTTCATTAGTAAAATAAGATACTTTTTTTCCTCAAACAATACTGCTAAATGTGTAGATTAATTTGCTATATAGAGATATTAAAATTTGGCATCTCTGATTTATGAGGTTAAGGAAGTGATATGTGTATCTCTTCAACTTCTAAAACAGAGGAGCAAAGAGACAGGAAGATCTGTGTTTACATTGGTACTCACAAAAGGATCTCCTAAGTTATAATATTTCACAATTACACCAGGGGAGGTTTAGATTGGATATTAGGAAAAATTTCTTCACCGAACAGGCTGCCCAGGCAAGTGGTGGAGTCACCATCGCTGGAGGTATTTAAAAGACATGTAGATGTGGTGCTTAGGGACATGGTTTAGTGGTGGACTTGGCAGAGTTAGGTGTACGGTTGGACTCAGTGATCTTAAAGGTGGTTTCCAACCTAAATGATTCTGTGATTCTATAATACATAAAAAAGAGGTGAATCTTGCTTTGTTCTTTGAGGGATGTGCTTATCATGAAAGATGTGACTTGTTTTGGGCAGGGACTTTTAAAAGCTTACAGAATCATAGAATGGTTTGGGTTGGAAGGGACCTTAAAGATCATCTAGTTCCAACCCCCCTGCCATCGGCAGGGACACCTTTCCACTAGACCAGCTTGCTCAAAGTCTCATCCAACCTGGCCTTGAACACTGCCAGGGAGGGGGCATCCACAGCTTCTCTGGGCAACCTGTGCCAGTGTCTCACCACCCTCACAGGAAAGAATTTCTTCCTAAGATCTCATCTAAATCCACCCTCTTTCAGTTCAAAACTGTTCCCCCTCGTCCTATCACTTCATGCCCTTGTAAAAAGTCCCTCTCCCGCTTTCCTGTAGGCCCCCTTCAGGTACTGGAAGGCTGCTCTAAGGTCTCCCTGGAGCCTTCTCTTCTCCAGGCTGAAAAGCCCCAACTCTCTCAGCCTTTCTTCATAGGAGAGGTGCTCCAGCCCTCCGATCATCTTCGTGGCCTCCTCTGGACTCGCTCCAACAGCTCCATGTCCTTCTTATGCTGGGGGCCCCAGAGCTGGACGCAGCACTGCAGGTGGGATCTCAGCAGAGTAGAGGGGCAGAATCACCTCCCTCGACCTGCTGGCACCGCTTCTTTTGATGCAGCCCAGGACATGGTTGGCCTTCTGGGCTACGAGTGCACATTGCCTGCTCATGTTGAGCTTCTCGTCAACCATATTGTTATATCACTCACATTTCTGGAATCTCAAAAAAGAAAGCAATTTAGATCTTAGTTCAATTCTTTACTTAGAGAATACGCAGAAAGGCAGGTTTGCACAGGAGAACATTTTCCTTGCTTTGTGACTTCCTCTAACATCAACTCAAGGCCACAGAGAGGATTTCTAGAGGTGACAGAAATGAGATATTCTCCTCTTTTCCCAATTCTTTTCATTCTACCCTTCCGTATCCCCTCTCAGTGCCCTCTCACAAGAAGAAACTAAATAATTTTTTAGCTTCAGTAATAGGCAAGAAGTGCTTTTGAAGGATGTTCTATCCTTTACTGGCTGCCCAGGGAGAATAACAGTTGGTACGCAATTTCTTCAAGCTAAACTCAAGATCAGATGGTATTATAAGATACAGTGTTTTTTATGAAGCCCAGCACTTGAAGGTAATTCTTGATTTTCTGAATACCTGCTTCCATATAGCTGTCTGCTCTGCCTGTAGTGAACAGTTTGTAGCTCCTGAAGGACAATTCCTCTAAGTGCAGGTATCTGATATTTATCTGTCAGCAGCACAGTAGCAAATGGAGTTGGCAGCTCTGATCATGAGAGATCCTACAGTGGCTGGAAAAAAAAATAATCCAAATCTGGTTGGTATAAGTGCATATTTACTAAGGGACGGAAGGTTTTGAGCTGGTTAGCTATTGGCATCGCTAAAAGCATTGATGCCAAGTCTTGGAAAGGACTATACTTAAAATGTAGCTCCTTCATGGGTGCCTGTTTAGAATAGAATTTGTAATTAAATAATTGAACAATTAAACAGCATATGCAAATGAAAATTTTAGGAGTTATAAAAACCTCTGATTTCCTGGTACGAGGAGGATTGACAATGCGAGTCAGAAATAAATATATTTTGTCCTTACTTGCAGAAAAATTGCTTTTCAAACATCAGGTGCTTGGATAACTTCCAGAGTCAGGATGGGGACTAGATGGACCAATTTTCAGCTGATAAATCTGATTCCATTTTTACTGAGTCTTCAAAATTTTAATGATTTGCTATCTGCAGGCTTCAGAGTATTTCTCAGGGATTGGAATACTGCCTAACTTATGCCAAGTCTGAAAAAAATTATTCTTAAAGCATTTCAATTGAAAAAAAATGATAATTCATCTGAATATGAGCTGGGAAAGTAGACCATAGCATATTGCAGGCAACGAGAGCTCATAGCTGTGCTGCTGAGGGATCGACCCCCTTTAGCCAAGAAGGAAGAAATAGGAAATCTCTCCTTAAGGGTTCAACATAAGTAGTGGAGATAATGATTTACGAAATTGGAGACTGGCGCATCTGATTTGGTATGCTTAAATGTATAGCTTTCACCTGTATGTCTGTGATTAATCCAGTCGTTTTAATGATGCAATTTGTAAGTATTTGCGTGTCTGAGAATGTGTAAATCCCTAGGTTGGAGAATTACAGGTAAGATGGAAATAAGTTGGTATTGCTAAGGCAAAATTTTTTTTTTTCCAGGCAACATCACTAAAAATAGCTGATTTGCCTAGACTGAAGCAGCCCAGCATTTGGGTGTGCTTTTTTTTTCTTGAATGTCTAAATAGCAGATGAGAAAAGCATGTTTTTCATAACTGTGCTGGGTTACCCAGGTAGTGCTGCTCTGTGTCTCTGCTAACTGATAGGATGTTGTCCCTCCTTCTTTTTTAATTGTCAGTCATTTTTGTGTTTGGGGAGAGGAGAGATGAGAGGTGGAAGACGGGAAGTGGAAGTGGCTGAGTTTGACTTAGAGAACAGTCAGCCTTTTTAGGAAAGTAGAGTTTTCTAATAAAAATAGAAAAAAATGTATTTTTTTTTTCCTATACAGACCTTCCTTAAAACCAAATATTAGGGTTTTTTTCTAGTTAAATAACCAAATATGCTATAGATTACATTTTCCCTGCTTAAATTACTTTTAGAAGTTTTGTATTTGTCAGACATTTAAATAATGTTGTCTTGGTATGTTAAATAATGATTTTGACTTCAGATGGCTGTGTAGAGAAATACGTAGCTGTAAGTCTTGTCTCAACTTTAATATAAGTGGTTTAAAACTATTATCCCCCCCCAAAAAAATCTTATCTTTGAAGGGTTAGTTTATTTCCTAAATTTAAGAATGTAGCTACTTATTTATCTTGATTTTACAGTTGCATGTAATAGGGAATTGCAGTTTTAAAACATGAATTTGTCATGAAAATATTAAACATTGATAAACGAGTCCCACATTTCCGCTTACAAAGGCTAAAGAACAATTCAAGGCCAGGCTGGATGGGGCTTTGAGCAACTTGGTCTAGTGGAAGGTGTCCCTGCCCGTGGCAGTGGGGTTGGAACTAGATGGTCTTTAAGGTCCCTTCCAACCCAAACCATTCTGTAAGTCTATGAATATACAGCAAATATTTGTCATGAACATGAATAGATTGCCATCTTGGTGTTAGAAATTCTCACGCTGATGTCGGTGTACAGCTGAAAATCTCATAAATCCATTAGGTTTACGATACGCGGTGCTGTCTTATCTGCCCAGTTTGATAAGGAGAACGTTTAGGGACGTAATCGGTGCTACACCAACACGTGTTTCGGTGGTGTTTGTTGTTCTGGTTCAGTCGTGCTGATTTATATCTTCCAGTTCTATTTCCAAGGCCAAATTTTAAGAGGGGTGTTTGTACAAGAGGTGATCAAGTCCATTGGGAGTATTTAAGTGCAGTATAAATACCGAAATGATGAAGTCTGCAGAGTTTTGTGGTCTGAAGATTTGTGCCGTCAGCTAAATGAAATGCCTGGTAATCTGATGTGTGAGGCTCAGCATGCTTACCAGGTATATACCCGCTGAGGTCAGACCCTGCCAAAACCAGGGTCCAAAATCATGTGGGAGTTATCTGGCCACATATAGGTGCCTGCAACATATATATCTGATACAGCCACCCCAAACGCCCGTGTAGTCTGTGCAAGTGGCACCATGGCCACTGCTTATGTCATTTGATCTGGAAGACTCTGATCAAACAAATTGCTCCCCAAAACTGCCCATTCCTCTCCGCACGATGAGCCCATCTGCGGGTGAGCCTCAACCCAAAGGCTTATAATTACAGCAGCCGGGGCTGACAGTTACACCCGTGCCCGTACAATAGATATGTATATTGAATACACATACGTGCGTGTATAAAGAACATCTATGTGCAGAGACATCCGTTTGTTTTATTATTTTAATACTTTATTGAATTTAAATTAAACCAGATCTTCTACAATTTGAACTTTTAACGGACTAGTCATTGTCATTCTGCTGTAATTGCTCTTTAATGTCATTTGAATAACAATCGGAAAGGGGAAAACAAAATTTATGTGCAATTAAACAGCTGCAGCTGCACCAAACACAAGTGTGTGAAAGTTTCCAAATAGGAACTTTAATTTGGCAGTGATTTTGGCAAAATAATTGTCCTTTTAGTGCAGCTCAACATCTGTGTGTAGTTTAAAAGTTTTGTTACCTCTTAGATAATTAGCTGCCCAGCTTTCTTTGTGTTTTAATGTGGTAAAAGACCCCAGAATAAAATATTCCAGCTTTAAAAATAGCAAACTGTGTTGTACTCTTGTTAAATTTATATGCATTTCCACTGTTAGCCATCGCTAACGGGTATGAAAATATATAAGCTGTGTTCCTTACAAAAGAGCGTTTCAAGTAGTAGTGTAGCAGAAAATACTTGGGGGAAAAGCAATATACACACATCCTTCCCACACTTGGCTAGAAAAAAATGTGTTATTATTTGAATTGTCATTGAATCCCAGTGTAATGTGCAAGCGTACAGTTTTACTTGGAAAAAATGCTGTGTGATTCTCCAGAGATGGATACTTTTTGCTTAAAGAAAGCAAGCTGCAGTGGTTTGGGGGTGTATGGCTTTGTGAGTCCCATATGTACAACAGCCCCTCTTAAAAGCGTTAATTTCTAAAATATGAACTTTGACTTTTATTCTGCCATTTTTATAGAGACACTTTACAAGTCTCAGTAAATACACGGCTGAGCAGAGCTGTTGTTCCATCAAATCCTCCCATGCTAGAAGCAGGGGGGCAATTTAGTGAATCTAATGGGAGACCAGCGTAAACCAGATGAAATAAATGAGTTACACAGCAAGTGGTGAACATCTAGACCTTGCTGCCTTGGGAGATGGTGGAGGTAGATTATATCTGCCAGATAAGACTGAAAAACAGACAGAACAAACTCTTGGACATCTGACCAGGGGCATGGAGAGCAGTAGGTGGGGATGTATCCTCTCATACCCTCAAATGCAGCAGCTATGGATGGTGGAAAGTCACAGAATCATAGAATGGTTTGGGTTGGAAGGGACCCAAGTTGGGGCAGTGAACTGGAGCAAGCTGTATTTTGAGCATGCGTCTAACTTCCAGTACCCTCGGTAATCTAGTCCTTGCTGTATGTTAACAAACAAATGTATTTCAGTGTTGTATATATGCAAGTTTTAAAATATCTGATACCGCTGATGTGACCTTTCAAATACATAGGATATATGTAACCTGAGATGCAAGTCCCAGAGTTCCCCACTTGACCTTAATCAAAACATCTCAATACTTCAGTCTCGAAACCCTTTTCTTTTAAACATCTTTGACGTTAACAGCTTGCACTAAGAACACTCGTGACATTAACACTGGGATTTTAGGCTTTTACATCCAGCATTAATCCTTCTTGGTGGTGGACAACCTTCCTCTGATGTCCTTTTGGGTTTGTGGGTGCAGGGTGAGGAGGCAAAGCCCTACATGAAGGACAGGCTCAGATCTGGAGGTAAAAAGAAATAAAAACCTCTGTCAGGGTTAAAAATCACCTTTCAACCATACTTACATCTAACTGTTGTGAAATGTTAAATCTCTTTGAATACTTTGTAAATCAAATAAGCAACTATGCAATCCACACAGACATCTCTAGGCAGACCTTCGCCTTTCTCTTTGGATATTTACTGTGGTCTAGCCAGAAAATGTTGGAAGAGAATTGTCTTCATCTGTTTTTATATTCATATTACTGCCAGGTGAAAAGATTGTTGTCTTGTGCTGTGGTTATTTTCCTGTTTTAAGTCCAAGAGTAGAAAATTATTAAAGTCAGCCTTTCAGGCTATATGATTTTTATCTGCGTACAGTTCTGCTCCAGAAAATTGTTTTAAGCTCAGTTAATTTCACCATTATTTAACCTCTTGTTCACATGTGTGATAATGAAAGGAAAAAAAATGCAGACTCTAGTGAGAGGCTTGTAAGAGATGAATAATTCAACTTTTAAAAATCAGTTGTAACTTGATTTCTTGGCCTCGTACGTGCTCCATCTGTGCAATTAAACACCTCCCAGTCTGTCCTCCTGATTCCCAGATAACGTTTAAACTTTTTATTTCTGGCCTAACTATACATATTTCCAGAACTAATCACTTCTTACTAGACCAAGATAATTTCTCCTTACTTTAATATTACACTTGCTTAAAAAGTGCTCTGCTTGAAGAATCTGGGTGACTTTTTGGGTTGTAAATTAAGTTAATCGGTGCTGTGTTTTCTCCTCTTGCTTTTGAAGTATCACTGTGGTAACAGGAGAGCTCAGCTTTCTCCCCCTTCTTTTACCTCAAAGAGCAGAATGTAAATTGTGACCGAAGATCTGCGGTAGGGCTTGAGGTAAAGGAAGATGCATCTTGGTGGTGACATGGAGCTCTGGACTGTTCTGGCACAATTTGGACAAGTAAAAGTGAAATCTGTTGGGTATTGGTAAACCCCCAGCCATCAGTTCTTGGTTTGGAGCTCTCTGAACGCCAAGTTATTGCACATTTGGGAAAGTATTAGTATATGGATACTCAGATCTTCATGCTTTTCTGAGGCATTCATGTTTGGCCAGCATGCTGAGCTGTCTGAGTCTGTGGTCTGACCTAGGACAATAATTCCTGTGGTTTTAATCAGAGTAGGTATCAGATAGCTGTAGGAAAGGAAGAGTCCCAGGATCTGAGGAAGAAAAGCGACAAAGTATTCAAAAGCAGGTCAAGAAGCACAACTGGAAAATATTTTGACGTATACGGTTATGCTGTTGGGTTTTAACAAATAATTTATCTTCCCCTTAGATGCTTTCATAGCTTTACTTTGATTTCTGTACTTAATTGCTTCATACTTAATGAGCTTAATTTTAATATATTTAGTTACAAGTATTTTGCTACACTTTCTGTTTAGACTTATAGAACCACAGTTTCTCAAAATTATGTAGTAAGTTCATTTTCAACATATTTTACTGTTCCTCAAAAGGTTGAAATGTACAATTATATATGCATGTGACAGTCATTTCATGACTCCGTCACACAAAGAAGATAGCTTTATGATGGATTTATTGTGTGATTTGAGTCATTTTGGACAAGAGATTTTTATTTGATGTATTTTTAATTTAAAAAATGTCTCAGATTAAATAGGAGAAGTTATTATATATTAATACATTTTTAAAGTATTACAGTACTCTTAAATCATATTTTTTCTCGCACACATATTATATAGACTTTGTAATATCAAAAATGAAAAACAGCTTATAGGCTTGAGGAGTAAAGATTGCCAGCATTTATCTGGATGTGACAGAGAGAAAAATTAATTGAAGGCAATGAAAAAAGTGACAGTATATGGTAATATTTTCCTCATACCCAAAGTCAGTAGATTTTCTTCATTTGGACCTGGAAGTGTAACATTCTGGTTTTCACTTCAGCTGTATGAAGGACTGATTTACTTAGGCCTTCCTAATGCTGCTCTTCAGAGACATTATCGTTTCCCATCAGCTGAAGTGTGCTTTCATAAATTACAAACGGTGAAACAAGAGGTTTAGGCTTCTAACATGCAGCTCCACTTCTCTTTCTTGTTACGATGCGAAGTAGGCAGTAGCCCTGACATGCTTCGAGTCTGATTTTCATGGACTTTGTGCATAAAAGATGCTTCCTAAATCTTTAATGTGCATCGTTATATGCTGCCATCCTTTTTTATTTTCTTTGGTCAGGCTGCAGATAAATTTGTGTTTAATAAAATAGAGGCCATGTTTTCCTCCTATTTTTCTTTTTCGTTGATATAAATTATATTTTAGCAACTTAATTTTGCACTTTTTCCCCCCTCTCCAAATGTGCACAAGTCTAGGAAGCTGAGAGAGACCCATAGCATGCAGTGCTTTCGGTTTACCAAGCTGGAAGAAGGAGGTTGAATTTCTGGGATGATTTTCAGCTACGCAGTTGTGTTTCTGATGCGTGCTTGTACCAAGATCACTTGGAAGCCAACTCAACTGGCTTCTTGTGCCAATGCTTTTCCAGTCCTCCTTTTCTCAAGCTGGTATTAGGAACAGCAGTGCAATAATCAGCGTTGTTTTCTCTCTTGAGCCCTTTGCAGTGAAATGCCTTACAGAGGTCCAAGTCTGCTCCGTTGGGACCCAGCATCTGTAGGGCTCTGGGACTGCATATGACTGAGCTCAAAGGAATGGCTGTGTTTCATAAGAGGGCTACCTAGTACTGACTTCTCACCCAGAAAAAAGTGAACTAAAATTATCTCAACCACATGAACTTGTAAACTTTCTCATTGTTACCTTTTTCTCTTGGCCTGGTGTGATTGACAGTGTAATTGCCTCTGTTGATTATTGTGTGAGTGGTGCCATGGGTGATTAAAGGGTTAAGGATAAGAAATGCAGAAGAAATGTTATTGCTATTTGTTTTTACAAAAGTACTTTTTATTTTTAGATGGCTAGGGAAAGGCATGAAGAAAAACATAAAAAATAGCCTTATCGTTGGTTTCAAACAACACAAGTCTAGTGTTTTGGTCCTTGGTTTTTGCACAGGTGTCCTCAGGGTCTGGAGTGGGGAAGAAGGAGGAATTCTGTGCATAAGTAAGCGGGATGCCTAGATACGTCCATTTGTAAATACTAATTTGAGGGGTCAAATTCCTAACTGTGCTGGTATAGGAAGCTGACTGGCTTTATAGTATTGGTTTGGCCAGTGATGGATTTGTTGACATCAACCAAGTCACTTCAGCTGGCTGTGCCTTTTTTTCCCTTTGACTTATCTACTTCATCTCCAACAAGAGACATTTGCTCATTCTGAGTTCACGCCATGGGGCTATGATTTCATCTGGCACGTTTAGATGTTACGAGAATAGGGATAATAATAGGTTGTTTGGAAAATTTTTAAGATACCCTATTTCTCAGCTGGTTGATTTTCCAGCAATAAATGGAGGTTTCCAAGTCAGTTTTGGCTTCCATTGCCGTGTAAGTGCCTTCCACTCTATGCTGAAGCTTAATTTCTCTTAAATACAGAATTTGTACATATATATACCATCCAAAAACCTGCATGTGCACATTTTTATTGGATGAGCTTTGGCTCAAAAATGGAATCACACCATCGTTGTGTGCATGTGAGATGTAATCTATTTATGAGACTAAAAAATGATGCATCTCATTTGCAGCCTACTCACCTTTGCTGTGTCTTGAACTGCAAAGTATGTAGTTTACAAGTAATTTTTTTTTTTCTTTATTAGTAAGGTAGTGGTTGAGTCTTGCAGGCATTCACTGCAAGAAATTCTTGAAGCCGTTGAGTTTTACCATTACTAAATATAGTGCTCACTCTTTTTAGTACTGCTCAAAATATTTTAACAAAAAGGAAAGTTGATTTTAGTGGTGGTTGGCATTTTACATTCTCAAAGAAAAGCAAATAAGTTCTAGCTGTACCTTAATACTGGCTTGAAAGCAGGACTCAGTCATGGGACTTCTAAAATATATTTTATTATTTTATATACAAAATTTCTCCTAATTCTTTAAAGACAATATTGACAGAGAGCAAAACTCGATTTATGGTTGTACAGTTGTAAATCTTGCAACTGTTGATGTAAAAACATCATGTAAAACTGACATAAAACTAATATAAAAACACGTAAAAATGATATAAAACTAATCTGGGATTAACCACATACTAATATCACTGTAAGCATAATGGACCAACACCAGGACTCAAGAATAATGTTAAGAATTAAATGTGTTTGCAAATACAGTAAATGTATTTGTGCATGCTTATAGCAGTTTCAACATACAAATTTGCCATTTTTCATATTTAATAAATAAAACAGAATAGCATCTGCTTTTAAGGGAAGTTGTTCTTACCAGGAAAGCTAAAATAAAACAGGAGAACCATGGAACAGCAGCAATAGTTTATTTTTTACAGTAATTTTCCCTATAATCAAATAAGCTATGAGTGCCAGGACATGTATCTCATTTGTCAGGATGTCCAAGTTGTTCGTCATCACCCACCTGAAATAAGCCAGCCTGCCCGCTGCATGATGTTAACTACCCAGTTGGTCAGCAGAAAACCTTCTTGTTACAGACAGATGGTAAAGAGATAGTGGGAATTAAATAAGTAAAACAAAACCCTGTGAAAACTCGTACTTAATAAGTACTTATTGAGGTTTGTTCCAGCGGTCACCTGGTTTCTTGCAGTTGCTGACTCAATAAAAAAATAAAGTGAATTTTGTTTATTCCACTTGACTTGCATCAGACAGTACCTAAAGTGCAAATTTTCAGTCTGTTTTCTTTTGGTTTTTTTTGCAAAAGAAAGAAGGACCATTCCAGCTGCTCTGTCATTATTAAAAAAAAAAAAAATTAACAAAGGGTGTTTAGAAAAACAACCGCTGCTCCCTCCCCAAACCTGCTTGTGTTACAGTGCAAAAGTGTAATAACCCTGTTTGTGTCAAAGGGCCACCTGAAGAAATAAACTTTCCTATAAATGACCAGTTGAAAATATTGTCATCTTGCCAAGTTTTTATTTTAAAGATTGTGTTCAGAGTCATGCTGTGATTGTTGGCAGTGTGGGAACCAGGCGCCGAGGTCAAGAGAAATGGCTTTTGGAGGGAGGCTGATGTTTCCACCGGTGCTGGGGATACACTGTGCTGTTTGCAGAATGATCCAGAATAAGTTTCTAAAGGTGATGGTCTTTGATTATTTTACAGGTCACTCTTCCTTATGGTGTCTCAGCCTTAGGCAGGGTCATCTTTCATTTACAGTGGATGAGAAACCATCCTTGTGGCTGTTCTTACAGTCACAGAATGGTTTGGGTTGGAAGGGTCCTTCAAAGATCATCTAGTTCCAACACCCCTGACATGGGCAGTATTTCGTTCTTATCTTCTCATAAAAGCCAACTCAGGTCAGGTCTGGTCGATCAGTTTGGTAGGAGGGTTAGGCAGCCCCTCTGGGGAGCACTTGTTCAGATGTCGGCGTGTTTAGGGAGCACAGGGCAGGCAGCCAGGTGACGTATGACACATTCTGCTTTTCGTACCTTGCTCTTGCAGATACAAGAAAATAAAATTCCTGACAAAACCACTTTGCACCTTTAGAACTTTTACATCTGGCAAGGAAACCATTGATTATCTTTTTATTATTGGATTTAGTTTCTTTTCGCATAAAGATACTTTGTGTCAAAGTAGTCAAATGTTTGGAATACGTACAAACTTCAGTGATTGTATTTTATTTTGTATATAACACACAAAATCTCATTTTTAAAAATAATTTAATCAAATGTATATTCAATATTTATTTTCTAATTTCTCATTAGTATTTTAGAATACTTCAGTTATTCGCATTCTGTTGATGCTATTTTCCCATCTGTTTCTAATTTTTTTTAGCATTTTTTGACCCTCACTCATTTTTTTTATTTAATAGACTAAATTTCCTCTCTGATGCTGTCAGTACTACTTTTCTTGAAAAACTTTTTATCATTTATTCAATTTTTGGATTGATGGACCATGTAGGCCATCAGAAGAAATAAAAACTGAAATAGTAGGAGTAGCATTATAGACGTAATTAGGTGAAACAGAGACATTTGGTTCCTTTGGGTAAGATGTGTAATGAGGAATTCTTTCTAATTCTTATTTCTTTCTAAGAAAAAGTACTTACTTCTGTGTAGCTAGGTCAATAATTAACCTCCCCTCCCCTGCTTCCAGTTGAACTCTACCATTTGAATATTACTCAGTATTAGTCAGTCTGTTACCATGTGTGGATGTTGCAGATGGAGATAATATTCTAGCACCTTGTGTGCCTCTCGTGTTCCCCAGTCTGGGAAAAACTGACCTCCTGGCCAGAAGAAATTCAGGGTTTGAATGTTTTAGATACGTATTTAAATATTTCATTGTATTGTTTGACAGATTAATTGTGTTTTTATTTTCCACCTACATTTTGTATCGCATCAGCACAAGCGGTGCTGCCCCAAAGCCGCGTGTCGCCAGAAGCTAGCAAGAAATGTGTTGAAAGATCTGTTGAATTATATTTCTGCAAATGACACAGTACTAATACCCAGTAAGATTCCAGAAGAGAGAAATGTAATATTTGTTTTGCAGACACTATTTTCTTCCTTTTGGGTGCGTTGTCAGTTGAGCTTCTTGATTTTTCCCTTGGTTAAGTTGAGAAAGGAAACAAAGATTGAAGTGGCGATTACTCAGGCACATTGCCTCTTGCAAATGTCTTTAGTAAATAATTTAGGAAAAGAATTACTTCCCCGCATTTGACTAGAGGATGACTTAGTAAGATTGACTATATTTTAATCATCACATTTGTGCTCTCAGTTATTAGAAGTATTTTGTTACATGGCTATAAAGGCTGGCAATTAAAATGTAATGCTTCTGTCTCATACGAGAATGATAAACACCTATTTAAACATCCTTGAGACGGCCTAGCTGCATCCACTGAATTTGTGTTTTGATACTCAACCACTGAGTTTGTTTTTTCGACATGTCACACACACAAATACATGCATATGTATCTTTTGTAGCCTGTTTCACTTCACCTGCTGTATGGAGTTAGATACTGGATGTGGCCTGTAGTGTCTCATCTAGTCCAATATTTCACTTTTAGTAGGAGAAGCTGCTTCACCCCACGAGGATTTGGGAGGTACCATTTGACCATTACTGTTCTACATTTATTTAATGTCTGAAGCATGAGGAACATTTTTTGTTTTGCTTTATACTTGAATTACAAAGATTTTAGGGATCCTCTCCTTTCCCCTTGCCTTCTACAACATTCAACACGATGGTTTTTTTGGTCTGTTTTTTGGGGGTGCTATATTCTGTGCCTGTACAAAAAGAATAAGTCACTATATAAATTATTGTTACACACCTAGTTATACCTTCTAAGTAGATCACTCCCTCTTTAAACCCCTTTTAAGCTCCAGACATGGCAGTTATTCAGCAAAGAGCAAATATTTACTTCCTGGAGTCTTTTTTAATCAAATGACACTGCTGTATTGCCCTTCCCTTTTTGACCTAAGGGTATATTGTTTTCATACCAGTCTGTGTTGACATGAAATCTGTTTAACTTCTTTGCAACCTTTGGTGTCAGAATATCTGTGCTTTTAAAGGGAAGTCAGAAATGATGAAAATCCTGTTGTCATCTACATATTGTAAATCTGAGAATTGAAATGTATGTTATTATTTTCCAGCAGATGAACAAACTTCAGTTACGTGGGCTTTAATATGGTTGTACAAACCCGAAATGTAGCAGGTCTTCAGGACCTTCAGCTTCTCCTTGCCTGACTGGGACATGTTGGTGCAAGAGGAAACAGCCTCAATTAGTGCCAGGGGAGGTTTAGATTGTGTATCAGGAAAAATTTCTTCACCAAAAGGGTTATCAAGCAGTGGAACAGGCTGCCCAGGGAAGTGGTGGAGTCACCACCCCTGGAGGTATTTAAAAGACACGTAGATGTGGTGCTTAGGGATGTTGTTTAGTGGTGGACTTGGCAGTGCTGGGTTAACGGTTGGACTTGATGATCTTAAAGGTCCTTTCCAACCAAAATGATTCTATGATTCTAAGAGGTGATCAGGGTACAATGCATGCAGGCTTGCCTCACTGCGTGGTTCCTATGGCAAAGCATACAAATATCCCTTTGTAAATTGATTCTTCTCAACTGGGTCGATGGAGACATCCCACTGGTCGGGGTGGTGCCCTGCATGACCCTGCATCAGTCTTGAAACTAAGCGGTGGGATGAGATGGACCAATAATGGGTTTAGGGTCATGAAACCCCATTAGCCATGCAGTTTTGCATGCAAGACATCTAGGGAACATTTTCCTATGCTGAAAGCTTTTTCTGCTCCCTTTCCTCAAGGGCAATGTTACAAAGTTAAGGCTACATTTAAAAAGCAGAAGGTGGGAGGAACAAAAAGGTTGATGCTGAGTTCTGTGGATGATGTTCAGTTTGAAATGTAGAAGCAGTGGTTTGCAACAGATTGGTGTAAGCAATTCCCAGTGATACCTGCAGCATCTAAAGGACGAAGGAGAAAAGAGTTAGCAGGAGGACATGGTCCTGAGCTCTGGAACTTACCCCTTTTCTGATCAAAGTCCAGATTTTGTTATCCTTAGGATACCTTCAAAGCTTGAAGGGTGTTTCTGTGAGAGGACTGTGGTGTTTTCTTCATTATTGTGTTGTGGATAGGGAAATCTGTGTGGGTTTTCCAGAGTTACTGTGATGTCTATGATTGCAACTCATGAATTTGTTATATAAATTAACTCTTTTATTTTAAAAAAAAACCCCTGATCATATTGCAGAATAAATAGAAAGCATAATTCTGTGTGTGTTTTGAGAAACTGTTGGGAGAATTTTCAGATTTGTCTTTCAGTTTGGTTGTACAGGAGATTGATTCAAATGAAGTCAACTCAGTAACATCATCAGGATTCAACAGATCTCTTGTGTCAGAAGTAGGACCTAGAAAATGTTACTCTCTGCAGGATGAGAGAGTTGATCAGCCTGGAGAAGAGAAGGCTCCAGGGAGACCTTAGTGCAGCCTTTCAATACTTTAAGGGGGCTTATAAGAAAGGTGAAGACAGACTTTTTAGCAGGGCCTGTAGTGATAGGACAAGGGGTGATGGTTTTAAACTAAAGAAGGGTAGATTTAGATGAGATATAAGGAAGAAATTTTTTACAATGAGGGTGGTGAAACACTGGGCCAGGTTGCCCAGAGAGGTGGTAGGTGCCCCATCCCTGGAAACATTCAAGGTCAGGTTGGACGGGGCTCTGAGCAACCTGATGTAGTTGAAGATGTCCCTGCTTAGTGCAGGGGAGTTGGACTAGATGACCTTGAAAGGTCCTTTCCAACCCAAACCATTCTACGGTTCTATGATTTTTTCCATCTTGTATCATCTCACGGAGATGTCAAAATTTGCAATTAGGTCATTTTAGCCATTGAAGTTAAGAGGAGCTGATCATTAGTATTTCAACGTGGGAAACACTGGGGAGGAGTCTGAGGGTAAGGGCAGACCTGCCAAGGTTACCCAAGGGAGGACAGCCGAGCTCAGCGACTTCTCTTGCAAAGCAGCCAGTAACACCCTCCCCTCCTTGAAACTCTTCCTGTGAAGAGAAATCTAAATAAATGAACGTTATTACAAGTTACAGGTGTAGTGATTTCAGGTACAAAACCCACCTTGGCATAGTGCCCTACTACATTTCCCTACTCAAGGGAGTATTCAGTGATTTAGGTCAGAAATCTTACCTCTTTTGGGCTGCACTCCCGTGATTCGGTCCATGTGGTTTGAGATGATGAACATCAAAATCACTTATGTGAAATGTACTTTTAAAAAATTATCTGAAATTAGTGATTAGGAATGAAAAGGCCATCAGTTTAACAACTGTCAGCAGTCTAATAATATTTTTATGCATTATTTATGAGCAAATATTTGATAATCTGGCCACATTTTTCATGTCTAGGGCAGTTTATTTGCCATTAAATAAAACAAAATGTGAAAAAAAATTAGAATTTTATTTAACCCAAGCAAACTCCTTACTAAAACAAAAATGAGTTTGTCATCAGTTATACTTGATGGAGTTTTAAATTACCTTTCTTTCATAGGACCATTTAGCAGACTGAACTATTAGAACATCCAGAAATTAGGTTATTATTTATTAAAAAAACCCACTGCATTCTCTTTTCAGGAGTGATGAATGCAAGAAAGAAAAAGTTGTTTCCATCATCAAATTTTCAAGTACAATTACTTAGCTGTGCTTGTACAATTACTACTAAAATGTCATGTATATAAATGGACCTATAATCACATTTACAAAAACGTACCAAAGGATGAGATTTCTGTGGCTGCCAGAAGAGAAGACTCTACAAAATGCGGCTTAATCTGGGTAGCTGGGGTTTTTAATTGCCCAAATTGCGTTTTTGCACCTAAAAAAATAAAAATGGGTATTTCTTTCTTAATAGTCACCTCGTTGCTTGTATTGTTTAGCACGGATAAGAATTTAAAAAGAGGCTGAGGCAACAGGTAAATTAAATTTTAGAATCCACACTCTTCTTAAGAGCCGTAATTTTGCTCCCAGTAGGCTTTTAAATGCTACTCACATGCTGCCATCCAAGTCCCGTTACAGATGTCAATGCTTCTTTAGTTAGGCTTTGTTTAAAAAGAGAAGAAAACTTTTTAAGTGAAAGGTGGAAGCAAATCATTAGATTAAATTGTTCAGGAAACGAGATGTGTGAATTGGATCTGTGGAGTCGTTACACAGCCTTCAGGAACGTTGGGATCTAAAGGCATGGTACGGGTGGAAGGAGGGAGAGGCAACAAAGGAGGAATTTAGAAATACTGCCCTGGCATGCAGGGATGGCATTGGGAAAATCAAAGCTCAAGTGGAGACTTGAATGTCAAGGGCAAGAAATTTCTGCTACTGCCTTGGTAGTATGAGGACTGGGAACGTGTTTCTGGGGACATGAAGCAGAAGGAGGTGACTGGGAACAGACAGCATGAATTTGGCACGGATAAATCCTGCCTGTCCGAGCAGATTCACTTTGGTGAAAACCTGTTTGGATTTGGGGATGAGGGGAGAGCAGTCGACATAGTTTCCCTCAGTTTTAACAAGGCTGTCGGCACTCTCTCCTGCAGCATTACTGAAGCTGGGAGGCTGTGGTGGGATGGTTGTGGTCTGGTGGGCAACCAGAGGTGTATAACTCTGGTTGGATGGTGGGACTCAGAGGTCGTGTTTAGCGTGGTCTGCTCTACCTGGAGGTGACAGCAAGTGGAGGACGGCAGGGATCTGTCGTGTTAGAAGATCCTGCTCATTTAACTGTGATAGATGGAGGCACCCAGTGGTACTAAAGTTCAGCTACAGCTTTTGACTATAACCGGTATCTTCAGATTTCAAAACTTGTACGTATTTCTGAGGCTTACTCGTTTAGTTGTGTAATAGGTCTTCACTGAGAAGAGGTTAGCATCGACTTTGCTAAAGGAGAGTCAGGAGTGTAGGACAAAGCCGATGAAGATTTCATTCCCCCAATAAACTTATTAATACCCTTCTCTTGGAAGCTCTTTCAACACTCAGGAAATTTGCTAGCTAATATTAACCAATCTTCAATTAAAGTATGAAATACGAAAAGGCGTCAGGTTCTGCTTAGCTCTTGCAAAAAGATGGGACAAGTGCACCCAGCTTCACTACCCTCACCTGATCAGGGGCAGAAGGTAAGTCCCGGCGGCAGGTCAGCTGCAGCAGCAACAGGCTCTGGAGCTCAGAGGACTTTCCTGGAAAGCATTACTCCATCGCAAAAACCATCTCCTTCTGCTTTCCCAGACTTGTATACGCTGCCCCGCCTGATGTCAGCACAGATGCCAACTTCTCATCCCACAAATACCTGTGTTTGGTTTTCGTGTCATCTTGCCTATAGCTAATTTGTAACGGGAGAGAGAGGTTAGCCGAGAGACTGTGTGTGGTAAAAGATTGTTCTTATTGCCTGTTTTTTTCTAAAAATCAGAATGAGGTACAGAGATAGTTGATTTTAAGGCAGACAATATCCAAGACAGTGTACAGAACTGATTTAAACATTTATTTTATGATGGCATATGTTATTCCTTCAGCTGCAGCAATCATGTTAATAAAATATGGATTTATTTTACTGAAAACCTTTAAAATTTTTAATACAGCTGTGAGCTGAGGTTTGTTTTGGCACGGTGAACTGTACTGTCCTCGACAGTTATTAAAGGTTTAATTGAATTGCTCTAGTCTTTCAGTTTAACCACCTGAAAACTACTGTCTGAATAACAGTGATCTTTGTTTTATGTTTGGAATTATTTTAGAGCTCTGGGAAGCAGAAATTAGCTTGCATTAATTGTTATTTTGTGTAGTTAATAGTTACAAATTTCACTTGAAACGGCAGTCTTAGCATGTTGGGGTCTTGTTACTTGAATGGCAAACTTCGATTGATTTCAATAACATCCATAAAAAAAAATTACTACTTAGTTTTCCCAATAAATTGGAAAACAGAAAAATGCTGTTTTCCAGCTAAATTGATTATGGAAACTGCAGACCAATACATAGTTCACACTTGCTTCATGTGCTGTAATTATTGCAGAAGCGATTAGTGTAAGTTGTGCCTCTCAGGTCCCAGAAAAAGATTTTTTTTCTCCAAGTGTTTTATGCAATTAACGGTAGCACTGTGGGGGAGTGATGGGGAGGCAACTTAGTGGCAGGCTTTGGTTTAAGCGGGGTTCAGAGGACCTGTGTGTGTGTAGAGCGACGGGACATCCGCGGCACCACCTCCAGCGGGTGCTCAGTTAAACAGGCGCATGTTTTGCTGGGTAAAGCCAAAGTTAAGGACGAGAAGAGTGCACAGGCAGACGGAGGCACTGACATGTATTATTAATGAGTACGGTTGTGATTGGAGTACAGTTACAGAGATTGCTAAAAGCAAGGAGCTGAGATGGCCTTCTCATAGGAAAGCAGTATTGCCTTACACCCGCTGTCTTTAATTCTTCTATACGACATAGGTATACCTATCATTAAAAAAATAAATGTATAAACCAGACTGGGGCTGATAGTCTCGTCTTATTCTAACAACAGTAGCTTTTTTTTGATGGTGGAAATGTTTTATTAACAGATGAATACAATTTTTATTGATCTTAATTTCTCCTTTCCATACTCCATGTCTCCAGATGATTAATTTATTACTGTTTAGTGATCTTTCAAGGCTTTGCCCGACAGAATTCTATCATCATTTTACAGTTTAGCTTCCTAATTGGCTTTTTGTGTTAGAAGGAAAGTAAGTTTTTTTCCTAATCTGGACCTGCCAGGATTATCTATTTTACAAAGGACCACTCCTCTCTCCTCAACTCTGCTTTTCATGTAATAGTAAAAAGTTCAGCACTAGTAGAAGACACCAAAAAGTATGTTAAAATTTGCACGTGATTCTCTGTGAGGCTGCTCTAAGTGATATTTCCATAACACAATAGTTTCAGTAATACAAATGTGACTTTACAGGCCTGCAAATTTGTATTTTGTTGCTAGCAGTAGGAGCTTCAGTTAATTGAACACTGGGAGACCTATCAGTGCATGAGGCAGCGCAGCGGGGAGGGGGCTGCAAACTGGACGTTAGATAGTCTTCTTCCTACAGATTGTTTTTAAGATATTTCTTTGTAGGGTAGCACAATAAGCTTTACATACCTGCTTTGAAACTAGAGTGATGACATATTGCTGACACAACTGAGATCCATACCGCGGATGAATGTATACCTGTCCTGGGTCTCGTTAGATGTACCGAGAGTGACTCTTCAGTTGTAGTGGGACATCTAAATATTTTATGAATTTGCTCTCACAGCAAACATGAGTGTTTAATAAGCGAATACTGTACAGATTTTAAAGATGAGGAACCTGGATAAATGCAATGGAAGTGGTTTAGAATGACAAGGTTGATAGGAGGCTGGTAACAGAATGAGGAACTGATTGTACTTCCCCCAAATCTTGGCTAGTGCCTTAATCCTTCTAATTTCTCCCAGTTACAAGACGCCTCAGTTCCCTTACAAAAGCACTTGCCAGCAGAATTCCTCTAGGCTCCATCTTGCACTACTTTTTTGCAAACAGACTGGAAAAGACTGTGCTGTGTCATCAATTAAGATGTCAGCAGCTCAAATACCAAAAACTGGTGGGCAACGTCCAGTTATACTTGTCGGGTACAAGAATAGTCTTGCACTGCATGATAGAGAAGGTGCTTAAAGCAGCACTGACTGAGCTAAACCCGAGCAAGGTGGCAGTGATGTTGGTACTTAAGAAGTACATGTTGCCATCTCATCATCTCATATGGCAAACACTTCTGCCATCAACATATACCCTAGGTACCGTGGTGAAGGTGCTACAGAAACTTCAGCTCATAGCAGAGCAGGCTTTGAGCGTGTCTGACCTGGCACAGGAATTGGTTTATTCATTGCTAGTCTCCAAACATCCCTATCTCAGTGGGTAGACAAGTGCATGAACCCCAAAGTCTTTGAGTTATTTAATGACAGTAAAAGCAACCTGTTATTAATTTAGTACTAAAAGTCCTTGAGTTCAGTGTTTCACATGCTGTGTGGGGATTCCCACTGAAGTCCAGTTGCAATCTATCTACTCTGTCTGTAGTGCTCTCGGTGGGATCACCATGAGCTCTCTCCTGGAGTTTAGCTGTTTTATGATAAGACTTCCCTCTTCATCACAACTTCCCAGTAGTAATTGCTTCCTGTTAATGGACATCACGAGCAGGGAGAGATTTATATCAGTAGATGACACTCAGTGAAAGACAGATCATCTGTTCTGGTCATTCCTACAGGGAGCAGAGCAATAACCAACAATTAGTCATCTTTAAGTTTTTGGAGCTGTAACTGCCCAGAGTGTAGGGTCAGGAGGGCATTCCCAGGTTACCTTGAACCCCTTTGTATCACGTATATCCCTGATAACAGTTCAGCCCCAAATTTTTTATTAGACCGATGTTTATCTTTCAGAAAGGCATTTGAAGTATTCCGGAGATGAAGACACCACCGTAACCCTTGATAGTACAGTCAATAACATCCAATTAAAAAAAAAAAAAGCTAGAAAATACAGATTTTGAAGGAGCTGCTAAGCTGCTTTTTCTTATTATGCCTTCCTCTAAGATCAGGCAGTCCTTTAGTGTCTGGTATTTCTCCCTACAAAGGTACTTACACAGCGTAATCATGTTATCTCTCAATTTTTTATTGGCAATCTGAATACATTGTGTTCTTCAAGGCATTTTTCTCCAGCATTGAGTTTTTTCTTTTTGCACCCTTTTGAACATAGAAAACATGGATGCCAGAGCTGGCAGCAATAGTTAACTTATTTATCATCTCAGTAATCCTGTCCACAACGGCAAAAATTTCCTCCATATTTGAATTTAACTGTTTCTTCAAGGCAAATGTTATCTCCTCTCATCGAGGTGAGGTTCTTGGAGCTCACACAGAGTCACGCATCACTTTTAAGTTTCTAGTTCTCTACTCTGTCAGCGTGACGATAGTCTTTTCTAATGGCAAAGCTTTCCATCGTAGTTTTATTAGAGCACGTTTTGTTTCTGCGATCTTCACTTAGCCATGATCCAAAATGACTGTGTGATTGCGCTGTTGCTATTATTTTTTACAGACGGTTATTATTGTTTCTGTGATGTTCACAGTCACTTTGGCAAAGATTTTCTATGTCCACATCATTGGTGAAGGTGATGACAGATACCCTTTAGAAACATCTCTGTTGAGAGAGTTTTTCATTGACAAATGTGTCCTAAGCTAACTGATTCATAATCCTTTTAATATGTGTTTGTTTTTATCAGTTTTGTGTAACACTAATTTTTTTAACCAGAATGTCAGTTGTGCTAACTCAGACACTCTGCAAAACTATAATTTATTGCATCTTCGCGGTTGTCTTCGAGGAATCTGTTAGATGTTTATGAATCCTGCTCATGAATGTAGTATCAGAATCAAGATGGTTATTTTCTAGTGAAAATAATTTGCTATTTGGTAGAAATAATAAATAATGTGTCAGTACACAGTGTCTGGATTTCATCAGTCGTTCATTCTTGTTCTGCTGCATTCTTGTTGGCCAGATCAAGAACTTGACACATAAATTTTCATACCAGATCTGCCCAATGGCCCATGAATTCCTACAGTTGTACTTTATTAATTAATTGAGACCATAATCTAGTACTAGGAAAGAGATATAAAAAAAGAATTTAATAAGTACCCATAAAATAGCCCTCCAGTAGAGAAAACGGACTTGAAATCTCTTTATTAGTATTTGTCTCACTCCTTTGAATCTGAATGTACATGCACAACTGCACAAAATTAGAATTATTTTTTCTAATGCATCTGTGTGGGTGTTCTTGGTTTCTGTAGAGAAGAGAGATTACATTCCCCACTGTAACTCTATGCGTAGTAAGTGGAATATGTAGTACAACTTGTTTGGTTCAGAATGAAGTAGAATTCTTACAGTTTTGGTAGTCTGAGCTGCTCAAAATTCTATTTCGCAATTATCTTGATTATTTAAATTCTTTCAGTGTCCTTGTGAGAGTGATATGCTATTCTTTCCGGCTAAAATTATTTAGCTGTTTGTTTCCTCAGTTAATGTAGGAGGAAAAAAATCAATATAAAAGATAATATTTTAGCATTAGTTGATCTTAGGGCCTTATTTGATTTCAGCATAGCAAGCTAAGTAGTAAATGCTCTTAGCAATTGTTTCTGTTAGTGGAATTTTGAAAGCACTAAGAGAAATCTTGATCCATGGAGACAGTACAATAATTCACATTGACATATTTTCCCCATTCGCCACAGGGCAAGTGGAACGATTAATGCTCCTGTACAAAACCTTCTCCTTTTCTCTTTTTTTTTTAAGAGCAGAACGGAAACAGTGGTGATCAGAACAGTGGGTTATATGTAAAAATTTAGGCTACCCTGCAGCCATCAAAGGGAATAAGACTCAGAAAATTTATTATCAGTGTATCTTTGCTTTTTTTTGTGTTAAATAGAACCCCCCGTGCAATGAGTATATAGATGTATTTACATTGTGGGGGCTTTGTAGTGTTTTGGAGGTTTGATGGTTGTTTTAAGCAAGAAGGCATCTCTGGGGTCAGGGAGCAGGTAGCAGTGGCTGGAAACTAAGCTGTTTGAATACTGCATGTACACATGAACTGATTCTAACAAAAAAATCGCCTCTGAATCCATTCCATGCCCCACAACGTACAGTCGGCACCAAACGGAGACAGCCCTTCCAATAATGTATACACAAGGAATATTTGTTATCCATTGTAGTATTTTGCCTGCAGCTTTGAGAGACCCAATTTTATCTCCCCTTAAGCAGCAGAAATGATGTCAGCATCAGCATGGCACTTTTTTTCTTTGGATGTTTCAAGAACTGAGAAATTGAACCCGTTCATTGATAAATACAGATTTATGTAAAATATGTATAAATGTAACCAATTTCACCTACTTAGTTTAGTAAAACTGCCTCTGAAATCGGATTTAAACATGAATTCTTGAAAAGTCGGTTGGTTACATGATTGGGAAATAATAGACAGTTGCCCACTAATAATGCCAGAAACAATAATTACACCGTGAGGAGCAGTAATGATAGGTGACCAAATATATATCTTCTCAATGTGCATCATGTTGGCCATATGTTACAAAAATCTGCATGTGCTGTTAGATTAAAAATTGACTAGAACAAATTTTTAGATAAATTAGCAAACAATTTCTTTGGTGTCCTTTCCATCTCTCTCTTCGCCCCCCCCCTTTTTTTTTTAAGAGAGCCAAGAGACCAGGCTTAGGTCACAAATGAGATGAGTTTGATGACCTCAGCCTACGGCCTCGCAGACATCTGTCTCCATCTCAAAACATCCATAGATTTTAGCACAATTGGACGTATCTTTTCAGGAAAGATCCAGGAATAGTCGGAGAACACTTAACTCTGGTTGTGATTGTAAAACCTCAAGAGACAAAAAATCATCCCTTCCCTCTCAGTACTTGGTATTTAGTACAAGTTACCATTGTGGTGCTTAAAAGGAAAAACATTCAAAATACTCTTATTGAACCAAGGTAGGGTGGGTTTTTTTTCCCTGAGACTATTTGTTATCTACATGAATTATTGTTCATTCCTCTCTTGTGATAGTTCTTTCTGATGTGGGTTCCTCTGTAATGTTAATCATGTAGGTGCAGCCTCTGGGAAAGACACAAACTTTAACCTTTCTGGGTCACAGGTCTCAGAAGCCACTTTAGTTAGAGATCAGCACAGTATAGTGATACACAAAGTATTCTCATTTGTTTCCAGGTCTTTGAGGAAAAGCTAATTAATTATTTATACACTATCTATATATATTTACTTATTATTACAGCTCAGTCATCTTTAGTCTCCACTAGTTAATTTAATGTACATTTTTCCTCAGGTAACTTCATCATCTGTGATATAACTTGTACTGTTCATAAGGCGTATCGAATCATTTTAATTAAGAACCCAATCTGTTTGCGTGGCAGTATTTCCCTTTTTGTGTATGTCTGCTGAACATGACTCTTCCCGAGGTGAGGTACAAGCCTCTACTGTGATCATTCTTTCAGATACGTAAAGTAATACAAATTAATAAAAGCTGATTCTAATATCAGTGACTCTTCTGCTGGTCATAGGAATAAACAGGACGCAGATAAAACATAAGAATTTGAAGCACGGAAAAAATAGTTTGAGTGTCTGTATAATCTAAGGTGCTCCCTAGAATTAGGCAATGAAAATTAAAACTTTCAAATTTTTGATTTGCATCAGTGTTGCAGATTTTTAATTGCTTACTGTGTTTCTTGCGACCTGGTAGCTCAAATGGCACATCAGTGTAGTGAAAAATAATAGTTCATTACACAAAAGCAGTAATAGATATCCTGCTTCATAGAAAAGACCACGGATGTTAAGAGACCAAATAATTGTCTTGACAAAATAAGTGAAAAAAAACCTGGAAAGAGTAAGATAAGCAACGTGGTACATTAACTGAAACCAGTTTCAGAAGCTGATATAATGTTCGAAATCCTCTTCTATTCCGTAGGCTGGTTTAAGAAATTGACCTTTTAAAACTATCATAGAAAGTTCTTGTCTGTATTTTGATGCCTGTTGTTTATAGCTCATGACGAACTCTTTGTGGGCTTTGCACAGTGCCACCATGAATCACAAACCCTGCAGATGTATCAGCACCGCCGCCTTGCCAGCGCCTGCCTGGCGCTACAGTAGCTGTCTTTAACTTTGCACCGACGGTTCTGCTGTCGAGAGCAATGGTGGGTGTGAGACGATGGAGTTCCCAAAAGACACTTGTGTAGGACCACAGTTGTGCTGTGCTGTGCTACAAATTCAACACCGCGTCTCTGTCAGATGGTGTTTCCCTGTGTAGAGGAGTTGAACCATTCCAAAGACAACGGTTTAGCAAACTTGTTCATGAGATGGGTTATCTCTGCAGCATTTGCTTCATGTAACGTGGTAAGGCCTTTGGGAAATTTATCCTATAGTCTTCAAATGATACCAGCCTGTCGTAATGCACAGTGCTGCCTTAGTCCGTAAGTCGGGCTATTTGGCAATAAATGCAAACTCAAGTAGCAGTAAATCTTGTTGATACTGTTATCAACTGTTTGAATCAACTTTTGTCTGTAGTGAAATTGTATGTTATATGACTATAAGCAGTATGATCAGGGAGTATTGATGCTAGGATAACAGTCTGCTGCTCTCTTTACATTTACAGCAATACACAGGGAGCTTTTTCAAGATACAGAAAGTTACCATCTCGCTGTGTAAGCTGGCACGTAAACTGACGTCCTTTAGGGTTTGAACATATCTTAAGAGTCTCACATAGGGATAAGGATTTCTTGCAGTTTACTTTTCAGCTATTGGGTTTTAAATCTTGAGAATGGGAAGAAAAAACAGTTGCACAAGAGTCTTTATTTTGGTTTAGTAAAAGAAAAAAAGGTGTACGGCTCAATAACTGCCTATAAAATGTTTGTTACAAAAACATATACTATTGGGAGGGGTGTAAAAATATTAGTATGTTGCCAGATATATGGAGGCAGGCAACATACGAGGTGTTTCTGTGGCCAGTGGGGTGTGTGTTTTACTCATGAAACCTTGCTAGTTTCTTTTTCACTGTTCTAAAATCACGGACCGTTCACTGTTACGGATTGCCTAGCCTGTATATCGTTCCATATGTTGTCACATTGGAATTGATTTTCACTGCCTGTCTCTTTGCTACTGGTTTTCTCCAGCCTAATTTTCCTGTTTTCTTAGAGTACAAAAGGCTGTTCATTGAGATTATTATTATTTTTACATAGTTAATAGGATGTTTTTCTTATTTTATTTACAAATTTCTGGATATACTACTTCTAAAATGAAATTAAAATGAGTTTAAAAATCCAGTTAGAGCTTACACTTTTTATTACAGTCCATTAAATTCTCTAATAGTTATCTGTAGGCAGATTTGATTATGTTCATACAAATGCGTTCGGGTTTTTTGATGTGCAAATGTTTTCTGTCGTTTGTTGTAGCTGCTGTGCAAAGTGCGAGTTACTGAAGGTATCCGAAGTGCTTGAGCAGTGGAGTACAGATGCTGACTACTGCTATGGGGTAGCATTATCCGATTTTAATTGTAGGCTGACGTGATCAGTCAGTGAACGGCAAGGCACTGCCAGGGCGATACTGTGTGTCTCAGGAGCTGGTGTGATGATTCACTAGAGGTCACTTTTTGCTCACTAATGAACCATTCTCTTAACTTAAAGCTAGGTGATAGCGGGGTGCTGGTAGTGCAGTATTTCACGAGGGTGAAAAGCAGTGCTCACTTTGGAAGAGGATGAAATTCAGGACTGGTAACTTGTAATGACCTCAAGCAAATCTGACGAAGCGAGAGAGTTTGTTTCAATGTCATAAATGTATATAATCCCAGGGCGTGGGTGTGCTCAAGGTCCTTGACAGCAACTGGACATTTTCATGTAACAGGCGTTGTTTTGCTTTTTACATCCTTTAGCAGCCTTGCTAGTTTTTCAGATTTGTAAGCCTCGTGGTTAGTCTGAGAGAAAAGTCTCTAGATAAATGCTTAGTGAGATGTTACTTTGATTTCATACCCTTTTTTATCATTCCTGAGGGGGTCCTCAGTTTTTTGGTATGTGTTTCAAATGAGGAAGTATGATGTTCTCTGTGCCACCTAGTGAATGAATGACGCTTATAAGTGTGAATATAATTGTTTGGGAGCTTTAAAATTACATCTGATACAACTATAGCTTTTTTTTTTCTGGCTACTTCTTGTGCAACTTCAACAAAAATAAGATGCTAAGTGTGTTCTAAGGGAACTAAAGAGGATAACAGAGTGCAAATTACACAGCAGCATGGACACCACTAACTTACTGCCAGTCCAGATTGGTACGAGCATACATCATCTCCTAGTGATGCCCCTACTGCTGCTTTAGCGTGGTGCCAAGCCCAAAATAATGAATCCCACTTCTGAGCAGATAATTACCTCACATTTGGAGTAGCACTAGCAAACCTGAACTGCTTATGGCTTCAGAGCTAGAGCAGAGATCTAGCCTCCAGCCTGAGCACCTCTCTCCTTTCTTCTGGAAGCGGCGTAGGCAGTGGCTGCCCTTGGATCCATGTAGGTGAATGTGCCTCTTGCACATCACTTCTGAATTTGATTTTCTGCATCCGTCAAGTTTCTCAGCAGCTTGTCCTAAGGCTGAAGACATACCCACGATAGCAAGTTCACCCAGGACATCCACTGGTTCTGCTTAGGCCACTGGGTGGTTAATTATTCTCTGTGTTCCCTGTGAAATAACTACGACCAAGCAGGTTATCGAATCTATTACAAACTTGCAGTTTTTTGATCCCTTCAGTTGGCTTTAATATATATGTCTGTTTCTTTGCATACAGAATGCAGCATCACAAAGAGTATCTATTTTTCATTATAATTTTAAAGAGACAATCACATGTCATAACTATTCTGTATGGGTCTGAGCCTACTGCCCTTAATCATCAAGAAAATAATACTGTGCTTCATGACCAGGCCCAGACTGATTTAAAACTTGAGAAGTAAATTACTACTTAAGAGTAACTTGCTACAACCCAGTTCTATAAAAGTAAATGCAGAATGTTGTTATGCTGGTTCATTATGTCGAAAGTATAATGCATTATCATTTTTAATGGCATTTTTAGTGTAATATATTCCAAATGCCTTCTTTAACACCTTGGGAAACAGCTGGATCAGTGGTCTCACTCACCAGTTGAGGGGCGGTCCACTGCCCACATAATTTTCTTAGTAGCTAAAGTTAAATTTTTAAGGACTTCATTAGTAGTAGGAGCCTCAGCGTAGTATCTCTGCAATGTACACAGTTTGAACGAGCTCCACGATTTCAGACAGGTGAGAAGGAGAAAACCTTCCCCTGGGTTACTCACCCACTTTTTATTCTTTCATGCGAATTGGCTGTTCGTTCCTGGGAACACAGATTGCTCTGCTTCTCCTTTACCTCATCCAATGTCAAATCCCCAAAGCAGCCCTGGCAGCGCAGAAGGGAGCGAGCCATATGGGGCAGGTTGCAGTTGTTCCTTCAGGTCTGGATTTATTCCACTGTGAACAGATGGACAATGGCTGACATCCACTAATGGTTCTCGATAGGTTTCTTCTGCTGTTCATCTCTATCTTCTTTTTCTCTTCAGCCAGAACACAGACCTTCCTGGAAATGGTCTGTTAACTCCTCCTGACTAGACAGAAGATGATACCTCTCCTTTCATGATAACCAGAAAATGCAGAGGATTTAATTCCACCCTGGTTCTTGTGTTCTTAGCACTTGTATGAAGAGGGTGAGATCAAGAAGAAAATCCCTTAGTCACTTAATACAGATAACATCAGAGGAGAGAGGTTTTTTGTGTTCACTGGTTTGAAGGGAATTTATTCTTCCATTCATTCAGCACACTGCAAGCTTTTTCACTTTTGTATGGCTGGTATTTCCAGCACAGAGCTAGTATAGCCATTCCATTCTGAGAAAGGAGCAATGCACATTTGGCATTTCAAAAATGACTTTGAATGTTTGACACAGCTGAACTTCTTGTTCATTAAGTGGAACTTTAATCTATGACTTTGATCCTTCAGCAAACCTTCTTTTTTACAGTAGATGACAGCCCTCTATTTTATTTCATGCTTGTGATGACCACCATTTCTTAAAGATGAAGTGTTTCCCTTTTGTCAATTTTTCTTTTTTCCATTTTCCCCTCAGAACCTGCTGAAAATGTTTCTCCAAAATGGCCTTTCTCTTTCACATCAACCATAAAGCATTAACTTCCTACAGCGGGTAGTTTCACACAGAGGAAGTGATACATAAAAAAAAAAGCAGCTCTAATTAAAATACGCAACTGCAAAATGAAAGTAGACTGATCCTTATGCGTGTGTTTTATAAACAAATGCTTTTCAGGATCTGAGTGAAAGAATTAAGGAAAGATTTAAATTCAAACAACATCTTCTTTCCAGTTTTTAAATAAATGGGACTGACTTATTTTGATGACACATTTTAAAGATCTATTTTTAGGATAAAGTTGAAGTGTTGGGCTTGCTTTATCCAACCATTCTCTTCTTCTGACATAAATCCCTTTAGGATCTCCTAATAGCATCTGCCAGATTTTCTATTGACAAAAGTTAAGATATTCCACTGAAATATAATCTTACATTTCGATTTAAAAATGCACAAAGCTTTTAAAACGGTGGCTTTAAAAACTGTTACAACGAATGACGCACGTTTGATAAAGCAGCAAAAACATGCATGAAAGAGCCAGCGCGCACAGCTATGACAAACTACAGAAAATCTGTAAGTACACAGTCTCGGTCTCTAGATGTAAGAATGTTGTCAAACCTTATTATTCACTTTAGAGAGCATTTGACGTGTATCTTGGCTCGTTGCTTATATGGTACAACAGTAAAACTTCCTCTTTCAGGATCTTCAAAGTCACATCTGCTAACGATACCGTACCCTAATGTATTGAATTTGTGAAAGCCCAAGGTCATGCCCTTATGATTAGAGGTTCTGAGGGGAATAAAACTTGTACTTAAATTATACATAGGGCTGTTAACAGATACACTTAAAACAATGTATTTACTCTTCAGCACATGTGCTCCTCCAGCTGACTCTTAAGAAGCCAAGAAACAGTTTGGGGGCTTTGAAAAATGCCATAATTCTTAGTGCAAAACACAGCAGACGCTCAGCTGTGTAACATTACTGTTTAGAAAAATAATAAAATAGTCACAGTGACAGCAGTGCCAAAATGTGATAAGAGGATGGGGATTGTCACGTTTTGTGGAAGATTTACTTACATTGTAGCTGTACAAGCTGTAGTCTAAAAGATGTGACGGTGACTAAATGTTTGGTGACCCAGAGGTGAGCTGGAGAACATAGGAAGTAAAACGGATGGTGGCAGCGGAAGGCTTGACTGGAGTCAGCTGCTCTGCTCCTGGGTTTTCTCATGTCCAGCCTAAAACTCGGCCACCGAAAGCCGTGTAGGGGAGGAGGTGAACTCTGGGTGAAGGCAAGCTTGATTTTCTTAAACAGAAAGAGCATTGCAGTCTTCTTGCAGAGCATGAAGTCTTCTGAAGGAAGACTTCAATCACTCTTGGGTTATTCCGTTTTCTTTTCCATCCTGAGAGTCTTCATAGTTTATCCTCTAGAGCAGGTGCCTCGTGGCAGCTGTCAAAGAGCAGGGTGGAGAGACCTTTCGCCTGGGGAGACAGGGTCAGATAACCTCTCCCCTTTAGCAGGTGCAAATCAGCTTTCCGCTGTTGAAAGGAACACAGTTGGTCCAGTTACAATGAGCTGAGGATCCAGCCCTTGATGCTTTCCCAGGAAACGTGAATTTGTGATGTGTGTGTGCACACGTGCGCAGGCAGGGAAAGAAATCCGGCATTACCTACAGTGTGCGTATTTGTTTAGTTTGTGTATAATCAGAAAGGAAAAAGAGCAAGCATATGAATCCCTTCATGAAGTAGCATAGAGAATACCAAACTGCAGTATTAATAACCTCCTGTTATTGAATACTCCATCTGTTCATCATGCCAACTTATCCTCACTTAGAGCACTCCCCTTGTCATAATATTTTGTACCACACTCCCCTCCCTCCTCGAAGCAGCAGTTCCAGTTCAGAACTAAACATTTGCCCAGTCATGTAACCCCACCAAGGAAATGGCCTCATTGCCTGGATCTGTTTACGTTTCTCTATAAAAAAATGTAACTGAACTCTAATTTAATTTCTGAATTTTCATTTTCCACTATTAATTTTTCCTGGAGATACTTCCGTATCCATATTGATATTCACAGATACTGTACTTGCGGTTTAAGCATGTTCTACCCCTAATGCTCATCCTTGCTGATACTTTGCCACATGGCAACTTAAGTAGTGAAGAAAAAAAAAACCCCAACATTATTTTCTTCTTACAGCTTTGATATGTATATATTTTTATATTTGCTAACATCTATAAATGGCAATAAAGTGGTTAACCACTTTAAAGTGATTAAAACCAAATTTGTTTATTTATGCAAACCCCACATGAGGCGCTTGGCTAGATGCTGCCCTAGTGATGCACAGTGAGAACCTAGAGAAACTGTGTTGTTTGAGGGATGTCTGAGACGTCTATACTGAGCCACAAAAGGCTTTCCCATGAATACAAGAGGAAAATGAAGAAAGTCACAGGCTGCATAAACTTGTCCTGGGAGTGAGTTACCTCCCGATCCTGCCAGATCACAGAACCGCAGAATGGTTGGGGTTGGAAGGGACCTCTGGAGATCATCTAGTCCAACCCCCTGCCAAAGGAGGTTCCCCTAGAGCACCTTGCACAGGGTCGTGTCCAGGCGGGGTTTGAATATCTCCAGAGAAGGAGACTCCACAACCTCCCTGGGCAGCCTGTTCCAGTGCTCTGTCACCCTCAAAGGAAAGAAGTTTACAGATAACCCTGTGAAATGTACGCTACCTGGGGAATGACGGGGAAAATCAAGTTATTAGGGAGCTGGAGCCAAGTTGCTAAAGGCCGCCAATGAGCTGAAATCCTTTACTTGTGCCCTGAATGGATCCCTGGAATCCACAAAACTGGGAGGCTGAAACCACCCTTTATAACCTTTGGGTTCAAATACTCCCCTCTCCAACAAACCAACCCCCCCCAAAAAACACAGAAAAATCTACAGCCGGTGCATATAGAAGCACTTAAGAGATGATCTGCTCCTAGTATCAGGCGTGTCACTTATCGAAGTGAGTTACTAACATTTGCTGCCCAGGAGTCCCTGTAACTATTTGTATGAGCTACCTCTAGTACACCGATCGTGACGGCTATTGCAGACCAATCCTGCAGAATCCAAAAAAAAAAAGCTCTAAAAATCTTTTGTCTCCCCCCTCCCTTTCCCTGCGCTAGTTTTTAAAAATCAGCCCCGGTCCCGAGTTCAGCGGTGCAGTCAGCAAGAATTAACTGTCAGATCATCCCGCAAAACGATTAAAAAAACTTGCGAGAGGAGGTACCGAGTCTTGGCGCCGGGAGCTTGGCATGGGCTGAGGCGGCGGCGCGGACAGATGTGCGCCGGGGCGCGGACAGATGTACGCCGAGCTCGCTTCCCCTCAGCGAGGGCACCCCAAAGTCCTCTGGGGCGGCCGGACCCTGCACCTCGGCCCGGCTTGGTGGCCCGCTCGCCTCGAAGCCGGTAAGAGTTACCGCCGAGCTCGGAAAATAGCGTTAATATCTTAATTTCCTCGGAGGTTGGCCTGGGGCGTCCCCCCCCGCCCCGAGCCGTGCTGTGAGGGGCCGCCGGGTCCCCCGGCACCCCTGAGGTGCTGCTGTGGCAGCGCGGGCTTTGGGGCCGTTTCGGCGTCACCGCTGACAGAAACCGAGTGTTTTATTTACGGAAAAAACAAGAGATTGGGTTTTCGCTCGCCGGGCTCGTCTGTGAGGAGGGGACGGAACGAGCGAACACCCTGTCTGCTCCCGGGACCGCGGCTCCGCTTCCCGGCCGCGGCTGGGGCGGGGGGGGGTGCGGCTGTGTGAAAGGTGTAAAAGTTTCTCAGATGGCTGGAACCGGAGCTCCCGGGGCTGAGGAGATGAGAAACCCGGGGGAAAGGCGGCGGCGCGGGGCCATGGCGGCGCCTCCGCCACCCTCACCCCCGCCCTCAGCCGGGCGGGGTGGGGCGGGGCGGGGGCGCCGTCAGCTGACCCAGCCGGCCGCGGGGGTGCCGCGCCGACTTTGGTTTTCGTCCGCCGCCGCCACCGCTGCTTCGGCGGGGAGGCGAATGGCGGGCTCTGGGGGGACCCCCGTGTGGTGGCACGGAGCGGGGGAACGGGGGTCGCCGGGCTTTGGGCGCTGGCGATAGCGCCTGTTGTTGACCCAAACCTCAGCCTCGGTTCAACTCTTGGCAGCGCAGAGGCAAAATACTGAATTTCTGTTCGTTCCCCTCGTCAGTGAAAGCGACGTTATCCCCCTCGAGGGGGTGACGGGCGAGCAGGGCTGCGTGTGGAGGCCGGGCGGCCGGGTTACCCAGCGGGGACACCGGCACCCCGAACCCGCGGAGCTTCTGACCCCGGGGCTTCCGCACAGCGGCCGGTTTTCGGGTGCGTTAAGACTTGGCCGTCCTTCTCCCCAGAAAGGCGCCTGTGGGCTCCAGCAGCCGTGTCTGAGGATCGGCCTCGAGGGGGGGGGAATACCGGTGTACGGCTGCTCTGCTGCTTTCTGCTCCTCCAAACCCGGCCCTGTTGGTGCCGACCCCGGCCCTGCCGCATCCCTGGTGGGACCACGGGGACCGTTTTGGGCTTCGGCTGCGGCACGGGGGCACTAAACACGCTTAACACTCACTGGGAGCAAAGTCAGCGTGTTCTGGGTTTCGTGTGGTCTTTATTTCCACCCTTGTTAATCTGTAAGGGGAAAAGCCTGAGCCGAATCACAAAAAACAATGAAACACCCAAAGTGCGGATGCTTTGGGATGCCAGGGAGGGTGTTGAATGCGGCTGGTGTTACCTTTGTTGAAGTTTAAAGAAAATAAAAAAAAAAGTGGCCCCATTGGGTCCTACAAGCAGTTCCAGGTTCAGGTGCGCGCTTGTCGCACCACAAACCAAACACCGGCGAATGGAGCGTGAGCCTCCAGGCCCGCTTGCGCCCGCCCGGCTCTCTTTCTATCTTCGGTGCCTGCCTAGAACCAGGAGATCGAGCCGGGGCGCGGAAGCCCCGCCCGCGGCGGCAGAGGAGGCAGCGGCGGCAGCGACCGCTCCCTGCTCCCTCCCCTCCCCACCCCGCGGCGGGCGGCGCGCGTGCGCGCGGCGGGGGCGCGCGGGCGGAGGGGGGGCGGGCATGCGCGCGGGCGCGCGGCCGAGGCGCCTCACTTCAGGGGCGCCCACGGAGTAGCCGCCATATGCCGCGGCGGCTCGTACCGGTATCGGCAGCCTCGCCGGCGCGGAGCGGCGGTGCCCCCCCGGCCTCCTCCTCCCTCCCCACGGCGAGCGCGGACGGAGCGCTTCAATGGGAAGTTCTCACTTACTAAACAAGGGCTTGCCTCTAGGTAACCAGCTCGCTTCGCGTCGCACCGGCCTGGTCGCGGTGGTGGGGACCGGTAAGGGGAGGGGACACACACACACACGGCGATCGGCCCCCGCCGGCGCGCTTTGTGTGCCCGTCACCGCCGCTCCCGGCCCCTCAGCGCGACCCTCCCGCCCTCGCCGGGCCGGCGGCGGCGAGCGGGGCTACTCTGACGGCCGCATCGCCAGCGCAACTTTGCCTGGTAGCTGCTGGAGGTAGCTGGGATGTTTGAATAATAATTAGAAAAAAATAAATAGAAATAGAAATTAAACGCGGGGAGGCAGGTGAGGCACAGTCAGGGGAATGGAAGTCGGCTGCGGGTATAACTCGTCCTTAAATAAAAAAGTCAAACGGCGCTAAAACTGCATCCACAATGTTAATTCGGGGTGTTTGGGGTGTCTTGTTTTCCCCCGGTCCCGTTCGGTCTCGGGTGACGGTGCCCCGGCTTTTAACTGCAGAGAAATGCTGGGAAAGTGCCATGGAGGAAAAAAAGCTCTGCTAATATTTCAATAAACAGGAAGTTTAAAAGCGGCGTTTTATTGCTGTAAAAAGTGCTTAAGGCCTGGCTGTTGAAATGATTTTGCTAAATCTGTGGACGGGTTATGTATCTGAGAGGTAAGGCTCTTCTCTGTGAATTTGAATTTCTCTTTTTGTTTCTTTCCTTTTTTATTTTTTTAAAAAAAAACATGCGTTTATGGATTGCTGCTGGGTTTTAAGGTAACATAAATAATATGCATGGGGTGATGTTACAGATATGCCTCCAGAACTGCTTGGCATAAATTATCATGTTAATCTGAAGGTGATTTTCTTTTCTTCCCCCAGACATAAAGAGACAGAATGTCGATTCTGTTTATAAACGTTATCATTTTGTAAGCAAATGATACCAAAAGAAGGCTACAAAGCAGAGCATAAGCCTGTTTACCGTGTAGATATGAGTCAGTCTGCTATGCTGCTTTGTTTTCATCTAAAAAATTAAATGCCAAAGTCAGGATTTCAGTCATAGTACTGATCTGGACAGAATAACGGTAGAAAACACTGTTATCAGTGGTGGTTTTCAAAATTTCACCTGTTGTAACTTAAATTAAACAGTTTAATGTCGCCTTATATTTTAATAACTGTTGTCCTTATCGGGAAGAATGTTTGCTTTTAGGCCATGATGGAGCAGCTAAAGATAATCACCCCTTTAGCCTCATTGAAAATAATGAGGCCTAATAAACTGAAGTGAATGTGTACTTTTTTCCCAGTGAATTAAAATTAACTACCATATTTGCGACGTACATTTGTGTTCCAAGTGCATCGCACTGATTCCTTCTCCTGGGTCTTAGAAGATGTAAATATTCTTATTTAGCATTCGAGCCCTTTGGCAAGTAGCCTGATGCCCTTATTAAAATATTTTAAATCTCATTATTGTGTACCACTAGGAAGGGAACAAGAAAATACTAAGAAAAATAAAATTATATTTAAATAATTTCAGCTGAAATCCAGTTGAGCAACACTTTGAAAATCTACATCTTTTATAAATTAAAAAGGGTTAAAAAGCTCACTGTGAAGTAGACTGTGCTAGTAGAAAGATAATTGTCCGGTGCATCTCTTTGTTCTGTGTTCTTATCTGTTTTATCTATTTTTAGCTGTGTGTTGGTGAAGCAGACATGTAAAATTAGCAGCCCAAACTGCTAACTTTAGTATATTTTATAACGTTGCTCTTTATTGACCCCCAAAGGCAGCAAGATTTCAGTGTTGGTATTCCTTAACGTTTGACAAATAATACCCTCTATGGTTTACTGTTATGTCAACCATCCTGAGAGTAAGCTAGTGACAAAATATTTTGTCCACTTGCAGTTCACTAGTGTATTTCAAACCCAAGTGTAACAAACAACCCCCTGCCCCCAACCTGCCGCAGTTTTCCAGTCTGAACAAGAAATAGGTGTTTATGGGGTGGCTGCCTTTGCAGAAACAGAAGAGAGAAATTGAGAGAGTTAAACTGTTCCCTCATTTTTGTCGTTGTAAAATAATACTTGGGATATCAGTGCATTTTCTCTGCGTTTATTTAATGGCATCAAGGGCATAAATTGGTGCAGTCAGTTCTCTGTCCTTCTGTAAACAACCCCCCCAGTAATGTAGATCCAGTATTTCTCCATCAAGGGATGTATTATTTCATTACTGAATTGGTAAATAAAATAGTAATAATCCTGAGTAGCATTATTACTAGGCTCAGTAGAAGAGTTTAGTCAATGGAACTACTATTTTGAAATGAAACTGTTACGGTCACCTTTGTGAATTTTTCAGTTGTCATATGTAGTTAAGGAGTAGCTGGAGCATGCAGCTTTTGAGCACACAGTATGCTACGTGTAAAAAGCTCATTGTCGTAAATATTGTATACGCTATGATACTTTATCATAATGTGGAGTTCCTGATAGCGTGACAAAAACAAATTACAAGTGCCCTTACGTTTGTCAGTTTGGTTAGCTCTTGACTTGTCCTTCTGTATCATAAAGATAAATGGCATCTGCCCTTTGTTAAAAATGCGCGATGCTTCAGTTTACTAATCTCTCTGTTTCTAAGAGTTATTGTTTTATTTACAGGGTAAACAGAGCGGTCGCAGTACTTAGCCAAAAGTGTGATCTGAGAGATTAGGACTGGGCTGGCTGCTGTGAAGTGTTACCGTACAGATAGGGTAGCACACTTGCCAACATTTTGAAGCGTAAAGTCAATCCCTCTTTATCAAACAAGAACATCTACCTCAGATCGGTGACTAGGCTGGGTAGTCCCTTTTGGGGAGAAAATTGACGTTATCCTGAAGGTCCTGATCACATGAATACCATAAGAGTGAAAAAAAGTAAATAAAAAGCTTATTTCACAAGTAAATAGTTTGAACAGCAGTAAGTGTATGGAAAGGCACAGATTTAAATGTCTTTTAAGTATAGACACTGACAAGCAACACGATCTTTAATTTGCTTGTGTGAAATACAGCACTTATTCGAAACCAGGCAGATATTGTGGACTACAATTGCTTGTTGCCACTTTGTCTTTGCTTACCTACCATGCATTTGTAATAACTGTTTCCTGAAACTGATCTGGAGAAGTTGGCTACTTGTGTGTAGCCTTTAAGAGACCTGCCTTTAAGAGTAATATTTAGGTTTTTGCCTCCCAAGCCAGCTGGGAACATTGATGAGGTGATACTCCCCAGCATGTGTCAAGCTTTCAAATCCCGTAGCAGTTGGCAGTGTAGCAACATAGCAGCCTCATCTGAGGCTCCCTAACCTTCTGGTCCCATAATTATTTATTTAGTGAGAGAGTAGAGATGGAGTTACACTTTTAATACGTGTCTTAAAATTTAAGATGAGAATAAAAGTTGTAGTACGTAGCCCTTTAGCCTTAGTTCCTCTGCAGCACGTGCTTTCTCACTCCCAGACAGCGTAGCAGCAGATTTACAGTTTGGGAAGGCAGAAGTTTTCAGCTGTGTTTTTGGGTCTCTTTTTCCCCTACTGCCTTGAGAGCAAAGATGATGATTCATTTGATTCTGTATTGATCAGGAAAAGATAGCAAACATTAATTACAGATAAATCTAAAATTAACATTTCCTGCTGAAATATAACCCTTTGCTCCCTCAGCAGTATTCCTCTGGGAAGACCGGAGAAGTCCAGCAGCGTTCCCAGGTGTGGTGGGCGTTTTAGGATCTCTGAGCTGTGATGACGACAAGATCTTTTCCAATGCATAGTAAACCTCACCCCATCTTCCCAAAAAATTAACATGCTCGGAAGTGTTTTGGAAATCTGGCAGCATCAAAGCGTGGGCTGTCTGAAACTGATGTACGACCTTATGTGGAGGTATTGCGGGGAGGGAGAAGCGGAGTAAGCGTCTCAGACTGTTTCTGATATGAAAAAGGGTGCTGGGAGTCCCTGGATTACACTGGTTTAGGCACTTGTGGGGCTCTGTCGTTTGACATTCAGCTTTGGTTTGATGATTGAAATGAGTAAAAACTTCAAATTGTTTTTGAACCCTGACCAGAGACGTATCCAGTTCCTAAAGGAATATGAGAGTCCCTGGGCTTGAATTTGTGCCGCCTCGTAGCTGCTATCTGCGGCCACGATGGGGACAGGGAGTATCTGGGAGTCTCTAGAGCACAGCGTGCTTCAGCCACACCCTGGGCTCTGCCTGCTGCCAGCACCAGAACCCCGGGCGGGAGCTGCCAGCGCAGCTTGCTCAGCTGGCAGAGGGACAGCTACCCGAGCCCAGCTCTTTACTATATGGGTGCTGCAAAAGTAAAAGTAATGAAATAATTAAAAAAAACCTTACAAGGTAAAATTAAATTCCAAATAAAAAGAAATCACTCAAAACCTCTCCTGAAAACTATCTATGCATTAGATGAATAGGGTAATTATTTTTTGATGTGCAAAACATAACGTTTATGTTTGCTGTAGCAGAGCAAGAATTTTAATTTTTGAGGAAGACGATCATAAATTAACTAGTCTGTTTTATGACATATTTTTGTAATTTCATCTCAAACGTATCATGTTGCCTGTATTATTATTCCATTTACTAATTATTCAGTTTGTGTCTAATCAACATAATTGAAAATTGACATTGATTTTTTTCCTTTGAACTAAATGTTGCTAATGCTACAGTGTGTTTCATGTTGGTATTTATTTTGGGCGACCGTTGCTCATCTCTTCATTTCTTATTATACCTGCCTTTTTCAAGGGGCTTTTGGAGGACCTTGCAGTGTGCCTGCCAGAGTAGTCAGCCAGGAGGGATTCTCTACAGAAAGCAGAAAAAGCTGGCCTAAGGGCAGGGGACAATTGTTCAGAGTAATTGTGAAGTTGAGGTTTTAGCAGAAAGCTTTTATTTCTGTTACATATGAAGCCTTTGTAGCTTCAGTATAAGAACACGAGGTAATGTGATTATGTAATTTTGCTTTATGTTAGGTATTTTAAGGCATATTTTAATAGTTCTCTCTAGAGGTCAGTGGATGTCCCTTATCCATGCCCACATCACTTTCAGTGAGTTGTGACACCACTGGCAAAGTTACGTAAGTGTGCAGTGAATGTTGTTCATGTGTCCTGACTCTCTGTGCACGCCAGAACTCACCATGGTACCCCTCCTCTCCTTTTAGTCTTTTTAGGGGAGCTCTTGATGCCAACTCACAAAAAAAGGGAAGGAAGCAGAGAAACACTTCTTACTTGACTCGAGTCACGACTCCAAATTCCTGCATGCAGTCCAAATTTCTTATTGTTGGATGTGCACTAACGGTCTTCCTGAACAGCCCCAATATTTTTGGATAGATTTCATCTTTTGCTGTTGTATGTGGATGTGCCCTGTGATAAGAGTAGTGAGAGGCCCATCCCAGCGGCGTACGCTGGAAGCTTTGCAGTTAATTCTCACACTACCGTGCGGAACATGACAAGAGCATAACTGTTTTGCTGCCTTTTAAAGCAAGCGTTGCTTTTGCCACCCTCTTTTCTTGGTTGACACGTGACCTTCAGAAGCGAGAAATGTCTGCAGTTGGGAAACCACGACAGACAGCCCAGTGTTCTGCATGTTCACCTAAATGTATCTGGTCTTGTGCAGAAGGAATGTAGGCCTTCACCCACGTTGGACAGTCAGAGCAGAGTCTCACTAGAGGTAATGTAGACAGTGGTTTAGGAAAGCTGAGTTCTAGGGGCAGCAAAAGGGAGTGGTCCTGCTTTCTATTTTGCTCATGTTGGAGCCTTGGAAAGCCAGGCTGACTGCTGTTGTTGCTGCCATGTGGGGGATTGTCCCTCTCTCCCATCCTCCAAACGTGATCAATAGGAATTAGCCCATGGCTACCTTCTGATGACAGCAGGAATGGCAAATCCAACTTCCCAAGGCTCTCCCCGTTGCATTCCCGTCAAACTGTGTTCCTTTCCTATGGCAGGAGCATATACCATGTGCCATGCAGCCCTATACCTGGCCAAGCAGAGGGATGGCCAATGTGCTGCCGCGCATCACGCTCGGTCAGTGCACTGGGGAGAAGAAGAAGGCTGTGAGAGAAGCGGTACTGCAGGGCAAAGCATCATCTTCTACTACACGTACATTTTTTCACTCTGCAGAATGTCGTCGTAGCCCCTGGGTGAGTCAGAAGTTGGGAGAATGAGCCAGAAAGGAGCTATACTAAGATGTATGTTCTCCAGTCAGATCGGGCTGATCCGCAGGAGGATTTGCAGGAAGGGAGTGCTGCCCCAGGCTGCCGTTAGTCATGCTGGGGGCTGACAGACAGTCAGGTCTTTGCCATTGGTGCAGGTCCCAATAGCTTTAATTTATAATTGCAGAATTTCTGGTGGCTTCTGTGGGATTTTTACCTGAATATGGATTTTCAGAATTGGCTGTCTATTTTAAACGGAACTGTCCAAAATTACTGTTGATTCTTGTATATTTGCAGCATGGCACTCTCAATCCCATAAAGAAAATGTATGGCTTAGCAGAAGCAGTGGTGTGGAGCACTTCATCAGAATTCCCAGATGAGTCAAATTTTATTAGGTGGCTGCAGCCGGTTTGTCTCTTGTTGAGTATGTAGCTTTAGTCTTTGCAGAGTCATGCAGGACAAAAGTGTTTAGCAGAGATAACCACAAGCCAGTCTCCAAACTCTTAAACTGATATTTAAATATTTTTTCTCTTTAATGTGTTGTACCAGATATGTTAAACTGTTTATTTTCAACCCGATAATGAGCATTTTCACATTTGTGGTCTACCGACCAGTGAGCACCAGACACACATTAAGATGGGTAGTATTAAATGTGTATCACAACCTTACTCATGTTGTTGATTTTTCCTGTTCATATAATCAGCATTACTGAGAAGTGATCTTCAGCAGTTGAGTGTTGTATGTGTACGTTCCCATGCTGACTGGAACTGGCTAGCTAGGTCTTTCTCTGTCTTAACATACTGTTTCTTGACTAAGACAGGTCATTAAGATACAGACCAAAGCCACTGCAACATTTTGGGTTTTATTTTGCGTCCTCACCAGATTCTCTCCTGTGTGCTAAGAGTCCATTTCTGCTAGTTGTGCTCCTTTCCTAGACTGCCTTGTGCCAGGATTACTGTCTTTTCATTTCTGCTATCTGCTTTTGATGTGGAAAGTCTTGTTTGCATTAGCTTTCAGGATCCTTTAAGATGAAAAAATGCAGTATCAATTTCCAGTATCTCTATAAACCAGTTGCTTGCACCTGAAAGACTTACTACCTTCACCCTCAATCAAGATTTGTAGTTAATACTGCAATCGCTTTATTCCTTGGTTCTGTCAAATTTCCGTTGATTTTTCAGCTCCTGTGAGACTGTCAAAGCCTATTTGAATTGTGTTGAATGGTTCTTAATGTGGAAGCTCTTCATGTTATCCTAAAACTAAAGCAACTTCCTACATCTGCCCTTGTTGAGTTTTGTGGTCAGCAGTTTAGCCACCAAAGCACTACTTAGTCTTTTGTGAACTTTGAACTCAACACAACCAGACAGCAAGTTTTTTTATTTTTTATTTTTACAAGTAAAAGCAACATCTAAGAAAATAACCTTTTATCTGTGTAGAGCTGGGTGTATTTTAGCCACGCCACTCTAGATAAAAAGAATGTCTTGCATTTTTTAAAAGCTTGTGGGAGGAGGCTCACAATAGAGGCTCCATTGTGCTGTTGGTACTGAGCGTACAGGAAATCACAAATTAGCTATGACGAGAGTATTGCAGGGAAGTTTTAAGTTTACTTAATTCCCATAGTATTGTATGGTTTTGAAAGGGTTTCACAATACACTGCCTTTCGGGTTTGGTTGTGTATGCTGTTTGTATTTGGCAGTCCTCTGTTCAAGGCTTTCTCTTACCATGTCTTTGTTCAAAAGGTTTCATGTTTTTTGAATCCTTGAATCCAGATGACTTTCCTTCTTACTGTAAATACAGAGTCACACAGCTACACTTGGTGTTTATCTCATGACCACCCTGCAGCCATCTAAAATTTAAATCTAGCATTATGTATTCAGCAGTGAGAACTATCTCCTTAGAGCAAGCAATAAAAAAAGTATTTTAAGTAGGAATTTGGAGAACAGTAAGCTGCAGGCACAAATTTTCCTTTCCCAGCAGATACTGATCCTGCAGGATGTTGAGTTACTCAGCTTCCAGTTGATATTGAGGGGAATTGGAGTGGCTTACAAATCTTAGGATCCTGGCTGCATCCTACATGCTAAGCCAAAGTTATTACAGGATAACCCTTTTGCTAAAATTTTGTCCAAAGGTTGGTTTGGCTCAGTACCTGCAGTTGTGGAACAAGTTCCGTCACTCAGTTGAAAGACGTAGGATTATGAAGACTCCCCAAAATCATGAATCTTATTTTCTTAGTCCTGTGAATAAGAAAGTACAATACAGTATGTTGCATTGAGTTGGTAATTTAGAACCTAAAGTACTGTGAATATTACAATTTTGCATTTGTTTTCATAACTTTGCTAGCATCTTCCCTCTGGACTTGTTTTTAAGCCTGTTAAATTTTGTTAGTGTTTTTTTTTGAGCTTTGTGGCTTTGTTTTTAAAAAAAAAAGATACATTTAAAAAGTCTGTTAACAAATACATAAATAGAAAATATAACCACAAAGAGTCAAAGGAAAAAAAAAAAACCAACCCAAGAAACTGAAAATAAAGTTTGGGTTTTTTGACTGTCTTGGGGGTCCTATCTTGTAGAAATGATGAATTTTTCAAAATGTGGTTTACACAAGTCCAGCAGCTATTGAAATGCCCTAAAGATTTATTGGCAGTATGGGATTTTTTTTGTGCAGGAGAAAAAAGAACCTCAAAAATCGTTTCATTCTCTCTCAGATTTTCAAAGAGAATTAGTGAAGATTAATTTTCATTTTAGAAGCCTAATTCCAAAGGACATTAAAAAGTGATTATTTTTATAAATAGTAAATAACCTCGTCTGTTATGTCTTAAGATTTCTTTGATCACAAAAATGCATGGTGAAAGAAGCAGTCCATGAATAAGCCATATGATACCTGGGAAATTGCTCACATTTAATTATGTACAATTTTAAATCAAGTTAGTTAAGCTGGTGCAAACCTGTTTGAACTCTTAGTTTAAGTGTAAACTAGGCTTATTTCACATTTGCATTAAGATATTTAGGAATCATCAAAACCAAATCAAAATGTGGAACTTTGCAACGACTTTATATTGAGCATTTGTGTTCCAGTTTACAAGCATACTTGAGTGTAATACAACTGCTTTGTGTGGGATTCGCACCTCTCTCTAAAAGGAACTATGCTGAAGCACCTGTGTTAGGAAATGTCCTACCTGGGAGCTCAATCACGTTCTTGAAGTTGTCTTTTTTTCTTTTGGTTATACAAGAAGTTTTTCATTACTAAAAACTTAGGTAAGTACTGAAGTAAAATGCAGTGCAGAGTAGCTGACTTTCAGGGGAAACTTGGTCTAATTATTGACAGGAGAATTGGAAGAGAGAGGGGAGCAGAGCCAGCAGTGCTAGCAAATGTCCTCGGTGGCCATGGAATGGCCTTGGATGATCTTGGTGGTCTTCTCACACTTGCGAGTAGCCTCAGGAGTGACCTGGGATAATTCACTTCATTTTTCCGTGCCCAGTCCCACCATGCACTCAGTGCAGGTAGTGATGATGAGGTTACCTGGGAAAGCATTCTGGGATCAGTTGGAAATGGCACCAAAGTAGGGAAGGATTCTGTTGTTAATGGTGCTCTGAGGAGGTACTTGGTAGATCGTTTGTGTCTTGTTTTATCCCAGGGAAATAGTTTGGAGGCAGTGTGCTTTCAGTTGTGAACTGAATTAAGGTAAATGCACTTAATAAAAAGACAGCCTGTTAGTTGACTGAACACACGCCGTACAAAACGTTCTGCTGTGATTGAAGGGCTTGCTTTTTTCGAATTAAAAATGTGCTTTCCACCATTAAAGCTCTTCTGCTTTAAACAGCAAAAAATCCCTCCTGTATATTTGAATCGGGAAGTTGTATTTCACCCATTAGCTTGACAGGACGTGGATGCAAACAGACCAGCAAAATACTGGTAAGTGGTGAGGCTGCAGCTCCATGTGCTGTGCACTGAAGTGTGGGGATGTTGTGCTAGCACTGAGTACTCTTGCTCATGCTGAGATACGGAGGCTTGGAGCAGAGACATGATTGTGAGCTATTTTTACTTAACAGTTGAACTTTGGAAGAGAAGTAGTAGGGGATAATTTCTTTCAGTTTGAGTTTGCACATTGTACAACTATTAAAACTTCAAGACGACTGCTAAGTAAAGACAGCTACTTGAAGTGCCAGATGGAAAAGAGCAAGAAAAATGCCTTCTGTTTAAAACGGAAAGGGGATTTTTGCTCGTTTTGTTCTGGGGTCTTCTCCAGTCCACGCAGTTGCCGTGCTTGCCTCTCTTCTGGGTGGCAGTTTCCGTCGTGGGGCCTGTTCAGATATTAGATGCGTGGCAAGATGCATTTCTCCGTTGTTAATTGCAGACTTCAAACTGCATCATTGTCACGTGGTACCAGGTCTGCATCACAGCATTGGGCTGTGTTGCTGAAATCGGGACGGCACTTTTTTTAGTTCCTGCTGGCGTTGTCCAGTAAGTGCTCTTAACGGACATGGCAAACATTTCTGCTATGCTGGAAATGCGCTGGCTTTCTCAAAAGCTGTCGTGGTTTGTGAAATATGATACTGGCTGCTTGGTTTGGATGCGAGACCCCTTGGTTCATTCTTTTGTAGAGTAGTCGATCATCTTATGTCCATTTTATATGGATTTAGTTCAAGGCCTGTGTTAGTTTATACATAACTTGTAATAATTGGAAAATGTGAAAAAATGTGGAGTATTCTTCAGCTGGCTAAAATTTTAAAAGGGCGTTTTTTTCCTGCCGGCATCTGGAAGTCAGCCAGGTAAAAGTTAACATTCCCACAATACCTTTTCTGTGGGATAATGGGCAAGTTGAGGGCAGCATTCTTTCTTTCGTTTATATAAACAGACTGTGCTGGCCAAGGCCACGGGAGAAGTGTTCCTGAACGTGAAATTGTTGCTGTTTGCCCTCCCAGTTGTTGCTGTATTGACAATTTTTTTTTTATTTCATTATTGTTCTCCTATTTATATTTAAATAACATGGAGTCTTCTGCTCTGTTACCATTTAGGATCTTGCCCAAGGCAGTGCTGTATGAAAAATCAATGCGCTCTACGGATGATTTCATACACAATAGTGAAACGATGTAGCTAGTACAAAACTAACTTGCAGAAGCTTCCAAAGAGTAGAAAAGTGTTTGTAGAACGGTAGAGTCTCTTTGACAATAGATGAAAAGAGGTGAAGGTCTGAGAAGCTGAACTGACCTTTCATCTTACTCAGCTTTGCCACCCCTGATCCTTCCAAAACATAGCAGGAATAAATTGTCAGGGAAGCATGGAGCTGGGTGGGCAGGTACTGTCTGCTCTGTGGCTGGCTGACAGCTTTGACTTGTCGCTGCTGTTTTGAGTAGGGGTAACTTTTATAGTATTAAAGATTGATAGGAATTTATTAAAATACATTTGTCCCTGTCAGAATTAATATCTTTGTACTTTCAGAGTTGCTGAATAGTTTACATACTGCAAAGGTTATTGCAAAGTGCACAATTTTGCATATAGAGTTTTATCAATTAGGAATGTTCAGTGTGTCTTTAACACATGTAGATTTTTTAATAGTATTTTTCTTGGGGAATCCCAAACAGGAGTTTAGTGTGTACTGCCTCAAAATAATAGTTTATAGATTAAGAAGTTTGCAGAAATCGTGGCCTCTCCGCCCTGCTGAATTACTGTTTCTCAGCTTCTACAAAAGCTGCAGTAATGCTGGCTCCGTTAGCTGTGACCATCCTTAGGTAAAGGTTGGGGAGAGGTAGTCAGAAAGATGAAGAATTTCAGAGATGCTAAACACTTGCTCTTTGTTTTCTTGGGCTGTGATATAAACACAGTTTTTACAAAAAAATCCATCTTAGTGATTTAAGAGCTTTTCAGCTTAGGTCTTTTCTACCAGAATTTTTTTTTTGCCTTTAAATGGCAAAGCTTTTCCCAGAAAATGCATGTGTTTTATTATCGATGCTTGTTCAAAAGGGCAGCAAGCAACTGTCAAATCTAAAAATGCAATTCTTCGTGAATTCTGAACTGACAGAGGAAGAAAGTCTGGTGAAACCCTTAATCTTTCATGCTATCTGGATAAGCTGGAACATGGCCATATAATTATTCCCTTTCATCGACCAATGTTACTGAGGTCCCTTCACAGACTGAAACTAGTAAATGAACCTAAAAATAATTTTATGTAAACTTCCCATTTTTCCATGCAGTGTAGGCGCATTGCCACATAATCTGCATGTTCACGTAAACATGAAGTCAGTAGGATGGGTACAAGCACTTGTAATTTTATGTTCTCTATTCGTGAAAAATGCAGCAAAACAGTAAAATACAAATGCACTAAAATGCATTAATGGTGGGATTTCCAACTTCCAGTTCTGTGACCGTAATTTTTCATCTGTTTTAAACCTCTAAGGACTTTTAATGTGTTTTCAAGAGCTAAATAGGAAGAAAAGCACAGTTGCTTACTTGATAAAATAAAGACATATTAAGAAACAGAAATTTATTGTCCTGTCTTCAGTTTGTATTCATTTAGAACACAGGTTTTATGGACTTTTTAGTTGGAGGTTATTTATTTCTCTAGATTTTAAAGAACAAACACTCGAACTTCTGATTTTATTGCATGTAAATGTAAGTATCTTGGAACTGGATATATTGTGTTCTGTAACATTCTTTTCTATTCAATATTTCTAAGCTTCCTTGCTTAAAATGAGTCTGTTTTTTTCCACATACAAATGCATACATGGGTGGACCATATATGCCATGATTTTATGTGTGAACTTCTAACTTATTTTATTGCTGTAGTACAGAAAGTGGTGGCATCTTTTTATCGATTGTGAAGTTGAAGCTGCACATACACAATTTTAATTACATCAGATGTGCATGTGCGCATCGTTATGTGAGCTGCTTGTGTGCAGATACGTATCTGCTCGTTCCTGATGCGCTTGATTTTGCAACTAACACTCAAATAGCAGACTGCCTTACTCTGCAAGCAGCTCTGCCGACTGGTTGCAGAACCCCAGTACAACTCAGTGGGAATAAGTAACAAAGCAAGACCTTCTTAGAGAAAGATGAAAAATAAAATCCTAATGAAGGATGTGCACTGAATAGTAACTTGCACTTTCGTGTCTACCAACTGTGAAACCTCCATAAGAATTGCTACTATTGTGTGAGTGTTCCCTCCTTCGTAATAGAGGTGTTCTGTATCCTGTTTTTCTTGTTGACTAGAGAATGACAGCTTTTAGAAGTATTGTAATGATGAAGTGCCATTAGCGTCCATGTCTTAAATTGCATCCTTTGTTGTGTTCTTTGCTATTCTTGTAAAATAGTTGGGTATGGTCGGGATCTTGATTTCCAGCACTTCTTTCTTGTTTTGTAGGTTATTCATTTTTTTTGTTGAATTATGTGTATTTCTGTGATCAGTTGGCATGGAAACATGGCTTCTTTATAGGCCAGTTGCTTTTAGCATTAATTTGCAGGTACTTGTTTTTGAATGTGAAAATGGAAACCATTTATGTTCTTCATCATTCCCTGTCATTAATACTTGCATGCTTTCCAGTGCAACATAAATTATCTTTCCTTCTGTCTTAGAGGGGAAAATGTACTCTTTTTTTAAAGAGGAAAAAAGAGTAATACTCTCCCACATCCTGTACACTGTATTAAGACAGTACTTTATATAAAAATTATTATTTAAATTGTTTTTATACATGTAACTCAACAGAATCAGTGAAACAAAGCCTAACAACAAATCTTATTTTAAGCCCAGAAGGCATATAACCCTTCTCAATAATGCAAAGTCACACCACTCAATTTCTTTTTTTATTAACATATTTGTTGATGTTACCCTTTATTTTATTTTGAGAGCACTGTTTTCTTGTAGGGGTTTGCTGAATTTCACTTGAGAAAAGTTAGGTTTGCTTTGATCAGTCCTGACAAAAGTGGGAGAATGCTTTCACTGGTATTTTGTGACTTTAGTTAGTGAGTTCGAAGCTTCTGGAATACCTCAATACTGGCAAAAGGGAACTTGTAGACTTTTTTATACTTATTGCAGCAGTGTGGTGACATGATGGCATGCTGCAGCGACTGCTGCTTGGAGGAAAACAAGTAGCACTATCACACATCTTCATTGTGAATAGTTAAACTATTAGTGTTTGTTCACATTTATAGAATTCTGAAACTGTATCTGAATACATACTATTTTAAGTATAGATAACTAAATATCTAATTTAAGACCTGCTATAAGCAGGTGCAGACTGTCTGCTTTCAGCGTAGACGCTTTCAAGTTCTTTAGGATGAGATTTAATCTCATTCTAATTTCTAATGGCTACAGACTGTTGTCTGAAGAGCTTTATACGGATTGGATATGCAGAATAAAAATAAGACTTGAATTAATTTACTTTGGCTCATGTTTCTCCATCCCGTTCCAGACTTCAAATGCTTTCTTTCCCTAACCATTTCATAGGGAGCGTGCAAAACAAATTCAATTGATATTGCTCATAACTCTGTTTTACGTATTTACTAAACAATCAGTTCATCTGGTCTATTGGGTGTATTGCTGTGCTGCTTTTTCTTTATTCCATAAGTTAAAGTGCACGCTGTTCAATTTTAAAAACTTAAGTCTGTGCAGGAGTTGACAAATTTCAAAAAAAGAACTACAGATCTGCAGATTAGGATTACCTTGTTTATGCCCCTAGTCCTATTTTATGAATTTCATGGTGTTACTCAGCAACCATATGGCTCATTCACTCTGGACAGTTAAAAAAAAAAAATCAGAAAACAAAACAAACCTATAGGTGTAAACCCCATGTTTTCACATTTAATATTTTCTTTAACTAACTTAGGTGAAAAAATAAATAGTTTGCTTCATACCAAACACTTCTACTGAAACGCTTCGGAGCTTTCTTGTAGTTACTTGGAAGTGGTTTTCTCAGAGGTTAAGAAAGAGAGTTTAGTACAGAAGATGAGAGCTTTTTGTCTTGCTTTCAGCAGTTTACAGATCAGATTTTCACTAACCATGACACAGCTGTGAAAAGAAGTTAGGCCATGCCGCTTCCTGTGTGACAGTATCTCATCATACGCACAGAATAAAACCATTTCACCCTTCTTCCCCCTCCCTTCCCCTCCATTCTCTCATAAACAAATGGGTCTGTTAACAGAGAAGAGTGAAAAATAAATGGGTCGCACCCTTTTATCATCTCGGTGTACTTGTCAGAGTAACTGGAGACAAGATGCACTTCTGTGGCTGTTGTAAATGACTTTTTTTTTTTTTTTTTTTTTTTTTTTTTTTTACCTCTCCATCCTTCCCTGAAGTGCCTAATGGCACTCCTGGTCCAGGAAAGGCAGCGGTGAGAACCACGTTGTGGGGAGGGAAACCACTATTAATTGCCTTAATCTCCATACCGAATTGTAACTTTTCTGACTAGATTGATGTTTTCTTTCATGTTCTCTCTGGAACTAAATTTTCAGTAATCAGCATAACCTCTTTCTACATATTTTTAATTCTTTAACCAGATTGTTGCCTGTGGTTTGTGACCTACAGCATGCATAACTCGTTAGTTCTGACGGACAGTAGACCTAAGCTCATGCAGCACTTGCCAGTTGTGTTGTTTTGTGATAAGGTGGCCCCCAAAATTAAGGACAAAGCGAGTACGTTAAGTGTACTTGCTGTTGCATGATCCCTGCTCTCCTAATGTTGGAAAAGATTGTCTATCTTGAATTCATTTCTCCACAGGTTGGGTACAGAACTCATTGAAATGAAAGGCTTCCCTTCTGTTGGGAAGCTCTCCCATAGTCTGCTGTGGGTGCTTGTCAGTCCTTCCAGAGAATGAAGCTACTAATCGTGTTGTCCTTTAAGTATTTTTGACATAAAAGTTTAGTTGTCTTTGTATGAAGTACATAATGTGCTTTAAGGAATAGATAGGCCTGCTCATGTTGAGTATTTTGTCTAAGTGTTCTGGAAAGTACCTATAGAGCAAGTATGAAAAGAAATGTATCAAAACATAGCTGTCAAAGCGTCACTAAAAGAAGTTTATATCCTTGAAGGAAAAAAATGACTAAAACTTCTATTAGTTGTGCAGTTTTCAGTAACTCCATTTGTTTTGCAAGTCATTTGGCTGCTGGGAGATTGTGGTAGGCATTCTGTGAAGTTAGAAAACAACAAAATTAGTTGTTTGTAAGGTAGTAATGCAATAAAAAGTGTCTTAATGATACTTTGTTAAGAAGTTGATATGTTGCAGCTTGCTGGGAGGTAATTTTATAGTCACTAGCATTCAAAACTTGGAAAGCGGATTTCTGATGAAAATACTGGTGGGAAGCCTGGATGCTATTGGTGTTCTTAACTTTGAGTAGCAGCTCAGAAAAGCCCTGAGGGTCCCATTTCACAATGTATTGTGGTGGTGTAGACTTCATGAGAAATGATGCTAATTAGTTATTTTTAGAAAAATATGAGAACACGCAGGTGGAGTTGCCTCTTAGTGTTTAGCTCTTTGACCGGCACCACCTTATTCAATATTTGTATGTACCTTATTTTATCTGATTTACAGTGCAGACCTAATAAATGACCCTCATCTGAGCTACTCGTGGATGTAGAATTTTCACTGGAGTGTTATTTCCCAGATTTCATCTGCTATTCTCAGCTCTCGTTTCTTCTCTTCCTTTTGTAACTGGATGACAGTCCTGACCCAGGAGGGGCAGAAAGAATGAAAAGATTGATCTGAAGTAAATATTTTAAGAGCTACAATTTCCTCTGAAATAACAGTTGTGCGATCAAAGTGTCTAATAAGCAAATAGAGGGTGGTAGTAACCAAGGTTAGGGAGCAGAAGTAATACCTTCTGTGGGTTTTTTTTTTTTTTGACTTTTGCAGTGATGTGCCTGCACTAATTTGGTTTGCTTTACACCCAGAAAACAGGGAAAATAACGTGTTGCTCTGTTGTTTCTCGATCTCAAGAGCAAGGATTAGTTTCATTGTCTGCCATGATATTCTGGAAATAGTTGTAATGCTTTCTTGGTTTGTGGCAGTTATCTGATAGCTGTTGTCTTGCACTGGGTGAGCACTAAGCTGTTATTCCCTCCCGTTTTTTCAGAAATTACAGCCAGCAGGAAGCAGTTAGACTTGATTTCCAGTATCTTTCTCTATGGACACAGGTCCATTTTCTGAGCAACAGAATGACTTTCAAGATGTGCTTTGAGTTTACTTGCATGAAGTCGGTGATCCTTTGATTATCTTTGAATGATAAAATCCCGAGTCACTTGAGTGTTTCCTGCGACTGTCAGCTTTTAGAAATCTAATGCTCCTGCAAGCCTCTCAGCACGCTGCTGTTTATCCTGCTACTGACAGCCCTCCTGTTTCTAGTTTCAGAAAATATAGAAAAAGCATAGAGTGAGGTTTCTTATTTTGGAAATTCTTCATTGCATCTAATACACTGGTCTGGGTTCCATTCACATTGCTTCTCAGTCTGTTGTCAATCTGGATTTTGTTTTGAAAGGAAGTTGCTGGGGTCCGTGTGCTGTAACTGTCCGGTTTTGACAAACTGTAATGCTGCAGAAGTCGGAGGCTGTCACTGCGAGAGGGGGAGATGACATTTGTGTGACGCACATATGTGCCGTGGGCAGATTTTCTAAATGTCTCTGCCTGCAGATTGGGGGACATGGGAGCTGTAACAAGTTTATTTTTTTAAGATAAAGCATACAGGGAAAAGGCTAGAATAAAACTATAAACTGACATCTTAACTTCATTTACTGGGAAATGCAATAGTGGATTCATTTTCCAAAATACAGTGCTCGATCAAACTGAGAATATGCAGTTGGAGAGAGAACCTGTTAGAAATCTTGCCTGTGTGAAGAATGAAGGGTATGCTTCAGCCTTAAGATTTTGAAACTCTTAATAATGGAGTCAGTAATTCCTTTTATAATACTTTCTTGCAACTGATGTTTTTAGCACCAATAAATGTTTTATGCGATTTACAGAGAGAGAACATGATTTGTGCCCTGAAAAATTTATAATTATCTGCAGACAAAGCATTTTATACATGTGAATAGATCATAAACTACAGAGACTAAAAGAAACATTTTAAAGCCTACTGAAAAAATGCAAATATGGGTCATTTTTAAACACTTCTGACTTTTCACCAGTTCAGTGGAAACAACTTAAAGCGTTCAAAAACCTTCTCTAAACCTCTTTAGTATGTGGTATGTGTGGGAAGAAATATTTTGCTTCTCTCATCAAGTCATGGGAATAACTCCCAATTTTAACTGTGTTTTTCAGTACAGCTTAACTGTGATATTGAGACCAGAGCCTTTGTAATTGAAACTCAAAACTCTACTTGAAGAAAAGCTAAGTAGAACAGCTCTCTTACATCATACGCTTTTATTATATTATGATTAAACGTAACATGATAATATAAACCCAGCTTTTGCCTTAAACTGCCTGTTTTATTTGGCAAGTTGACTGTTGTTACTGGCCCGTTCTCAGTGAGCTTGTCATTTTTATACATCCTGTTTGCTTACCTTCAAAATGAACGTCTTTTCAAAAAATCCTATTTATTCAAGCTTGGTTCGGCTGGGGAGGACCCTGTATGGGAGGTGCAGACTTCGATTTCAGTATGCTTCGGACTTTCTCATTTTTCATTTTTACAACAAAACTGTTCTCTAGTTTGTAATCATCAACAACCGTTTTCTTAATATTGACAGAACAGGAGAGGTCAGTGGCTGTGGGAGGAACCGAGAAGGGAGAGAGAAAAAAGAGCTTGAAGGAGCCCTTTGCACTGGTTCAGTGTTTGTCAGAGTTGCTTTGGTTTTCAGAAAAACATAATGGAGTGTAACTCAAGAGGGAGTTTATTATCATCATTTACCAGAAACCTTAATACTGTGTTGAGTTGACCCTTTTTAATTATGCTGGTCTTAAAAGTCTGGGCTATATATATTTATCTGTTTTTTAAAAAGTGTTTTAGCTATTTATCTTAGAGAAAGTTTCTAGCTCTCCTCCCTTCTTCCCATCCCTAAACAAGAGTAATAGTATTTTTTTTTTTCCCCTATAAGGATTGCTGACACATATAGCACTGTGGTGTTCAGCTAAGAGGATGGTGAATCACATTAGATGTTTTACCAAAATGAAAAAAGAAAAAGTTCAGAAGTTACAAAGAAAATGGAGAGGTCAGTGTTCAATATGTAAAATACTTCCGTACTGTTATTTTTAGTGTCATTCGAGTGTGTTATGCTGACCTCAAAAAAATTAAACCTTGTGAAACTAATTTGATTATCCAAGGCCCCACACTTGCTTATCTTCAGACTTTTTGATAAGGAAAATAAGGAGTGCCCCAGGTAATAGTTTAACGTTCTTGGTCAAAGTACAGGTGTGCTGTTAGAGAAATTGCTTTCAGTGTTTGGGATCAGAATAAAGGAAGCCTTTGATGTTGGCTCCGCTTGGGTTATTGGGTTTGTTTCTCTGAGACAGCATCCTGTACAACATCTAAAATATGAGAAAAGAAGCACAGAGAGTAGCCATTAGGACAGGCTACATTCAGAAATTATATTCTGTAATAAATCCTCAGCAGTGTCTTTAAAACATAATGTGAGATTAATACTTCGAAAGTGGTAGTATTGACAATGCTTAAAAGTGGTATTTTTTCCCAAAGCATACTTACAGCTTAGGCAGTGGTTTAAAACAAAAACAAAAAAACCCCACCAAAACCTAAACCTGCTGGAATAAAATAATGTGCTGTAGGAGAAACACTTTTGGAGGAGAGGAAGAAAAAATACTGTTTCTTTTTTCCTTCATCGTTCAAATACATAATATTTTATAGGCAAATCAAGAGTCGTTCCTTGAGTGCGTATATTACATTTTAAATTAACATTATGTGGCTGTTCAGCTTTTATCAAAATCACAGCCAAGACGCCAGTTCTGATAACACGATTTAAAAAAGCAGCAGCAATGCTTGCATGCTGCTTTATATTGGATACGTGGGTAAAAGAGGGAGGATAAGGGCTGCCGATGTGTTCCCGTTCATGGGAAGAGGGCGGCGCAGCCCAGTTCTGCCAACCCGTTCTAGACTTGTGTTCTGTATCCTAAGTATTGTCCTCAGACACTCCAGGACTGCTTCTTCCGTGGAAAGTGTTTTAGTAAGTCTTGGCATGATCTGTATTGTTACTGGAATGGCTTGGGGAGTTAATCATTTTGCTCCTATTACGGTTGTTGAAGCAGATTGTTTTTCCAGTTCCTGTCAGCAGGAGTTTTCTGGCTCTTTTTTTTTTAAAGTCACACCCACCAACCTATAAAGTGTATGGGCTGAAATACAAGCTCAGTTGTATTTTAAAGTAGGATTTGGGTGTGTGTTAAGGTGGGTTCCCCCCCAGTTGCCATACCAGCCTACTGCATGGTTGCTGTCCTGGGAGAAGACAGCAGGCGATGTATATGCTGATATATACCCAGCATAGGGTGCGTTGTGGGAACGTCTTTGATGCAGGCTTGATTCATGCATTCAGTTCTGTATCTTAGAGGTACTGCCCCATCAGTCAGTGGGAAATCAGTGTCCCTAGTTAGTTATGGGCATACGTGGCTGCTGGAGTGTCATGATTCTCAAATCCTTTGATACTTAATTTGTAGGTCCTGCCCTGAGCGTCACTGCAGTGATTCCTGTTAGTTATCAAGTAGTTTGTGGCTTTCGCCGCAGCGTGCGTGGGCAGGGGCACTTCGCAGTCACTGTAAAACTTGTGGGATAAGTAACAGAAGCTGGCAGCCTTAGCCAGAATTTCTCTGGAGCTGGGAGTGTACTCAGCTAGGGCAGCTCCACCATCACCGATTTATTTATCCCCACCCCACCTCCTTCCTCTACTTATTACTTAATAAAGCTAAAAATACTTGAAACAGTGAAGTATTTACTGTGGACAGACACTGAAAAGTTGTATATCCAGGGAAAGCTCAGTCCTTTAAAATGTTTTGCCTTTTTCTGGAGTTTGCTTTCGTGTATCTGTTACTTGAAAGCAGCACTTCTGCAATGTTGTTTTTAGTGTATTTATTTTGTAGTGTATTTTGTATTTATTTTAGTGTATTTATTGCTGATACTTATGCTTTCTTGTTTTATTGCTTGATATAGTTGTTACTGAGTATTGTCATTTGGTTTTCTTTTTAAATGGTGATAGGCAATGAAAACATTTGACAGTGACGCATTATGCTATTCCTGCTTGTTCGTTTGACATGAAATAGGTGTGATTCATATTTTCAGTCTTAGTTTGAAAAGTATTAGTTAAGATTAGGCATATCGTTATAGCATACTCCGAATATGTAATTTGAGTAATTTTTTGACAGCTGTGAAATACTTCCAGTTTTCATGTGGGTGTGTGAAATACATGTGTAGTAATAGAAAATGTTGCCAGATGATTTTGTTTCCCCTTTACAGAACTGTAGCTCTGATCATAGGCTTTCAAGATGTGCCTTGTGGGACCTTTGTTTTTTGTACCCTGACAAGCATTTAGGATTTTGTGTGCATACTGACAGATGTTAGACAAATAACAGCAGAATTACTGGATCTTTAAAAAAGACTGGTGAGGGATCACTACTTAGAAACACAACAGAAACCCATATCCTTGCAGTTATCGGACCAATATCTGAGAACGGTGAGTTTACTTGCTATGTGAATGTGGAGGAGTAACGCGGGATCATGACTCTGATTCCAGTGATGGCTGGGACATGTGGCGTTTCCTAAATAGAAATTACTGGCTTATTTTGTTTCGATTGTGCCAAAAGGGAAAATCAAGTAAGATAGTTGTCTCAAAATACTCTATGTTGAGGCCTTCATATTGTGTGCTGTAGCCGTTGCTTGGATGCCCACGGTCATTTCTCACAGGTGGTAAAATAATGATGTGTGCAGAAATCTCTAAGTACCATGGATGAGTATGGACCAGGGTGATGATCACATAGTGGTTCGGGTTGTACATTTTGTGTAGGGGAAGGAGCTGGGAATGTCCTGGAGAGGGGCTGGGTGTATTTCAATCTTTGCTATTAGGAAGAGGATATAAGTGGGTGTGACTGCTCTGCACATCATTGGGTCAACACAGCGCCGGAAACCACTTTTATTTTTCTTGGTCTCTTGCAAGTTGAAAAGAAAAGAAGGAAGATGACTTGTTTTTACTGAGTTTAGGTAAATAAAAAGCATAGAGTGCAATAGTATTTATCGTCTGTGCTCTTCCAGTAAAGTTTCAATGTGCTCAGCATTAACCTCTGAGCCTTCTAGGCTTCAATAGAGGCTACACATGTGCTTTAAGTGAAGATTATGCTTTGTATTCTTTTGTATGTATGTTGTGAAGTCCAGATCTTATTTCTTTGAAAGTCAATTTGGGATTGTTGTTGTAAATTTCACTAAGAATTGCAGCAGGTTCCTAAAATCTTAGGAAGCTTAGTTAGAAACATTAAATGAGAAAAGAAAAGAATGAAATTAAGTTTAATCTGCTAAGTAATTCAGGCTTCCAAGGGTAGCTGTCACCTTTTTGTACATGCCCCTTGTTGGTGTTCTTTATTTAAAAATATTCTCCCCTCTGCCCTCCCCCCCCCCCGCCCAGTCCTACATCCCAGACCATGGGAGATTGCGTCCTGCTCATACTGAAAGCGGTGACAAAGGTGTTGGCTCTGATTCTGGTGGAATCAGGAGATTTGTGTGTTGCATATTCAGCATCTAAATATGCTGAATTTCAAAATACTGAAGGTTGGTAAGCGCACTTTTTTCTTGCATCCATTTCACTGATCCGTGTACCTGCATTGTACTTTGAAGTTTATTTCTACTTGACTGCTTTTAGAGTTTTGCTCTACCTTGAGTCTAAATGTCGCCTGAGGTCACGGTGCACAAAACAATAAGACTACCAAAACAAAGTCCGAAATTTAAAAATGCGTGATGTGCCAGGAACCTTAAAATATGTTTTTAAAGTATGGTGTTTCTAGGAATTTTAATTCCTAGGGCATATTGGCAAATCTAATTCATAACAGCTTCTGTGTTAGTGTTGTGAGTGGGATATTTTTTGTTTGACAACTCATTCTTGACTTAATATTTATTTTTAAAAAAACTTGTATATTTTTTTTGAGGGCATATGGTAAATAAGTGACAGCTCTAACCAAATTTTCAGCATAGGTAAGAATACAAAATAAAGGTAAATGCCACAGGGGATTAGTCTTATGTTACATGTGCAAGATTGGAAATTAGCTGAATGTCCAACCTGTTATTTTCGGGTCTTGTTTATGTAAATATTGATTGCATTTTTCAGTAGTTCGCGTTTTGTTAGAAACTTAAATCACTTGGATAAAGGAAGTTTTGTAGGACAAATTCTTTTGAAAGGACATTGTCAAGGGAGTTTTGCTGCTTAGTTAATCTTTGCACTTGTAAGAATCCCCAGAAACGTGAAAATGAAAACTCCCCTTTGCCAGTCTGCTGTCCTCCATTTCATGTGTGTATTAGTTTGTCATTATAGGGTTACTGATAAGTGTTGTGCTTTTTGGCATTGATGTGTTTTTCAGAAAAAGAATTGAAGCATTTGTTTTGAAAAAAGAAAAACACATTTAAAGAATTACATGGACTTTGCAAACAGATTTAAGAAAATGAAAGGTAGGTCAAATTTTGGGCCTACAAACCTGACAGTGTCCTTTACTTTTAACATGTGTGCCTTATTTGAAACGTTCCAGATCCTAATGATGTTACATTAATCAGTGTCAGAAAAATGTGAAAATGACATTGTTAAGCATCGTTAATCTTAACAGCTGACCGTGTTCCATTTTGGTGTATGTTTTCTAATGTCAGCAAGCGGTGACAGCCTGCTTTGAGATCTCTGTTACTTGTGCGATGCAATCACTTCAGTTACTGTCAGTTCGTAACATAAAAGGTTGTTTCACGAAAGGTTTAAAATAAATTATAACAGCCTAGAGTATGTCAGGGAGAGCTTTCTTATCCTCCAGTTGTACATTGAATGGTATTGGCTTTTACTCTCCCCCTTGGAGCGTGGCACACAAAGGTGCACCTTTATTCCAGGAGTGAGAGGAGGTGCAGGTAGGATTTGGGAGGGCAGAGGAAACTAGCCCACTTAGGGAGGTCTTTTTTTTTTTTTTCTTTCAAGTTTAAAAAAATACATCTCATGCTAAGGTTGGTAATTTGTAAGTCCCCATGCTGTCAGAGGTATGGAGGTAATCATTCACAAGCCATCCTCTCCAGTTGTGGTTACGAAGCTGGGTGAGAAGTTCATTAAGCCTCTGGTTTGTGAGAGAGACACAACCACCTGACATGCTTGTGCGTGGGGCTGCCCTCCTGGCGGGTTCTGCAGCTGAAAGCTGCTTTTAAAATTTCTTAAGATTTTTTTTCATAAAAGCTGGACTAGAGTAAGGCTCTGAGACTTTTTTTTTTCCCCTAAGAGCAGCTAGTCCAAATTGCAGCTCTGAGAAGGCACCCTCTGAATACCTCCTGCATATGGACACCTGCTCTGTCTGTGCACATTTATACCTGGTTTTATTTTAGAAAAATTCCAGCAGTCACTGGCACAGTAGCTGTTACTGGGGCAAGAGCTTCTCCACCAGGTGATTTCCATATTGGGGGGGGGAACCCCAAACTAATAACTGGATTAGAGCTGCTGGGGAAACTTTGGTTTCTTCTTAAATACATTTAGATAACCTTAAGGGCCTGACTTATACCCAACAAAACCAGCAAGTTCAGAGTTAAGGCTTCTCACTCCATCTCCAGTACTTACTGGAGCACTTGGCTCTCCAGCAGAGTGGTATCCGAGCTCACACACTATCCTCAGATCCCTGCTCACCTAGGCAAAACGTTTGCCGTCTGAGTGGTGCCGACTGTTCCGGGTATGTCTATTTATAATACACCTGCTGTTCTGCACAAGGTGCTGTGTGTGGGTCTTAACAGTGCGCTGGTTCCCCTGATATGTTAATGGCTGGTGGCAGCACAGCAGGTGTGGTGGAAAGCCAGCAGCAAAAGGGGGAAGGGTACAGATGCAGTGAGAAGCTTTAACTTGGAGTTTCCTAGCTTCTGTGAGCACAAGTCAGACCCTTAATGTTGTTTTAATGTATTGTTTGTGTTTAATTTTTTAGTAAAAATTTGAACACCATCCAGGCTACAGAGATTGCAGTGGATAAGAAGTTTAAAAGCTTTGGTTCAAGATTACAGGAGGCTGCAAGAAAAATTAAAGACATGGAAATGAGGATGGAATGACAGGCTGCTATTTTGCCTCAGAATACTGAAGATTGTAAAGCATTGAGAAATCGAATTCATGACCCTGGAAATCAAGCTCAGATTAAGAAATGTCAGGTTGGTAGGGGTTCCTGAAAGTCTAAAGTTAGGATAAACTGAGATTGTTTTCCCATAACAAAGGTTCTAGAATGTGGGGGTGGATGGTATAATTTTTGTTATCTGTGTTATGTGAAATGCTATACCATATACTTAAATAAGCCAGCTAAGTGAAATTATTCTTTTAAATTAGTTTCACATTTATGGTGTTGAATGTCACTTTTGACCAGTTTACAGTTATTCCTCTCTGGCACAGAGTTGCATGATTTACTGTTAATGCAGGCATGGAAAATACTGCTTTTAAATACACATTGCTTTATCCTGCCACTCCAAGGGTCTGCTGCAAAGCCAAACCAGTGGTACAGTATGACATTTCTAGATAAGAATCGGAGAGAACGTGTCTAAATGGTGGAAGAAATAGGTTTTTGTTCAAAGGATTCTGATTCATAGTGAAACTGTGTCTTTCCAAATGTAAACTTAAAATAGTGATTAAATTACTGTAAGTTTACTTAAGTGTTGAGTTATTGTCTGCGATTCAGTGATATGGTATTTAGGCAGAAAGATTGTGCAACAGGAAGTCTGTGCTGAAGTTCAGAAAGGATTTTGGCAAGCAGAGGTTTGTAGGGTTTTCATGGTCAAGGTCACTGGATGTAATTGAGTTCTGGGGACTCTTAATAAAAGTCAGAGGTTCTCTCAGGAAGGGTTTATACTTATAGTTGTTTTTCTGACTTGCATTTCTATGCTTTGGGGCTCGGTCTGGCATGCAGCTCAGCATCGACGATAAGCACAAGTGACTTAGTTGAAATCAATAGATATACTGCTGTGAGGGGAAAACCACACCACACCTTTGTGTATTTTAGAGAAGTCGTTATTTTAAAGGGTTATGTTTTGTGATACTATATTTCATAATCTTCTGAGATAGCTCTAGTCAGAAAAATGTTTCTTAAATGTGACAGTTTTTAATCTCATCTTCTGTTATCTGTTTGGACTATAGGCGCTCTTCTGTTGACAGAGGTGCTTTAGTTGTAGCTCTAAGGGAATCATCTGTGCCATATTTTTCCTCATTCATCTTCAGCAACTTTAGTATCAAAAGTTCTGTTTTAGTTTTATTTTAGCTAGCATTCAAACTTGCTGTTGAAATCCTGGCTTTGCTGGACCGACAATTAAGATGATGACCATAACATTTCAGTTGTAAAATGAGCACAGTTATTCTATGCAATATGAATAGGACTTGACAATGTCATTTTTACATTGTTTCAAGGCATAATTGCATTTTATTAATGCAATTACATATGCTATTTTGAAAGAAACATGAACAAGTCTATAGCATGCCTTATTTTGGAGTGTTTCTAAGTAAATTTAATGTGGGTTTTTATAATTAAGTCCTCATTAAAGGATAGTAATTATTCTCTGGATAACTATGTAGCTTTACATTGTGTATTCATGGTAGTGTTTGTGTCCTGTACCACATTATTAGTGTGGTTTATTTACTAAAAATGACTGTATGAAGGTTATGTGGCCATTTCTAGTTCAAACAGGTAACAATATTAAGTTAGCAAGATGCATGATTTTTTAAAAAATGATATTAAAAAGGCTTCTGTTTCGTTTTGCTGGCTGGATATTACTGAAAGAATCTGTGTACCAGAAGTATTTCTAAGCATGTTTATCACAGTAGAGGTTAGGAATTGGTGATTTTACAACAGAGAATATTTATGGGTGTTGTGCCCATGGAAAGCATGGCTACTTTTCCCATCTGAACGGGTGAGAGTACTGCAGAGTCAGTCCATTGGCATCATCAGTTGTTGGCAGACGCTGGGTGCAGAACAGAAAAGAACCAAATGTAGTGACTCTTGTTCTGTCGTCTTCAAAAAAAACTGTTTGAATAGGTGAAGAACTGAAATGCTAGATTGTAGTAGGGCTGGCCTATCATCCTGATTGGGTTAGGGGTGGGCATGAAATTTATGGGTGCAGGCTGGACAGTTGAGACTATGAGGGTACCAGTCTCCTTGTCTGTGCTCCTTCAGCCCCAGACTCGAGCGTGGTCCCAGTGGGGAAGCAATATGCTGCTTCTCTTGACTTGTGAAAATCTCTTTTCCCAGCAGCTGTTTTTTTTTTTTCACCAGGTATCTTGTACAGCTGGGATTCTGCTGATTTTTCTTTTCTTTTTTTTTTTTTTTTTTTCCCCCATTCACTTAAAATGCAGGTGACAGTCTTTCAGGGCTTGCTTTTTGACCCAGGCTGGGACTTAAGATGCAGGGATTGCTTGCAGAAGGTAGCTAGGGAACCTCAGTATTTTGCATTAATGTTGGACTGACTTGTATTATCAAGCAATAAGCAATGTTTTTAAATTCACACTGCAACAAAAGTATGTGGTTGGAACTTGCATACAAGAAATATCTAGTCTGCTTCACTTCGCAGTGTTTAAAACTACTTATTTTAAAAGAGGAAAAAAAAAATCATGTACTTTATTCTTGTTTTTACTTTATCTCTTCAAGAAGCCCCTTTTTTTCTACCCACGCTTAACTACTTTTGTGTAAATGTAATGGTTTAATATTATTCCCTTGAGTACTCTTGTATATTTATAGCATCTATACTGGTATAAAGATACTCTCTAAATATCTTAAAAGGATTACTTTTCATTTTAAGGCTCCATAAAGAGGATATAAATGAAGTTTGCACTTTCAACTGATTTTCCTTCCCCCAGATATTTAACATGTATTTCTTTGTCACTCTGCAATGTTCCAAGTGTGATGTTGATTTAGGGAGGGATATTTTCTTCATATTTTGTGTTTTCAATAGTGGATTAAGTATGATGTGTTTGACTAGGCTATACGGGATTGTTTTGTAAAACTTTTAAGTCTAAGCAGACCTGCATAGATCAGCAATTAGTCTGTATACTCGGACACTGGATCTTCAGTAAATTCAAAATTTTCCTGTTGTAGGCTTTTTTTCCAGTTAAATTTTAGTCTCGGCAGATCATCATCATATATGTGAATTGAATACTCAAATCCTCACTGAGCTGCTTATGATATTCCAATAAGCTATACTCTTACAAGCCTGGACACGATATTTCTCACTCTGTCTGGAGTTCACAAAGGTGTGGAATCCAATCAAAACATAAACCTTGGATAAGATCCCACAGATGCTTCTTAATAGTGCAGTAAGGATGTATCTTTAAAAAACAAATATACTATTCCCTTAGTGGTTTTATCCATCTTCCATTGTTCAGCCTCCTGAACCTCCACGGCATTTTTTTTCTTAGGTCTTCTGTGTTTGGTTGATTGCTGACCATAAACTTGTTTCTGTTTTACTAGATTCAGTCCTTGAAATCTTTTTCTGCCATCAGAATAAACAGACTAGCTATAACCTGTTTGTTTTATTACATTTGCAGGGCTTGAATAACAAGTCTTCTCTCTCTTTGTAGGCATTCGACCTCCGATCATGAATGGGCCCATGCACCCGCGCCCTTTGGTAGCTTTGCTGGATGGCAGGGATTGTACAGTAGAAATGCCTATTCTGAAGGATGTAGCCACAGTGGCGTTTTGTGATGCTCAGTCTACACAAGAAATTCATGAAAAGGTAATATTTAGAGGTATAATTCAAATATTTTAATGATTATGAACAGATTGTCATAGCTAACACAACACACTATGTATTTAGCTATTACATTTTAGTTAACAGTTGATTACCTTAGTGAGTGAGTTACTGGTCATTTCCAATAAGTGGTTAAACATGATAAAACAAAGATGAAACTGTCTGTGTTGAAGTACGCTTTTGTGTAGCGTATCTTTGGCTGGATGTTGTCCATATGCTTACCTACTGAATCAGATTCATGGAGAGAGTTACCTCTGAGAAGATTATATTATTACATGATATTTTGAAATCTCTCTTGGAAGCACTGTTGCTGCTCAGCCTTCAGCTGGAAAGCCAAATCTCAGTATTGTCTTGGCCACGTGAGAAACTTTCAGACTTCTCTGTTTAGCCAAGAAATTGTGCAAATTGGGTTAGGAGGCCTTGTGCACTGAGAATTGACACTACAGAAGAGTTTCAAAACAAATGCTAACCCAAAATTTATTTAGAAAACGAAATTAAAAAATGTATTCTAACTGTATGTTATTCCAGAAGTTCGCACCCTTCCTGGTGGTTTGGGAGCTGTAAAACAACTAGTGGTTCTTAATGTTCTCAAAGGTTTTCTCATTTTCTTAGAGGGATACCCATTTTTTGTGGTGATAGCCAGGGAGCCAGCTGGCCCATACCTCTCTTCAGAGGCTTCTTTCAGCGTGAAGGCCTCATGTCTACCCATAATCCTCACTGCTCTCTAGACAGCAGTAGAACCTTTTCACATCCATATTTCTGTAGAGGTACAATTAATTTTGGTGGAGTTGTTGGCTAGCAGAATAAGCCTCAAATGCTAAATATTCCTTCACCTGATAAAGGATGAAACCAGACTTTACGACTCCTATTGAGGTAAAAAATGTAATAAATGTGACAGCAGAGGAGCCAAATGCAGAGGAGGGCGGTTAGGGGGCACTTCCACCTGGATTTGTTTTCTTCTCCAGCAAAGATCCATGACAGACAAGTACAGATCCAAGTATTAACTTAAAGGCTCTAAGTGTCTGTACCCACTTTTGTGCGTATGGTACTATATACTGCTGAGTGTAATTCAGGTGTTAAGGAGTTGTGTCAGCTGAGACGAATTGCACCAGTATTCTTGTTTCTCTACAGATACCTTGTTAGGCTTGTCCTACACTGATTATAGCAGCCCTTGGGTTTGTGACAGGTTTTCAGAAGCTTTTCACTAGTTTGAATTCCTAACTGGTTTAACTATTTATTTACTTTTCATGTTCTTGTAATATATAGCATTGTTAAACATTTTAAAGTCTCTGTATACGATGAAAGATTTTATCTTTTCTTTGACTTTCTTACAAAGCCAGCAACTTGACAATAATACTAATACTAACTTCCCTTCTGTTATCAAGTGAATAAATCTCATTTTCTGTATTCCATTTTGTGTCAACAGCTTTCTGGTGTGAACCCATCACCAACTATTCAGCTTGTTATTTCTTAAGAGAAATATTTTTATTCTTAAAAGAAGAAAAAAAAAAAAATTTTCATTGTTAAAACTTTCAAGATTTGTGAGTGGTAGGGTTTTTTTCTTTTCTTTTTTAAACAATAAAGAGAAGACTAAACAGTTGTATGCTGTATCAGCACAGCAAACCAGAACTGCTGCTTCTCCTGGTTCAGGCAAACACAAGAGATGACTCCTCTCTCCTGAAGCCCTGTGGGTAGTTCCTTGGTGGATTTCTCTGATGCTAGTTCCTTGGTGGCTATCTCTGCAGACTTTCAGATTTCCTGTGTTACTTTTCTGCCCCACTCCCCGCAAAGGAATAGGCTGTCGTCAGAACAATAGTCAAGAATGATATTTAAGGTGTTTTTCTGCCGCATCAGTACTGGCTTAACGTCACTACCTTGTTTTGTTCAGCTGTGTTTTAGATACAATAAAATTCTATTGTGAATAGGAAAATGGAAGAAAATAAAATTGTTCCTACTAGGAAATAATCTGCATTCCAAACACCCTTTTTCTTAGTTCACTAGTTGCTTCTCACAGGATAGTTAAAACTATTCTTTTTAGAGGATTCTTGAATTATAAGCTAGATTCAGAGTTGGCAATATTATAGTTCTGATCTCATGTCTTTTTTTAATGCATCTATACTGTCATATAGAAGACCATCTTTACAGTGGATGGTCAGTGGGATAGCATGGAAACCTGAGCTTCTATTTTATTGTGACATTCTATTTTGAAACAGTGAGGTTCTACCAAAACCTAATGCTAATGTCAACCTTCTCTTTAACATTTGTTGAAAAAGAGCAGTGTTTTTGCTGTCCATCCAACTAAGACTAATCAATATTGTGGTGGTGAATGAGAACCTAAAAGTAACTCACTTGAGAACAAATGCAAAGAAATGAAAACTTCTTGGTCTTCATTGGTAATTGGAGATGCATTGAAATGGGTACTTTGTTTTTTTAATAAAAAAAGCTCGATTTGTAAGGTTCAAAGGCAATAATAATGTAAGTATAATACTTTGTTTTTTAATTTAGAGAAATAGTCAACCTGAGCTTTTTTCTCCCAATTCCCTTTTATCTTTTTATATATCAAGAATTAAAATGTGATATAATGCCTTATTTCTGTGTATTTCTTTTTAATCATGTTGAAAAGTTGCTTTAATCTTACTGTTTTCCTATCTCACACCACTGTCAGAAGTTTAATACATGAAATAGTTGTATTCCATTTACAGGTACTAAATAACATGTGGAGAATAAGTAACATAAATGCTCTTTCGCTTTTTTTAGTAGATAATAGCAGTCTGCTCTTCAGGTGAACACTGTAACATTGGCAACTGCACCACCTGTATAATTTCATGCTTTGCTTACTGAAATCAACATCGTTTTCTTCCGATGCATCAAGACTGAGGAATTTCTGTGTGACGTGAATGCCTTGCCTTAGAAACACTCAGTATTTTCTGTCATCAGAGGGGTGTAGTAAATGAGCTTTTCTGATCTTGAGACTGAAAGTGTGTGTATTTCAGACTGTAGCTTTGGAAAAGCATTTAGATAACTGATGGGTAACACAGGTAATCTGTTGTTGATCTTCACAAGAGTGTTTTTATTTAGTGGTTTATACTAAAGCTTGTATCGTTTGCTTTTTATTATACGAAAATAATTAATTCTCAGTGAGCTCAGTAATATATCTGGAAAATGTATTTTTGCTAGCTGCCATAATACACTGCCATAATACAAATTTTCACTAGTCCAAAGGATGATGCAGTCCTAAAACGTTTGGGTTTGGAAAGTACCACTGTTCTGCCAGGTAATAGATTCCTGCAAAAAAAAAAAAACCAAGCTTTAATTCATTATCATATTGTTGCGTTACTTTAACATTGACTTGAGAGATCAGTTTTATGAAGTGTTGATTGCGGTTCAGTTCCATGTAAAAAGTGTTTGCTGTTCATCTGCAGTGAAAAATGGCTGTTTTCCACACGTCTTTAGTTATAGTAGAGAAATAACTGTATTTTAGTACTGCTTGCATAATACCTTGCTTGGGAATCGTGCTTTACTAAGTAATAAAATTGTTTTCAGGAAAAGTTTTAAAATTAGAAGTTGCATGTTTTAAAGCAGTATCTAAAATGTTCATGTATTTATGAATACACATTCCTGGCCATGCTAAATGATGTTGTCCTGTTAATTAAAATACAGATTTTGGTAATGGATGTTAATTTGCAAAGACTGTTCCATGTTGTAAAAGAAGAGATGACTGAAAATCAGGAAGAGTTTTAGTGTTGAGAAGAGCTTGCTGAAAGCAGAAGGTGAAATTCAGTTGTTCTTTCATGTATTTTCTTCTCTTTCAGTAAGAGACACTGAATCTAATAGGGTAGCAGATACATTTAGATAGTCTGAAGTTGCAGGAGGAGACTGGGAAATACAAGGTGGCGTTTGAAAGAGGTGATTGATGTCCAATACGCATAGATAGGTGGTTGTAGATGAATGTAGTGGAAAAAAAAAGACATATACTGAGAACTGGATGATGAGGAAAGGAGGGAAAGACTGCAAAAGGCTGGCTAGGAAGGTAAGAGCGGGCATAAACTCAGCTTGCACAGTTGTGGAGCCTTGATCACAGGAGTGTGAGGAGTTGGTGTTTGAGGAGTAAACATTTTGGAATCTGGAGAGTGGATTTCTGCTGGTCATGAGAAGGTTTCAGGGACAGGTAATGGTTTAAAATACTGTCTTTTAAGATGGCTAGACAACAAGGGAAATGGAGTGGCCAAGGGGTATTTGTAGTAGTTTGTGAGACAGCAAAGCACAAGCTGGGTATTTTTTTCATAGCAAAGCAAAGAGGCTGAGAGATTTTAACACATACAGAAGGGAAGAGAATGAGTGTTCGAATGCCATTTGTATACAGGGTCAAAAGCAGGACATTAGCAAATACTGTTATACCTTACTGTGTGTATTAATTAAAGAAAGTTTTCTCAAATTGGGTAATGCCTGAGTTGCAGCTCTGTAGCAATTCCCTTATGTCAAAGAGTTCATTTATCTTTTTCTTTTTATGGCTGAGGAAATTAAAGTATGGAAAATAAGTAACTTGTTTAAGGTCACAAGTAAATAATAACATGTATTAGAACTCTGCTTCATCCCAGGTCAAAGCATTCATTCCCTGTGCTGCTGCTTTGGAAGGCAAGTTGGATGGCAAAGATGTGTTTGCTTTCTTTTGAAAATCAGACTGCCAGTGCTGAAGTGAATACTGACATTTACTGGGAGTGACCCAAGGTTTTGAAATAACTTTGTTAGTTAGAGGACACTTGTTACACTTCTTCAGAAATTACTTATGTAAGGTTTTACAGATTTCTTTTTTTTTTTGTCCCCCACCCGCCCTATAAAAAGCAGTTTGTTTTCAAGCCAGTCTGAAAGGCTGCAATATACCTGTTTGTACTTTGACTCCTACGTTCTGTTTTATTGTAGATGTTGAATATGGCTGTGTGAAGTTGAGCATTACATTTGTCAAACTATATGATGGGATAACTGGGAACTGGGTTCACTGCATGCTATCAGGAAACTTTGGTCATTTAGGGTAAAAATTATTTTAAGATTTTGGTGGTTAAATTTCTTTATTAAGAGAAATTGCGTTAATGTCAATAGAAGTTACTCACTGTGTTTAAATTGGTTTTTATTTTACAATTAATTATGTATAAATCAGTCTTCTCAGTAACCATCTCATACTGCTTCCAAAGGTACATGGTGTTTTGGTTTGTTCTGCTGAAAATATAAGTGCTCATCCAAAAAAAATTATCTAAAAATAATTAGCTTGCTTCCATCCTTGTTGCAAGTCAGCTTGCTTTTTTACTGTCTCATGCTCTGTTGTCTCTCCCCCTCTTCTTTCCCCAATCCCTCTTCCTTTCAGTGCCGTTCATGGTGTACTGCTTTTCCTGGCTCCTTGGCAGCCTACCCAGCACTCCTGGTTACTGCATATTGCTCCTTCTTTCAACTTCTGTACCTTTGAAGGCATCAGACTCAAGCACACCCTTGAGGTCTCTGTGTTGCCTAAGATTTTTGGAGTTCAAATTCTTTCCTCTTCAGGCTTCCTGACTTCTGCTGTATATTCTGTAACATGGAGTAGCTCCAAAGGGCTAAACATAAACATAATATGTGAGATCTGGTAATAGACATCTCTGCTAAGCGGAGAGAAAATAGACTAATCCTTGCAAACGCAAATGGAAAAGGCAGGGAGCACAGCTGCTTAGGAATGATCCTTAAAGCAAAACGCATAGGCTGGACAGAAGTCAAGTTAGTTTGAAGCTGTGTGCGTTTTCTCTTTGTGTTTAATTATGTGATTTCCTACATCTTGTCTCAAATCAGCGAGAAGAAAAAAGTGGATGTGTTTTTGACTGGATTTACTGCTTCATGCAGATACCCGGTTCACCAGAACATTAAAGAGAATAGGCTACTTGGCTGGAAGTGGAAAAATAGTCTGTCTGGTAAACCTGTGCTTCAGCCTTGAAAGTGATGGAGTTACGTTAGAATGTATCAGATCCTTTGACTCCTGTTATAAAGCACAAAATAAAATCATCTTTTCAGGGATACTACATTTCCATATTTTTAGTTTAAGGTAAAAAATTTAAAAGCTGAACTTCCTATTGAGCGGTGTAGGACTTGAATTTCTTTTCAGTCGTGCTTTTACGTAGGAATTAAATGTAGAAACAGTTGCAGTCATTACAGTTTTATCTAAGGCTGTTTCAAAGAAGAGCTGAAGAGCTTTCATAATACAACAAATGTTTTGAAACTGATGCAAACAAATCAAGAATGGTGCTCTTCTTCAGCAGAGGCTTTGATTTGTTCCTGTTATATCAATGGTTAAGTAAGATAATTTTTCCAGCTTCAGATTCTCTGTTGTTTAGCAGTAAAGGTGCAATCTTGCATTTGTGCCATCAGTGCTGTTTATATTCATGATGTAGTTGCAACATTTTTAGTTTTCCATCAGAATTAAATTCTCAAAGAATATAAATGGAAAGGAAGCCGCCTTGTTCTGAACAATAACGTGTACTTGGGAGTAAGTTGTTGCCTTGGAGCTGATCTAAAACCTTTTACTGAAACTGAGTGAGCCTTGGATCAGATTCCTTATGAAGGACTTTGGAAAAAATTAACAAAAGGAAATCCTAAAAACTTCTGTTATACCTTGTTATACAACAAAGTCGCTAACATACAGATATCACAGTAAGGATGGATACAAAATCAATGTTTGTATTCAGTGACCCTTCTGCCAACGTCTGTCACGTTTACCAGTGGCAATATTACAGGTCAAGTGCAGCATTACAGCAAGGGGCAGGCTGCCAGTGTCTCCTCTGAACTAATACCCTTTAAAAAGCAGAATGGAAGTGCTGCTGTACCCAGCAAGCAGCATGTATCAATCTTACAGATAGATTAGAGTCTAATAGCATTGGGGCTTGAAAATTGCTGGTGATTATTAACAGGTTTTTTGAGACAGTTGTGTGGGTTGATGCATTGTCATCAGTGACTTTCATGGCATAACGATCCTTTGGTGTAGATGTTCAATCCATCGTAGCGTCTGATAGACTTGAACTGAAATGAAACACAATTCACCCTTATTAATAGAACATACAAGGTAACACACAGAACTCCTGTTAAAGATTTTTTTCATTAAAACCTTTTATTTAGTAAAAGTGTTTTCAGAGTCTGTATTTTCAAATTGACTTCTGTCATTAAACTGCATATTATTGTCAGTAAATCTCGTGTTTGAAAGACTGGCTTCAATATAGTTTTTAAAAGGAAGTTTGCTGTAGGCTATGCAGGTTATTTATGTAGTTGTGCATGTATTTTTATATATATGTATATGTTTTTCAGTAGTATAATTTAAAAGGACTAGAAATACACTGCCATATATGTCATGTGTGTATATATGTGTAGTTTATACAGTGTGTGGATATATAGGTCTTTAGAGAGAGTGTTTTCAGGAGCCTGCAAGTAAGCTTTTTGTTTATGTTTGTGTAAAATATTTATACTTATTTGTATTTATGTACAGTATAAAGTTAAGTATTAATATTTAGGGTCTACACTAGAGAGTATCCTGGCTGTATAAAGTGCATATCATGAAATGGGTAGGTTACTGACAGCACCATGGATTGTAGGAACCAAACATGGAGCTGAGAGTCTTGTAAAGAGAAACGGGAACTTGTAAAAAGCAGCACAAATGCGCAGAGTTTTGGAGACCTACTAAATACCGTTTGAGCACACTGGCTTTTCTTTTCAGTTTTAATGGCATTAGTTTCACGTGGACCCTTTATAATGTTGTAGTGAGGCTTTGGGAGCAGCTGTGAGTCTGCTGCAGCCTTCCCCTGTGTGACAGATTATTGATCACAAATTTGATGTGCAGCTGCATTTTGCAAGTCAAATAATGCAAGGCCTGCTCAGTTTAGGTGAAGTACATTTTTTCCACTCAAACGTGCAAAATATCTCAAGTCTGGTGACGCTGGAACATATTTTTTTGGAGATGACACATCAAACTCCAAGAAATGCAGTACCCTGTAGTTTCTAGAACCAGATGAAATATAGCACTTTCTAGTGATGATTTTCTAGAAGTCTTCTTAAATTATTACATATTGTCATATTCAATATGTAATTTATAAATATGTTCTGTCTCTGCATTGAACTGGTTTGGTATTTCATTCACAAGCCTCTGAGGTCAGTCTCTCATAGTAAAATCTAAAAAAGTAGTAGTTTACTACTCTCGTGATAAAATAGTGTATCATTAGATGCCCAAAGAAAAGGAGGCCTCACTGTTCTATTCTCAGCATGTTAAAATACGCTTATGCTTTTTTGTAAAAAATAAACAAGATGCTAAGACTTCTTCCCCAAATAATGTGAGGCATGTGTGTGTCAATGGTGACTATGCGATGTTTCGCATGATGGCTAAAATAGCCTGGTGGTGAAATAAGATGAAAAAAATAGGAAGATGTTTCAAAAGGATTTCAGTATTCAGTACTGGAGATTTGTTAAATTCTTTGAAATAGAAATGTCTCCTACTACAGCGTCATGTGTTGGAGCCTTGGAGACCTGGCATGTTGTGAAAGCAGAGTAGTCGTTTTGAGGTTGAAGAACAGCAGAAAGACCTGTCTGAGCAGTTGTGATTGGAAAGGATGTCAGCTCACTGAAGAGGGTATGAAAAAGGCTTTCAGCAAGCAGTGTGCTGTAGCTTCACCTGGAACTAAGTCTGAAGGCATAGAAGTTATGCAGGTGGGCCACATAATCCTTCGGTAACAGAAGGAAGCCAACTCATGTCCTGTGTTTCAACTTCTGTCACAGACCCTGTCTTCCTGAAAAGCACAATTGTAGTCTGATGAAGGCAGGAATGGCTGTTGAAGGTAAGCAGCCATCTCTACTTGTTCTCTATCAAATTTTGCCCATCGTCTTTCCTTGCGAGAGATCATGAAAGAGCATTGTCTGACTGCCACATACTTGCACTGATCTGAAATTTCCAGCTTGTTTGTTAAATACGTATCTCAGTCAAGTTGACATAAGTTGATATTTTTGTAACAAAATTCTCATACTAGAATTTGGTGAATGTTGTATCAATCAAGTTCATTACGGAAAATAATGAAAAAAACCACGTATACTCCCCGCTTCTCTCATGCGTCCACCACTGGGTGTGCTTCTGTAAGTGATCAGTAAATGACTCCTACGCACAGTTGTTTTTTATGAAGATTATTTCATTTTCCAGAACTGTTTACATTTATGCTGGATTTCCGTAGTTCAAGTTTTGTTTTTACTTGCTGACAAGCTTGTCAAACTTCCTTCTGTGGAGTGTGCATTTAGTATATGTAATGACTGAGAATATAATTGATACAAATAATTCCAAAATACAGAAACTTTCACTATTAATTTTTTTTTAATCTGTAAGTTGCATTATTAACATTCATGAGTGCTGAATGCTTCTAACTTCAGATTTTCTGCTATTTGTTTCTGCCTTTTCGGTGTAGTTCAATCACATGGCCAGTTGCAAAAAGCAGTAACATAACTAAATTATCAAATTAATGTGAAATAATACACAGTTAGAGAAGATTACATTTTTGGCGATGCATTCCCTTGCTAACTGGTCCATAATCCTAGAAGAGGCCCAAACACTAAAAGGAAAATTTTAAAAGGTTTTTCATTTGTGTTTGTTCCATATCCCATATGATGGGTAAATAACTGCCTGTGGCAATGGCTAGTGTCAGCATTAAGCCATAGCTGAGAAATATTTTTCCTTTTATTGAACACATTCCCAAGCTTCCCAATACTTTTCCATCTTCTCCTAGTGCCAAGCCATAACCAAGATGGGCCCAAAAATGTAGTGTAATGAGTCCAGACTGCCACTCTTAGAGTCCAAATTACAGTCTTGACTGGCTGAGTTAATAAAATATGCATGATTATGAAGAGAAAAGCTGCTTCCCAAATGAAACGCTGTGATTTTAAAGCACAAATGTCTGAACCACTTCAGCTGTCTTTTAGCCCCTGTTTAATGCAGTCCTTAAAGTCGTGGCAGCTCTCTGCACATACAAAAACACAAAACACTGTCCCTTTCCAGTCTTGGAGAGGAGGGAAAGAAGGGTCTGGCTGCAACATGAGCATGAAGTGGGTCATCGTAAGCTCTAAGCTACTTTAGGTTTTGCCCTTCTGACAACTAAACAGATGATGTTTTCTTCTGCATCACGACCATCTAGAGCAACCCTGGCAGGGGTGTAGGAAACGTATGTGATAAAACCCAGAATGGAGGACATGACTAATTGGAGAGGACCAGGATATCGTAAAGAACTTGAGGACCTTGAGGCTTGAAGTAACAAGTGCTGTGACTCAGAGAAAGAAGTCCTAGTATAAATTTGGAAGTGTGACAGAAACACATGCTTCAGGGAGAAGGATTCAGATTTACATGTTAATCAAAGGATCAGCTGCCAGTGTGACGATGGTCATGCAGAAACATTGCACATCACGTGAGACCTCCTTAGGAGAGATTTTGAGTGCGTATGCACTGCTGACAGTGCTAGTGTTGGTATAACACAGTGGGGAGGGAGACCTCCAGTAGCACGTTGGGTGCAGTTGTGATCACCCACAGAAAAGTTGACCGTAGACTTCACAGAATCACAGAATCAATCAGGTTGGAAGAGACCTCAGGGATCATCGAGTCCAACCATTGCCCTGGCACCACCATGTCAACTAGACCATGGCACTAAGTGCCGTGTCCAGTCTTTTCTTAAACACATCAGAGGTGGTGACTCCACCACCTCCCTGGGCAGCCCCTTCCAATGTCTAATGACCCTTTTTGAGAAGAAATTCTTCCTAATGTCCAACCTGAACCTCCCCTGGTGAAGCTTGAGGCTGTGTCCTCTTGTCCTATCACTAGTTGCCTGGGAGAAGAGGTCGACTCCCACTCCACTACAACCTCCCTTCAGGTAGTTGTAGACTGCAGTAAGGTCACCTCTGAGCCTCCTCTTCTCCAGGCTAAACAACCCCAGGTCCCTCAGCTGTTCCTCATAGGTCAGACCCTCCAGACCCTTCACCAGCTTGGTCGCCCTTCTCTGGACTCGCTCCAAACTTCTTTTAAGAGCAGTGGAGAAGTGTTAGACTGATCGAGGGGGTAGAAGGACATCATCCTAGACAAGACTAGAAGGACTAGGCTTGTGAAGTCTAGCCAAAAAAATACTCAGAGGGGATATGATTGTTGTCTATAAATACATTTGGATTGTAAACACCAAGGAGAGAAAGTATGGTTTAAGCAAATGGCAGCACTGGTGCCAGAACAAATGGATACAAGCTGGAATAAATAATAAATAAGTGAATAAACTGAGTCTGGAAATTAGAAGAAATTTCTGTATCGTTGGACCTGTGAGATTTTAGAACAATTTTCTTTTAGGAATTAATGGGACAAAAACCCCCTAAGGGCATTTTATGTGGGCACTCAGCTTGTACGAGGGACTGTTTCCTGTGTAGACTGCCCCAGGCATGGGCTTTGACTTGGTCCATACCAGCTGTGATGTCGCTGTAGAAGCAAAACCAATAAACTGTTTTGGTTTTCTTTAACACTGTAACAGCACAAGGAAACACATTCTGATGAGTGGAGCCTTTCCGACTGGTGACTGCTAGATGTTATCTCCAAAGGACTTGTTTGTACCATTAAAATCAAGGAGTTTTGTGTGTGTATAATTGTTTATAAGATCACAGCCTACAGCTGTTCTTTGAATTGTGTTGTAGCCGCATTCTTTAAGGATGTGTAATTTCTAATTTTTTTTCAGTTCTTACTTGTGCAAGGAAATCCAAATTCTGCTGAAAGGATTCTGGTCTTTATCTAACTTAGAACTGGGGTTACCAATCCAGAGACACTTGTTGAAATAGCGTAAATAATTTTGCGAAGTATTCAGTAAGAAGCTGTTTTCTTTCATTTTTATGGAGTTTGTTTTTTATTTTCTTTTAAAATTTTTCTTTATGTATTTTAATTTTTAAGATTACTGCTGCAGATCTTGGGTTCCAGCACTGGTAATCTGCTGTGTGCGAGACTGTTTTGCTGCAATAGTGGTTTTATTTTAAATGATTTATGTTGATGTTTATTATTGTTACTGATCCTGCAGTACCCTAGAAAATACTCATATGAGCAGAAATAACTCAGATGACAGAATCCGTACAGGTACCAAAAGTCTATTGAATAAGAAATTTAAAGTCTCTGCAGAGCTTTTATGTGAAGTGTGTCGTAGGAACCTCTTGAAGTCATTACAGTGAGCTTAGGTGTTGAAATGATTTGTGCATGCTTTGTATCTCGTGGAACAATTAGGATATTAGGTAGTGCATTGGAGGTGCAAACAGAGAGAAGTGTTTTGCAGAAGTGAAATCGGCCAGTTTGCATATGAAGAGAGGAAAATATTTTTTGCTTTCTGAACAATAACCTTGTATTAGCTGTATGGGGTGCAGTGTCACTGCTTGTTTGGTAGCAGAATTTGAAACTGCTGGGTATGGCGTGCTGGGCTCTCTTCCCCTTCTCCACACCCCTTCCTCTTAACCTTTCTTGGGTGGGTTGGATTCGCTCTAACATAATTTGAAAGATATTCAGACTTTTCAGATACTGTCAATTTTTTTTTGCTTTTTTGGCTCTCACAAATTTTTTCTTTTGCAACGTTTTTGCTTTGGTATAATTTCTTATTTCTTAGAGGTGCTATTTTTTTCTGGATAATGTCTAGTTTGGCATCTCAGTTGTACCAATTCATATGACATCCACTTTTCCATCAGTGAGAGCTTAGACAGTTGCAGTGTCAATAAACTGAGGAACAGACATTTTGTTCTTATGCATGAATTGACAGATTCCAGTCTCTGTTGTCTAAGGGTTTTGTAATGATTACTGAATGTTTTCTATTCAAGTATCAAGTGGTTTAATAGCGTGGTGAATGCCTGTACCACTGTGTGTATGGTGAAGAGATACTGCTCTGTGACTCCATTCAAAACTGAATGTCAGCTGCCTACGCATAAAAATACTGTTTAAAGTGAGTGCTTGCTCCCATGTTGTTTCATCTGCATGTGCAGATGCAGTCCACTGATGCTTGTACTTAGGGTTCGATACTGCAAAGCATCTCCTGTGAAATGAGAAGAGTTTTCCGTCTTAATAAGAACACAAATAGAGGTCACTTAGTTCTTCTAAAGCTAATCTCGTCATGCTAGAACGGATACATCAGATGAAAAAGACTAACAAGAGGCTGGAAGATATTTGGAGAAATAACCTTTAAAACAGACCTGGATTTAATGCTTTTACAGTCTTTTTATACCTGAAAATATATATATGTGATTAAACTGAAATCCTGTGAAAGAAAAAAAATGAGTGTGTTTTTCCATTTTATTTATAGGTACTAAATGAAGCAGTGGGTGCACTGATGTATCACACTATCACTTTAACACGAGAAGACCTGGAGAAATTTAAAGCACTTCGAATAATTGTCCGAATTGGCAGTGGTTTTGATAATATTGACATCAAATCTGCTGGAGATTTAGGTATGACTATTAGAGACGTTATTTTACATCTTATACTTGCCTCCAGAAATCTAATAGCAGCTAAGTCTTTGCATTAATGTTTTCTGTGTAATTTATACTAACATATTATGTAAGCTGTATAATTTTCTCATCAAAGTGTTTAAAAATCATTATGGAGATACTAGCATTAGTTAATTAAGTGGTAATATTAACAGCTTTGTGACAGGATGGCAATCTGCCTGTTCAATATAAACCCAAGGAGTAAGGCCATAATTTTTCATCTCTTTCTTTTTTACCCCAATTGTATATTTTAACTACTACTGCTGTAATCCAATCACAAAATATAATTGCATCAGCATGGCATACTGCTTCTGTTTGAATAAAAAATGAGATCATTATCAACTGTCTGAGACTTATTTATGATGCATGAGATTTAGTACTAAACCACTCCATAAAACAGAAATACCGATTTTATAGGAGAATCAGTTGTTGCTGCTTCAGAATAAATTTGGATACTGGAACTATGGAGATGGTGCTTAGTGTTTCACTGTAAAAAAAGCAACAGTCTGATTTGTACTTTTCTTACTTTAGGATAAACCATCTCTTACCTATAATCTACAGGTCAAGCTACCACTTGGAATAAATGTCTGTTTTCTTCATTTCTTTTCTAAGATTGAGGTGACCAAGCACGTTTCCCATTATGCTCTGGGAAGATCTTGAAAACATTTACTTCGATGTGACAGTGCTTAGTCCTAGTAATGACCTCATTGATGTAGTGAGGAGCTGTACTATGGTCTATTTATCAGCAAGTGATAGTAAAATAATGACCTGTTTCTAATGGCTGTGTAGTCTGTGCAGCAGCAGAGGCTAACAGCTTCTTTGCAAGTTTCTATGAAGAACAGATCGGGTCCAAAAGCAAGCAAGGCTGTGTTCCTACATATCCTAACTAGTGCCACAGTTGTGAGCCCCAGAAAACACATGACTAGAGATTGGCCTGGGGTAAAATCCTAGATCAAAAGCCAAAACCTAGGAACAGATCAAAGGGCCCGACCAGTCAGGAGTCCGATTTGCGCAGAGAATCCCTGATAAGAGGAAAATCTTTGCAGGTTTGTTGGCTCTTTGTGCAAGTCTCCATGCTAGATGGTAAAATGGTTTATAATCTAAACGCATCTGCATAATTCTTCAAGCCAGCATACAGCAGGGACATTCTCGATTGTGTGAAATGCTAAATGGCCACATCCTAATCACTCAGTTCCTGTGTCATGAGTAGACTTGAGTTACACAGCTAGGATCCATCCTGTTTGTGCATTTCAGTATTTAGAAAATACAGTTGTCCAGTCTCTGAACAGCCAGTAAATGCTGGAAGGCTTGCGGTGTAATATCTCTGATTTTAATAGTTAGGGTGAAATAGCTGGAATCAAATACTAACTCACCACTACTGGGACAAATCACTTCCTGTTTGTTGAACTAGTAAAAATAATATGCGTCTCAAGGAGGTGATACAAGAGTTACTTGCTCTTTGTAAAAAGCTTTGATTCGCTCTTGAAATGTAGTGAAGAGTTAGACCTTAAAGTATGACATGTTCCTGAACTCTGTAGTGACTTTTTGAGTTACTTTTCAGAGAGCTGGCTGGTGGGGTTGGTACCAGCTTTTCCTCTTAAGTATTATTTTCGTGTTAGCACTTCTACTCTTCCTAAAATGCATGAAAACAGATGTTTCTTGAATGAAATCTTTAAGATCTGACCTAGTTTTTCTCCAGTTTATTAGTTGTTAACTAGAAAATACATACAAGTTGTGAGAGTAGCTGGATGCAAGTGAAGTGGGAGTCAAGGCTGATGCCAGTTGACTCCTGAGTTTTTCAGCATTGAGCTTATGCACAAGATCACTGAAAGCGGTGGGAAAAGGGGGCAGGCAGGGGAGCACAGAAGCGGTGGATATGAGATAAGAGCGTACTATCTTTTCCTGTGGGAAATGTCTCTTTTTCCTCACATCCTTGCCCCTCTCTTGCTGCTTTTTGTGGTTCACCATGTCTCTGCCTTTCAGAAATTAGGTGTTTTTAAAGTTGGGGGAAAATAGGGAAAAAGAAATTCCTACAGTTCAGGAGAGAATTTATCTGACTCTTCTCCCCCAAGTTTTCTATGTCATATAACTTCCTAAGCTCCTTTTAAAGCATTCGTTTTTTTGATGACAGCTATCAGAAGACATGCTTATTAAATTTGTTTTGCCATCTAAAGCCTGCATTTTTGCTCTGTGAAAAAGACTTTGTGTATAAACAAATGCAGCTGTTTAATATGATGCACTTAAAAGGATGTTACTTTTCAGTCTTGTACTTTTACCCCCACTCACAGGACTTTTTTTCATTTTTTAAAAACTGAGAGTTTCATGCTACCATTGACGTTAGCAGAATGCCAAGATTAATATTCCAACAAATGATGCTGTTTTATCTGTGTGTAAGTCGAAGAGCAGTGACTCAGCAGACACTCAACAGCAGAGAAGAGAAAAATAGTTCTGCAGGTTCCTTATGCTGGTTTTTACTGATCTGAAGAAAGCTGTAAAAAAGTACAGGGCAGCAGAATGAAGGCATTTGAAGTAAAGCATAGATAAATATGGTATGAGCTCATTATTTGTCAGATTATTGTTGTTACTGTTATTGAAGAGAATTTTTTTCTTCCTTGCTTCGTAAGATATACTGGTGTTAGCTGAGGACTCATTGAATATTTATTTATGTAAAAACCCAAACAACTAGACAGTGAAAACAGTATTAGGGTGTTTTCTAGTATACAAAACACTTTTTTTCTCCCCCGTGAAATTATACTGTGTACTGTTCGTGATCTCAGTCAGCAGAACTGAGAGACAAACATTGGTGGGAGCTGATGATTAGAGAGAGAACATGTAGTAAACAGAAAGAATGAAGAGAGACAAGTCAAAAAGAACACATACTTTTTCAAATAAACATTTTCCTTAACTGCTGTACATGAAGTACTGGAAAGTAAAAAACGGAATGGGATAACTTGCGTGCAATTACAATCACTTGTTGCCTGATCTGTTTTTTGAAGTGAAGAAAAACTATTGTGAGTCTTGAATCAATCCACCTTCCAGAGTTGTCTGTGGAAATCTGTAATGGTCTTTTAGCTTCTTGATGTTACGCCCTTTTCAGCTAGTAATTTCTCAGCTATTAGGAACACGAACTTACTTTTTCATTATCTTTACATGCCATGCAGAAGCAGATTTTTGTATTTCCTTATTGACAATTAAGATGGGTTAGCTTTTTAATTTGAGGGACCAGGAAAGGACTTGGATTCTGCTTGTTGTAATTCTACAAATCTGTGTGCAACATGAAACAAATTGTCCCTCCTGTGTCACGATTATCCATACATGAATTGGAAGTACCAATAGTTGTCCTGTGAGGGCTTTGTTAGAGTTGCTGTCATGATAAATTATTTTATCTTTTTATATAACTTGTATAGATAGCTTTCCACCACTGAGCAGATACCCTCCCAAAAGCTATCTCACTCAATTAAATCTAAACAATAGTCATTAACCGCACTGTTGAGAGCAAGGCATGTTTCTCTTTGCTATTCAAAACACCTAGTTCAGTGTGCATGTGAAACAGTTACCCAGACCTCGACTTGTGTTCTAAACTACCTAGCATCTTCAGTACTTTATTTTTGTGGCTTCAGTGGTCTGTTTACTGTTTGCCTTAGTTTGCAAATGCAATAAATAGTAATAAAAAATCAGAAAAAATGTTTGCACATGTTTGGCAACTATTATGTCAAGTGTTCTGTCTGCCATTACAGTCAGAAACTTAGTATTTGTGCAAAACTGGTGTTGAAATATCTGTAAATTTAAACATCATACTGCTGAATTGCTGTTAAATGGGAAAAAAATAAGAAATGTTTGGCAACTGGTATCCTTCGCCCCCATTCTTTGCAGGGATCGCAGTGTGTAATGTGCCAGCTGCCTCTGTAGAAGAAACAGCGGACTCTACCATGTGCCACATTCTGAACCTGTACAGGCGAACCACCTGGCTTCACCAGGCTTTGCGAGAAGGCACGAGAGTACAAAGCGTTGAACAGATTCGAGAAGTGGCTTCTGGAGCTGCCAGGATCAGAGGGGAGACCTTGGGCATTATTGGATTAGGTATGTTGGCTTGGAGAGGTGGTTTAATACTCCTCACCTTCTTTGCTTTAAAAAAAATGATGGAAGAATTGAGCTATAAAAACAGAACGCTGAGTTCACTCCTTTCCCTGTCAAGCATTCTGTATAATACCGCCTCATTCCTGGTGTTTATACGCCTCAAATGTTTTCCCCTTAGACATCATCGTTTCCCTCAGACAACTTTTCTTTGTTGCTGATATTCTCTGAATTCTTTGAGCTTCTGTACATCTTTCTGCTGTGGTATTGCCTGGTTTCAGGCACGCTGGTTGTAAGAGGAGGAGATACCAGCGCTTCCCTTTTCCAGGACAAGGATCCTGCTACTTCAGCCCACTGTCACATGTATATGTTCTATTTCTCATCCATTGTCATATCTGGGTCTGTTTGTGCTTTTTTCCTTTTACTGTTTTTAACATATCTGAAAAGTCTTTGCTGCAGTAACAGCCTGCAGAGCAGTTATTTCATGCATTTGGTGGGTCTGCATCTGAATTTGTATTTCAGCTCAAATGAGAGGAAAAATATATGCAAGAAAGTTTGAAATGTTTCCAGACCTAATAAAATCACCTACTTACCTCTCTGAATGGCCCTAAATGTGTTTCAGCATCTAACAGATGGATGGGCTTGCTTGAGATGAATTAATTACTGTCTGTTACAGAAGTAGAGAAGAAAAACAAGCAAGTCAGTTTCTATATAAAAATTATTCAGTCATGTGCTTGTCTTGTCAAAGATCTGATAGACTGTGGATGTAATTGCTGTGGTATTCATTCACAGGAATTAATAATACGATTTTGACAACAAGGCATCATACTTAAATGACTGTTCCAGTTACACATTGCTGTCAAATAACTCAAGCCACGAACTCTTACTTTTGGAAGCTGAAAATAGCCTGGTGTTACATAGTACACTCATTTAAATGAGTATGCAAGGCAGCAAAAACATCGTCACAGTCAAAGAATTGCCTTTAAAATACAACTTTTAAGAAGTTAGTCGTCAGGTTGCTTTCTCAAATCTATACCTGTGTAATTACGCACCTCATTTAAACACACAATGGTTATTGCACTCACAGCATCTGTATATAAATAATAGACAATCACCTGCAGTGTTTTAAAAATGGAAATACATACCTAGTTTTTGAAACTGAAGCCTTTGCTCACGTGCTATGTGCATATTTGCTGGAGATACCTGTCCTGTTGGCATTGCATTTTTTGTATTGCACAAATTCTAGACTGAGGTTAGAAAAAAAGTCACTTATTATTGACTTCCTTAAGTGAATTTTGTGTGTGGTGTTTTTGTTGTGAATAATTGAAAAGTACAGAGAAACAAATGGATAATCAGATTGCCAATGTGTGTGTAAAGCTACGTAAAGTGCTAGGTTTTGGTTTTAGTTTTAAAAAGCACGTATTTTGTGTGTATGGTATATTAAAAGGCTAGTAAAATCTGATTTTAAAGGTACACATCTGTTACAGTTATTAACCAGTAATCTTCTCTAGCCTTTTATTGTTCCTATTTCTTTTCCTACAATAGAATATTCACAATTTAAAGGAAAATTAAGTTTGAAGTCAGTTTTGAAAACTTCCACTGTTTCTTTTTGTGTAGGTATGTGAATAGGCACAATATTTTGATTCTGACCTGTTCTATCAAATTCCTGTGTAGCTATGTATTAACGAAGAATAAAAATGTAGTCTTGGAAGATATGGAAATAGAGCTGTACTGGACTTCACGTTTGAACACTTCAGGCACTTAGGCTGTGATACACACTCTTCTGTGTTACAGATCACTGCACGAGGTTACCTGTCTCTAGTTTTAGACCAAAATGTACATTTACAGCCACCTTCAGCAGGCTGTTGCCCATAGGTTATGTTTCTCTACTCATAGCCTCTTCCCACATCTGTAGTTTTGCCTCAGTTTATCATTTTATTATTTAGACATGTCCACATCGGCAGTGGTGAACCACGAAGAGGCTACGAAGAGAGCGTATTGCACACAAAACAAACAATTCTCATTATCTGTTACTAAATCCCTCTTTTCTCTAGTTCTGCGTAGTATCACCGTTTCTGCCCTTTCTCATTAATGTGCGTCTGAGATCATCTCATATCTCAACCACAGCTATGTTTCTCTATTCTTGTCCTAAACTTCTGGTCTCCTCAGCAGTGGGTTGCTTAAATTTATCGGTTTGCTGCTGCAACAGCTAACTCCACACCTTCCTCATTCTGTTCCTGGGCTTTTCTCTTGTTTTACCAAAGAAAAATACCCTAGCTCTTGCCTATCTCTGCTAGGGAATGACTGTCATTCCCTCCAAAGCTTCAGCTACTCACTTCCTTATCCACTGGTCCAGCCAAGTTTCATGACTCACTTGCCTTTTTCTTTCCATCACCCACTGCCTTTTCTTTGCCTCCTCTCATGCATATTCCTGCTTAGACACTTGGTCTATCCTGCTTAATCCTATTACTCCATGCTTCTCCTTTTAAAGTTAACCCCATCTCTCATCCTCTGCTTGTATTGAGCTTGAAGATAAGCAGAGACTCAACAGCATAATGCTTCCTTCATGTGCTTGTTGGATACCATCCGTCATTGTTTTGTTGTTTGGTTAGCATCTGAGCTCCTTAGGGCAGAGCATGTCTTTTTTTCTGTCTTTATGAAGTGTGTGATTCTTTGAGCCTTACATAAATAATAATATCACATCATTAAACAGCTGTCTTTGTCACTTTTAATCTTTATTATTATCCAGTGTCCTGTATTTCAAATGATGCATCACAAGCTTGGATAGTAAGCCCTGCATTTAAAAAAAAAAAAAAACCAAACTGCCTTTTCCCCTTATATGTAGACATTTAGGGTTTTTTTGTAAAAGGAGAATATTTATGAGCAGCAGCATGTAAGTACTTGGATGAATAGATAGCTGGACCTGGTTCTGCTGTAATGATGATTTTACGGCAGTGAAGGCAGTGAAGTCACACTCCCTTCCCGTTTCTTCCCAGTTACAAATGCTGATGACTAATAGCTAATGCATTTCCTCACTCAAGAGAGGTGAAATTCCTCCAAATACATTTGTCTCCACATTGTAATGACTGTCATCACTCAGTTTGTCCTTCCTCACCTGCTATATTCTGTCAACAGACCCACATGGTCCTGACTAGATGTTGGCCAAAGTACGGATCTGCATTATCAGACAATATTAAGGCTTAAGAGTTGGGTGGGATTACCATGCAATAAATGATGTGTCCTTAGCGGTCCTGCTAGCTCTCTTAATGTACTCAGCAGGAAATGTAACAAAATGGCACTCTACATATTTCAGAGTTCTCCAAGAGGGAGGAAAAATTACCCAGATTCTCCATTACTGTTGCATAGACAGGAAAGAGCTGCTGCTAAGTGAAAGCACTTTTTCTTTCCATGGAAGTCTGCAGGCAGATCATGAACATTTCCACGGTATCAAGGGCATTTTATAAAACTTCGTAATACCAGCAATAGGATGCTGCTTCTTTGCCCAAGGGCTGGGCAGGGGTCATTGACGACTGCAGTTACTATGCTGTCACATGCAAATCAGGTCATTGACAAGCTCAAGGTCAGAGACTCTCACAAACTAGGAGACTTGGGGGGAATAGATGGGTCAGACGGTAACAAGAGACCCAGATGTTTTTGATGAGTCTCTCTTCACACTTCCGATATCACCAAAATGATGCATGGGCTTTGCTAGAGCTTTGTCTAAATCTCTAATTTCTAAATTAGGCTTTTGGTGCTTTCCGCTTTTTTTTGCAGTTGTGTGCAATGTGTGTTTTGTGCATTCGTCCCACACTAGAGACCAAGAAGTTTATTTGATATTTTGAACTTCAGAATTTGCCTTCCCTGGAAGCAGCCATGCGTATTCATAGCAATTGTACATGCTTTTAAGATAGAGTTGTCCTGAAGGTGAGATACTTTGTGTGCTGTTCTGTTGTCCTTGATGTGCTGAGGTAGGTTTTGAGCCACCCCTTGTACGCAGGAGAGTCTTAAATAATAGAAGTTTCTCGGGAAAGGAAAAAACCGTCATAGGTTTGTGGTTGTACTATATTGTTGGACTGTAGTTGAAAAAGGAATTGACAGATTACCTGTGTGCACCTATGTATTTGTCTGATGACTAAGACTAAATATGAATTGTCGGTTGTGGAAGAGTTTTATCCCATAAAATAATTCTAATAGGACAATTCTGGCTAGAAGTACACGCACGTGTTTCCCAAGTGTTTCAGAAGGAAACTCTGCGCACACATTGAAGAAGGCTTTGGTTTATTAGCCTGGTTGCAGTGAATGGAAAGTGTGTCTTTAACTGGAGAGTGTGCTGTAAGAGATTTCACTGTCGTGAATCCCCTCAGGTATTAGTGTTGTAAAGAGTGTAAAAAAGAACAGATGACAGAATGTTGCATGTGAAAATGAATGGAGCTGGAGTAAAAGCGATACGCTTCCTTTATAAAAAAATAGTTTACAGTTGTGTGACTGATTCCTTGAGCTGTGAACATGCCAAAATTTGAAAATAATACAGTGTTTGTGGTGAAAATTCTCTAATTCAAGTTTATAAAGAACAGCTTGAAAAGCAAACAAATAATATGTATGCAAGTATTGAAATAAAAGATTTTGAAGAGTATTTTAGCTTGGTGTCCTCAAAGAAAGGCAGACAGCCCCCATTAGATTGACATACTGCTTAATATTCCAAGCACATCTGTCACTAAGCACTGCAGAATTGCTGGGTTCAGGTTAAATGATCAGCAAAAAAAACCTTTCTTCCTGTGGCTTCTTTAGTTTATTCAAAGAGAAACTGAAAAGCAGAGGGAAATCCCTTCAAGCACAATTGGAAAGAGATGGGATTTCCCTGCGTTAATTTGAGACTTTTTTGAACAAACTCAGATGTTACAAAAGAAAACTTGTTGACTTCTTTTTTTAAATGAGATGTGATTATTATGGTGTGTCTAGTGAGGCTTTTGAAATGTCTTTATCTAAGATTTGTAATACTCCAACGTGAGTATCTAGTGTGTTGTCTTCTAACTTGAAGAGTGTGTTAGTTCCCATTCTTCAAAATACCCTTACTCACGAGATGTACTCACTCACTTTTTTTTTCCTCTGTGTTTTACCGGTAGTGTGTCAAAGGGAAATGCACATCTCCTGATACATGTGTCATGGAGTCATGCCCAAGCAGCAATTTCAGTCACAACTCTGAAATACGACAGTAAGGAAAGTGGAACAGAGAAAAGCTAAGGTCAATGCGAATACCAAATGGTACCACACTTTTCTTAACTAGGTGGTGTATGGTGGACTGTATTTATTCATCATTTATGTAGGTGGATAAAAAAAATTTTTAAGGCCTTTGATGACAGGATTCTTTTAGGCATTTTAATGCTGAAAGGATGTTATTCAAAATGAAAGAAAATACGAATTCAGAAAGGAGATTCCATGCATTGAGAATGGCTGAGCTTCAGATTAAACAAATTATCTTTTATTGCATCCATTTTTGAGGATTAATTTTATAGCTTTTTATTAAAGCCAGCTGGTCCGACATGGGTAAGAATAAGCCCTTGGCAGGATGTGTTCACAAGCAGTAGTGTTGTACCGTAAACAGGCCCAGCAGGCAAGCCCTTGTATTACACAGATTATTGCAGATTACGTGACATCTTCTGGCATCTCAGATCTCTGGTTGCAAAAGGTGCAAACCTCCTGCTCTGTTTTGAACAAAGCAGCGTGAAACAGCCCAGATGGAACGTTTCTGTTCTTAGTGATGATTTCCAGTGGGATGGGAGCTGCCTCTTTTTTTTTTTATCCTCTTCCAGTTGCTGTACAAAATGGTATGGTGTGATACAAGCGTTTGCAATAGGAAGGAGGAGGCTACCTTACACCAGCTGCTTCACATCTGTTCTCATTGCGTGTTTATCTTGTTCTAGGGCGTGTTGGGCAAGCGGTAGCACTACGTGCCAAAGCCTTTGGCTTCAGTGTGATTTTCTATGACCCATACCTCTCAGATGGCATGGAGCGTGCTCTGGGACTGCAGCGGGTGAGCACTTTGCAGGACCTGCTGTTCCACAGTGACTGTGTTACCCTGCACTGCAACTTGAATGAACACAATCATCATCTTATTAACGACTTCACCATAAAGCAGGTAATAATCTCTGTGGGCACCCTCCACACCGGTGCTGGTGGCTGGCACTGCATAGAGTTTATTTATGTAAGCAGACAGATTCTCATTTGAAAGAAATTTCTTTCCCTTTTGCTACTTTGAAATCAAGCAGGTTTATAACTGATTAGGAAATAGCTGGTGGCTTATGTATTGTTGCTTTCATTGTCCTTTTTGCTCAGTAACATTGCATTTGTGGAAATAATTTGCTCTTCTTAATGTTGCTCAGATTTAATAAAGTTGCCATTATGTAAAAGCACTTTTTCTGTGTCTTCTAGTAGGTACTTCCTTTACCTGTGTATTTTCAGGTAGCAATTCTGCCTTTCACTCTTGTTCCTCAGTTTGAGTTCTTTAGATGCAATTTAAGGATTATGACTAAATGGCTCCCCCCTGTGCTCAGTCCTGATGCTTGCAGAGCGCTTCGTGGATGGATCGTGTTTACAGCATTGCATTATTTGGAAAAGTAATGTTTCTTGGAATTAGTACTAACTGCTCCCTAAAGTTTTAGGTAATATTAAAATAATTTCAAAATCTAGGTGTAGTAACTGCTCCATTATTGACTAATTTGATAGTAAGCTTTTTTGTTAAATGCCTGGCTTCTGACTCCAGCCTCAGCGCAGGTAACAGCAAGAAGCACAACATTGAGATGTAAGAATGTAGATAGTGTACAGAAAGAAACTATAAGGTATAATAGTTGATTTTGCTGTTCTTTCTATATGTAGTGTTTGTATGTGGTGGTAACAATGACAGTAGCACTCTTTTGCAGTAAAATCATTGCTTGGCTTATGAGGAATAGATGGCACCTACTACTCTTGAACTTTAGGAGAACTGAATTACTGAACGTGTTCCACAGTCATGTAGGATCATGGCAGCAAATTGACGATGTAGCACGCTTCTTGATTTGAGAGTTTAGGGATTTTGCAGATCCATCCCAACATAAAACCCAGGGTTGGGATTTAAAACTCTAAAAAATTAAGGAGTGTAAAATGCAAATCTCTTAAGAGAACAGAGCTCTGTCACCCTGCCCTGAACATTCTCTTTCGTTGCGTGGTCAGGTACATTTAATGGTTATTACATGGTTAGAAGTCTTTGCAGGCAGACGTCGAGACCCAAACAGAACCACACTGCAGTGGAACCATCTGGAGGCTTAGCAGTGGTCACTCATTCTACAGCGGACTGTGAAACTTGGGCCGTTGTGTCACAGGAAGTTTTTGAGTGATAGTGGATAAATGCCATAAGCTTTGGAAAGGGTTTAGTGCATTAATTGGAGAAACAAAACAAAACATGTTAAAGCTGAGTGATACCATCTGAAATGAAATGCATATAATAAAGTCTGTACTGGAGAGGATATGTAAGCATTTATCTTGCTATTTGTTATCCTTCGTGATTAAAGTAAGGATCGAAATGTTAGAAGATAGTTCTTGCTTTGGATAAAAGTTTGGATGAAGCAGTCTGTGTTGTAACAGCTGATGTGCAAACCATAAAATTGTAGCACCTCTGACTACTTAGTTTGCATAGAGCAGATCTTGTGAATATTTATCAAAAAGAACAGAATAGCTTTTTTAGGCTGACAGAGGTTAGAGTTGGTGTAAAATTTTTAGAGAGCATTGCATGCCATTTTGTCCAATATTGCATGCTCATGTAATAACCAGTTTTTAAACAAAGTACAGAGAAGTATGGTGCATCTCATTTCACTAGTCTCACCCTGAATTTTGTTTAGAATCTGAAATTACTAACCTTAAAATGTCTTTGAAATTTTGATGTCAGTCTTGTCTTTCAGTAGCTTTTCCCTTTAATTAGTCAGCATTCTGCCTAGCCATCGTGCTTGGCCTTGTAGTCCCAGAGTAGCTCAGAGAAGTGTTTCAAGCTTGTGTTTATTGGACCCCTGGTAATCAAGTGCTCTTAAGAGAAGCTGAGGTCATGTTTAGTTTTACAGATTTGAGAAGAAGATGCTGCATTTTAAACACAATACATTTTTAAAGCAGCTTTGCAGGTTTAATGTCGGTGAATTTAACAACCGTCAGCAGTTCTGGCTGTGAAGCTCTTTCAAACTTCCACCCATTGTTAAGGGTCATCTCCAGCTGCATCCACCCTTACAGTTTATCATGAGTCACATAATTCATTCCCACTAGAATGCATTTATGCAGCCATGTTCTGTTTGATTTGGACTTGTCTTAGTACTAGCTTTAGAGTTTTGTATATAGTCCTAAAATGAAAACTCAAGTAAGGTTATTAAGGTTGGACAGAACATTTTAGCAGGGTTCACTTTAATTAAAATTTTCCAGTCCTTTCATGGTCATGTAAATGTGCTAGGCTGTACTTAGAACTCAAATTATCTATTTGCAAGAGCACAGAAATAGGAAGGGTATATAAGCTCCCACGAGCCTATATGGCATGTCTGCACAGAAAGTGTGATTGCCATGTGGGTGAGCCCTCCTGTGCTGGTTTTGATCTAGTTCTCAGAGCTGACAAGTAGTGGAGATGCGGTGATGGTTCCCATCAGGAACATCTTGTTACTAGACCAACTTAAGGTCGTGCCACTGTTTCTTCACTGTTCTAATTCACAAGTTAATTACTTAAAACTAAAAGAAGGATCCCTTTGTTCTGCTCCTGTGAGTGGACTTTGGTTTTGATATACAGACAAATAAATGTTTCTCCTGTCAGCTCAAGAGTCTGCAAATGGGGAGAGGCAGGGCCACACTAAACCCAGTGAGCTGACGAGTAAAATATGGTTGTTTTTCTTCCTTATAACCATACTGCAAGCATACACATACTAATTGTTTAATACTTCCTATGATTTCATGTAAAAAAATTCTCATAGCTGACTTTCGTCCAAACCTCCTTGTTGTTCTTGAATTTGGTATTTCAAATCAGTCTTTCAGAGTAAGGATCCATTTACATAAGCTTTAGATAGGTGTGTAGGTTTCAAGTAGTTGACTTGGTGTCAAAATGTTGAGGTTTTGTTGTTCTTATGGTGAGAGATGGCCTCAGTACGAAATGAGATTTTTATCATTCGTCTTCACCATGGTTCCTGCTCTTCATGTGCTTACCTTCATGCACAGAAATGCTTCTGAGATCAGAAGCTGTCTTTGAGACATCTGGTAAAAGATGAAGTATTAGGGTGGCTGGAAGCAGGATGTAGTAATTTATTTTTTTTCCGTACCATCTCTCTTATTTAAACCGCCACTTTGTTTTCATGTTGTGGATATATTATGGTGTAAATTCTTGTAGTTCTCCCCACACAGTGTCGTCTACAATGCTAATCTGCACAATGCACAGCACAGCTTCTCTCCTGGGCACACAGCGTTCTCAACCAAATTCATTTTCATGCCTTTTAATTGAATAATATATGAATTCTTTAGACCTTTATTTGAAAAGTCTCACAGGGAGGAGGAAGCTGAAGTAACAAAAATAAATAAAACATAGATCTACTGTGTTTTGGCAACTGAAGGGAAAAGTGTTTGAAAATCTAAAAGCATTGATTTTTCTGAAAAATTCATGTAGGCTTTTATTTGTGTGAAAGTTGAAAACCACAAAATATGAATTTGTTTAAGAATGTGCTGTAGTTTCTGTCTCATGCAATTTCACAATGAAATAAAAAGGCATAAAATGATCTGTCACTTTCATATGCACAGTTGTATCTTTTGATCATGTTACTGCACAATATCTGAAACAACGCTTCTATTAAAAGACACTACTTACAAGAAACAAAAGGTTATGAAGTGCTGTGAAATAGCATTTTATGTTAGAAGCATCACATTTTGTGGTACTTTCCAATGGAAAGGGAAGACAACTGTTACAGGTTAAACCAGCTGAATAGCCTTTGTTGTAATGGATGCTTCGTTTGAGTAAAAAATAATGCCACAACGATTTTATTTCATTTATTTTTATTTCATCATTCTTGTTTTTAACTTTCCCTAGATGAGACAAGGGGCTTTCCTGGTCAACACAGCTCGAGGTGGGTTAGTAGACGAAAAAGCACTTGCACAGGCCCTGAAGGAAGGAAGGATACGAGGGGCAGCCTTAGATGTACATGAGTCAGAACCATTCAGGTGCTTTTCCTTTTCTTTTCTTTTTATTTTGTTCACTTTCTTATTTTTAAGTCTTAGTGCATGATACAATCAACAGCAACAAGTAAATTGAGTTTTCCCTTCATTTGGTAGCTAAATACACCTTAGTAAAGCAACATGAATCTGTGCAGCACTGGGCTAATGCAAATGCAGATGGAGCTTGTTTATGTGGTCAGAAGTGAAAAAAGTAACATCCAAGATTTAATTCCTAAAAAAAAAACCCAAAACATCCAATGGGTTTATTTAGCAGAAATAGCAGGGACTTGGGTTCCGATCCTGGGCATGGCTTTGAGGGGAGCACTCCTTTGTCATTGATGCAACTCTGGAGACAACTAATGTTGATGTCTGAACAGACTCTTCCAGAAGGTAAAGAGTAGAGATTTAGTGTGAGAAATAACTACTTTATGACACCTTTCTAGAGGAAAAGACATACTTTTGTCCAGATTGCCTCTGCAGGAAAGCCATAAATGTAACAGGTTGCAAAAAAAAGTTAAGATAAGGAAAGTGATCAGAGTGCAGACTTTGTTTTGTTTTACCCTTCATCAGGGGAGTAGTAACTCTGCTGTCATTTGCAGAGATGGTAGCACAAGCCTTAGTTTTTGAATGACACTGAGAAGTCCAGCATTTTAGACAGAAATGTACCCAGAGTGGCATTGGTATTATGATGTCAGCACTCCTAATCAGAAACGAGCCTATTTGATATGTCCTTGAGTCTTGAGCCTGACTTCTGAGTTACAGTTATGAGAATAGACTACTTTAGCTTAGTGCTTGTATGTGACAAGCCTTTTTCAGTTGTTAGTCTGGGCAGGGAGAAATGCTAATTTTAACTGGAACGATCCACATAAGTTTTCGAAGAGGAACAGATTCAGGGCTTGAGAGCAGGTTGTAAAGACTGGAGAGAGGACAGTCTCTCTCATATCAGCTTGTGGGGAATAGAAATTTTAAAAAAATAGAATAGTATGCTTTTTTAGTATCTACTGAGACACAATGCCACATCACAAATATTTAATTTTATTTATGCATACCCTGCATTCATTTACTTCTAAATGTAGTCATTACAATGCAGTAGTGCTGTGCAAAGCCAGAGTCTAACAGCTCAAAGGACTTTCAGCTACATACCTTCTTTCCAATTCAGATCTCAGATCTGCACAAGCAGACTGCTGCACCTATAGGAAGCCCCATTTACTGCATGGAGATGCCATCTGCAGAGATTCAGTTGCAGGATTACAGCCACAATTTCCTTTGGCTTCAGCGCTGCATGTCGTATCTGATCAGCATGCAACTCTTTATTGAAGAGTTTTGCCAGATATTCTGATGTTTATTGAACTACAGATGAAATCTATCATTTTATGAATTATGACCAACTCTGAAAGCACGTTTTTGTCTTAAAATATTTGTTCTCCTGTTGTTACAATTGACTGTAAGATTATTAAAACTGGAAATAAATAGGAGGAGCAAGTTTCCATTATTTTCAGTTTCTTTACTCTGTATCTGTGATAGCACTTTTACACAGATTTATTGCTTTCCCTGAAAATCAATCTGTAAAGTAAATTTCCTTCTTTCTGTGGAGTTTCTATAAAGGAATAGAAAAGAAAAACTAGATAAAAATGACAGAAAAAAATAACTGAATTATCAAAAAAAAAAGTTGAGGCTGCTGCTGGACACTTCTTATTTGGAAATAATTGCAAGATTTTTTTCTTGAAATGACTAAATGTCACATTGACAGGGACTGTTGAGGGAACAGAGCTTTGCTGGCCAATGCAGTAAAACTGTGATGAAATGGACAAATGGAATGACATCCTGAATTGATTTGGGTCTTGCTTTATGCATCTCTGCACCAGAACTGGAGTGGCAGTGGCAGTAGTTAGCAATAAGTGCATTGGACAGAAGCTAATGTTGCTGCTATACTTCGGTTCTAGCATTTGAGTCTATGAGAGGTGATTGTTGCTTATTTATACCATGAATAGTGTATTAAATTAACTGACAGAATTAAAAACAAACCCAACAAGGAATAGAAGTGCAATTATTTTCTGTTGTAGAAATTAATCTGTGTATGTACAAATCCATCTGGATAACCCCCTTCTTCTTCCCCTCATCCCCCCACCTACCCCCCAATATTTTTTTTGTCATTTGATCTTGTTTTAAATCTTCATTTAGCTTTAGTCAGGGCCCCTTGAAGGATGCACCAAACCTGATCTGTACCCCACACGCAGCCTGGTATAGTGAACAAGCCTCAATTGAGATGCGGGAGGAAGCAGCACGAGAGATTCGAAGGGCGATTACAGGTACTAATTCACCTTACGAGCTCCTTCATCACGTATTTCTTTTTAACAAACTTTTTCATTCTTCAGTCTTGAAAGATACTGAAAAGAACCAGCCTTAGGTTTTGTTTACCACTTCTAATATTTGGAACATAGAAACAAGCAAATACCCACTAAGTCTGTTCTCGGCACTGGAACAGATCATTTTGGAGGTTCGTTGCAATTACAGAGAAGACAGGCACTGCAAAATAATTACTCTTCCCATATAACAGAAATGTACTTATATGTGAAAAATCCATATTTTTTTTTGTTGCTTGCCACTATTACCCATTTGTTCGGTTTGACTGCAAGTCATCCAGATATTGCTGGTCTCTTTCATAGGCTTTCTTAGGTGCTCCCTTGTACTTGTCATGAGCAGTTCTGTTTCCTTTATTCTTTTCTCTTTGGCTCCTTTGTATTTTCCAAAGTTCATCCAAATTTGTCTTAGAGGACATCTGGAATTTCAGTGTCCTTAAGGCTGTAATGTTTAGAGATAAAGCATCTAGAGCTTCATGCTGTTCCTAGTAATGCTCTTGACGACTCATTCTCTACATCAAAACAAAGTATTGAGTGTTTTGATGGGAGGGTACTGTATTTCAGATGTCCCTGTCTTTAAAGCATTGCTAAAGAAGTCTGGCATTTTAAAGAGCAAAGTCTCTTTGTTATATAACTACCATGTAATTGTAAACTGTTCACAGAAGAGAAAACAGTTATGTCTTGAACATGCCCTGCTAATAAATAAAATGAGAAGAGTGAGCCATTTGGCATTGGTTTGAATCCCTTGTAGCCTAAAATAAAAGGAAGGATTTTCATACTGGAAAATGATTCATTAAGCACTAATGTTCTCTCTTTAGTTGGACTTTGCTGTTTCCCCCTTGGCAATATAGACTGAATGCTCTGCAGACATGAAGGGCCATCTGTGTCACCTTGAGAGTAGTTCAGTGCCAACACGTCGCTCTGCTATACAAAAAGCACTAGCGGGAGCCTTTCCTGGAGAGGCTGGGCAATTTAGTTTCATTTATAGCCTGTGCAGAAAGAGGATTCTCCTCTGGATGGTGATTAAAGGCACCTCTTAAACTCCTGATCTGAATTGCCCTTTACAGGACTATTTCTCTCTGTTTTAGAGGTAACCTAAAGAGTGTATCCATCCCTTTGCTGGAATTGGTCCTTGCGCTTATACTCCGGAAGAACTCTCATAGGACATTCATTAAGTTGTTGTATAACTGTTACCTTCTCCCAAATAGCTCTGGGAGCGATTGCACAAACTAGCATACGGTGCCTACTTGGGGGATGATTGATGTGCAAATAAGCATTAATAGGCTAAGATCTGAAAACTGAGTAAGAGTCAGCTCTACGGAGCTAGTTCTGTGTTAAATATTGTGCAATAGCCCAAACATCTATGCCTAGGAAGACAGACCTGTGTTTTCTTAAAGTGTGTGACTGTGCTATCAGTGATCTAAATCATTGATTTGTATTGAAGCTGTGGGCGCTTCAGTGTTTGCACATGGTTTGTAGCAAGATCAAACTGAGGCCGACATTAGGGAGGTGAGAATGACATTGAATTGCAGTGAAACAAATGTAGGAAAGATGCAGGAAGTGTGGGATAAAGCTGGATATGTGAAAGCTGTAGGGGAACGCAGAGGAGAGAGGGTGTAGAGAGAGAAACTAATGGGAAAAAGGTGTACAAGGAAGTAATGCGGGCTGTGGCTACCATCTGACGATAAAGGTGTTAAGGTGTTCTGCTCTTCCAAAAAAGTCAGTGGCGTTCTGCTGTATACAATAAAAATAATAAGCAAATATTAAATATCTTTGTGGTTTTGAACATCAGAACATTCAAAGTATTAAATAAGGAGGACTGATGAAAACAGTAATGGAAGAAACAGGAAGGTGAGCATGACAAGTGAAAAGTTCATTGTGAAATAAATTTAATATAAATAAATAAATACTCTTTGGAAGGGCAGACTAGTAGAACATGCCTACAGAAGTTAGCAAATGTTTATAACTATTTTTAACAGAGATACATTGAGAACATAAAGCACATAATTTTTTTTTTTTTTTTTTTTAAATTTCCTCTCCCTGTCTCTCGCTTCATCCTAGGTCGTATTCCAGACAGTCTGAAAAACTGTGTTAACAAAGATCATTTGACTGCAGCTACACATTGGGCCAGTATGGATCCCGGAGTTGTTCATCCAGAGCTTAATGGTGCTGCATACAGGTAAGCATGCTGCAGGTGTAAAAGAAGTACCTCCTTAATTCAGAGGTAGGTATTCCAGGATAAATAAAAGACCTTCCTATTAATAAATGGAATATTTTTGGGTTAGACCCCCAGCTATATTATTTTCATAATTGTTGCATTCAGGAGAATGATCTTGTTTTGCTAGTTGAAGTTAGTCATGCAGTGCGTAAGTACATTTCTTTTTCTTATCTTTTTCGTGTGGTTAGTAATATCTGAACAATATACAGTTTTTTGTGTATTCCAGTGAAATAATTCTGGTCATCTCCGGTGAGTGCAGTGGAAATTTATGTTCCTTTTGCCTGAAGATAATGATACAGGAGTAGGTTACAGAAAGACTTTCATTAATAAACTATTGTTGCGTGGGTTTGTGTCCTCCAGATGCATGAGAGAAGAAATAACTCCGTAGTCAGTACAGTGGAATAGCCTGTGGTGATTTTGAAAATATGTTTAAAATAGTGTTTTCTAAATTATAGATTTAATTTTAAGCAGAAGTATTTGAGGGACTTGACCTGTGTATTCTCAATCAACTGTGAAAGCAGCTCCTAATAAGTGATAGAAAGGGGCAATCTTTTTACATATAATATATATGTTCCTTAGTTACTTTGCTTGAAAGTCTTTCTCTGTCCCTTTATCCCTGGCAGCTGTTCTAGCAGCAGATTTTTCCTAGGAGCCAGCTTCACACAATTTTTAGTTTATGAAAAACGTCTGCAAGTTTTTATCTTCCGGTACGATATTTACTCGTAAGTAGATGAAAGTGGCTGAGAAAGCTACAAACAGCTGCTTCCCTCAGTGCCTTGAGGGGAAGGGACAGTGCAGTCCTTTCATTATTTTTTTTATACCTCTTTGTCCTAATCTTTCCACTGTCATTCTTCATACATCTTTCTTATCGTTGTCCTTCCTTAGGAGGGCTACAGCATACTTTTAATAGATAGAGGATTTTCTTTTTTGTGTCACCCTCTATGGGAACCCAGCCGTGCACTGCTGAGAAGTGAAGCAAAGCTCTCGTGTCCCAGTGACTTCTAACGGTCTCATCAGGAAGTGATGGAGAGATGAGCAGGTGGTGTGGGAGTCACCACCCTCTGCCGTAATCTACTTATCAGTAGTTGTAAGTGCACCAAAGGAAAAGAATAACTTTGATTTGATCAATGTGCATATATCTCACATCACATCAAGACGTTTATTTTTGGAAAAAGTATCCGTAGCCCTAAATAACTGAAGAAGGGTGTTTTCATTTACTTAAATGAGAAGTTCAAGCACATGTGTTCTCTTCCACACAGCATGTGGTTTCATTGACTTCAGTTTGGAGTACTTGGGGTAGAGCTGAATGCAGTTGAGGCTTAAGGGCAGGTGTTGCTGAATGGGGGATAATAACTCCAACCCTATGATGGCAGTTAGGAAGAGGGTTGTGTGCCCAAACAAAACGCAGTTGTTTGTTCTCATTTTGGGGGTCCCAAGTCCAGCAGAAGCAGGCTTCACAGCTAGAAATGGGTTTTAACTTAGGCATGTTTTGGAAGTTAATGATTTACGAGGTAAAGACCATATGTATTTAATCTAAGCAGAATAAGCACAGAACTGAATGCCTTTTTTAGACATTTTCAGTTAGTTTTTTCAATAAAGAAAATTCATCATAAATTTTGATTAGCCAATTATTTTCAAATGCAAAATAAAACTCATTTGGGGAATTTTGAAGGAGAAGTTAGTCGTACAACAAATATTAAAGCTTCTTTTTGGAGGGGTGATAGATTAGCGTTTGAGCATGGGTGAAGGCCGTTATTATTTTGTGCAGTATAAAATATGTGGAACTTGAAGCTCAAGCTTTATGAAGAAATTGGTTTCAGTAGCAGTGTTTGTTGGTGCTTAATTCCTACCTGAATTAAGTACAGGATTTGAATTGATTGTTCCAAACAAATTTTTCTGTCTTCTCTTTGCAAGCCAAGATTATGCTCAACTAGCCGAGTTCTGGAGTCTTTCACAGGCAGTATGATGTTTCAGATGTGCTAATAACTGTATCATAGTCATGTAATTGCATTAGAAGATAAGACCTGGGATAATAATTTATATGTTAAAAAATGCAAATAGCTCTTTTGGTGAACTAAAACTAACAAGGCTGGTTTATTCTGATATATCATTTTCTTGTATTTTGATGTGGGACAGAACTCTTAGCTTAGCAGATATTATCGCAAGCAAAGAACTTTGAGCATTCATCAGCAGAATATAATCTAGATCTGAATATCATCACGTTCTGTGGAAAACAAAACCCATTTACTATGTGAAATTCAAGACGCCTTATCAACACAAAAGGTCAAGCAAATGGGACGTACCCCATGAGTAATGATTAACGATATTCCTGAGAAGGAACTATTTGTAATAGTCTCGGTGAAACAGCATAATATACTCTGGTTTTGTGTTATTACTGTGTATTTGTTACTGAGCTGCCTGTTAAATAACCACCTGCCATTTCCTGTGTCACGGAGCGCGCAGGTTATAGGCAAAGTGAAATTTGACTGCCAGTAAACAGTGATTGTGCGATTTACAGACATGTTGACATATCTTTGTGCCTTCTAACAGGTAGAAGATGAGAATATCCAGGTACTTGGATGAGAATAGTTAAGATGTTGGTAATTCACAAGTTATTTCATGTTGAGGTATTTCACTGGTGGTTTTCAGAGTCTGTAACGTAAGATAACAGCACACACTTAAATTTTTAAGCTCTTTTGGGACAGACTCAGTTTCTTAAACAGAGCTTAACACAGTGAGTTCACAGTGCCTCTATAGTTTGAAAAATACAGGAGATTAACATAGAAATTAAAACTACCTTTCAGTTATAATTAAGAGGGCTACTGTATTTTTCTTCGTAAATCAAGACTATGTGGGGAAGGGGAAGGAAGAGTATGAAGTAGCAGAGGAGGTGTAACTGATCTCTTCTGCTTTCACAAAAATTTAATTCAGTGGAGATTTTACCTGGAAGACGTTTCAACTTATTGCTGCCAGAGGAGGAAGACTGGGAGCAACTTTATGAAGTGCCGGAGGGAATATATTTGCTGGTTAAGAATAGTAAAGTAGTAAATAGCAACATAAGGGAAGGTGGTGTAGGATAGAAATGCCCATGTATAGAGGCTGTTGAGTTTATACGTTCTCCTTTCAGAGATATGATTTGAACAGCACTGGTGGTTAAAAGCGGACAAAAATTACGGAAAGAGAATGGCAAAATAGGACTAGGGAGTTGTCAAGCAAAATACAGTTTCTGTAGAGGGGTATGTTATCTGTATTTTGGCTACTGCCACTGTGTAGCTTTAGGACAAGAAAAACAATTGTAGAGCTTTTGGATGTTACTAAAAATCTGTAGGAAGCCTGTGTCTGAGGAGGGGTGCTGGTGGGCAGAGTCACAATTAATGTAACTTAGTGTCCAAGAGGAGTATGTTTTTATACAGGAAGAATATCTGGAGTGAAAGCAGAAAGTTTGAACTGCTTAATGGGCGCGTAAGGTAACTGCTAATGCTTCTGATCCAGCACCATCCATTTTCACGAGAGGAGGCTCTGACTTTTCTTCCTGAGGGAAACACAGTTGTAGAATTGTCTCTATCCTTGATTTCTCCCAGCTCTGGTGTGTTGATGCTCAGGGAATATGTTGTCAGAAAGCAGAGATTCTGTGTTGGAAATGGTTGCTGTGTTGGGCTTTTAAGTGGAAGTTTTTGTCATGTCATGTTGTGTTTTTTTGCAAAGCACCTGGAGTGACTGATAAGCTGTTACAAAATTAAATTTGAATAAGTAAAACAGTACCCAGTCTGACAGTTCTCATAGGAATTGAAGCAAATTTGATTAGTAAGATTGAAACTGAGGTACTGAAACAAGCAACTAATGCCATTAGCAGCTGCAAATTAATTCTAAGGAACCTCTCTGGAGAAGAAATTATCATAGGAAGACCTGGAAATATGTGTACAATTGGGAACAAAGTTCCCTGGCCTACAGGTGGTGTGATGTTTCACGTACTGGTTATACATCAGGTTACACGCAGTGTTAGGATCTGTAGGAATCTTTCCCAGGATGACCAGGACAGTGTATGGTATCTTCATCATCCCTGTGCCGTGTCGGATAGCCATGCTCAGCCCCTCTGGCATCATGTTTGCAAAAAGCGGTTCCCATGATGTTTCTGTGGTGGAAGGAAAAAAAAAGAACAAATAAATGTGCTTTCATCCAGCTTTTTTCCTTCTCTGAGTTTTGCGTAAGTTCTGCACTAATTTTCTGTCAGTTTGAGGGAACTTAGGACAAACAGCACAAACATGCATGACTTTAGAAAAGATGCTACTGAAACAGGGTGAAATTCCCTGATGCATTCAGGATTGAACTCTGATGAGAAAAAAATCAAGAGCAGAATAATGTGATACTTCAAAAAAGCTTGACTAGACTAGAAGTGCCTTTTCTTCCATTTAGTTCTAAGTGAATACTAGGGTAGCAAATGCCACAGCAAGTAAGTGGTAGGTTTGTGTATTTAGGCTTTTAAATGGATGCTTGGACGAGCAGAATGAGGGATGAGTGTGCAGCTTTATGATGGGGGAAGCGAAGGGGCAGTGCAAGTGGCCAGCGTGAGGTAACTTGCAAATTGGTATTGAAGTACTTGGCTAAACAGAAAACATTTTTTTGTATACCTTTTTTTTCCTGTATAGCTCTTGCTTATACAGCACTGTGAAATACCTGTGTTCATCAATTACATCTGAACTTTGGGACTGAAACGGTAGATTTTCAGAATTTTTTTTAGCCTGGTAATATCAGAGCCATCATGAAATCAAGCTGAATCAGAGGGTGTGTTTTTTTTGTTGGATTCATAAAATATTTAGGCCTTGGTGTTCATCCAGAAAGAGTAACAAATCTTTAAAGCCATCCGTAGAGTGTTGTGTTTGCATCTCTTTCTTGCAGTCTGCCTGCTGCAGTTGTCCCCTGTGTAGCTAGTAGTGGTTCTCTTTCCAGACAGTACAGTGGCAAGTTTGATGCTGAAAAAGTTACTTGGGTGTGATAGGCTTGAATTTGTCATCTTAAGAGTGTGTGGGTATGATTGCTCTTTGTGGGGGACTATCAGAAGCTATGACTGCAAGATTAGTTTAAAGAAATATTTTTTCAAACCACAATAATGACATTTGAAAATTTCTACATGAGAATGAAGGAGGACAAAAAAAATCCCCGAAGGTCAACTTGAGGAAGAGTCACAGAGCACAGGTAGGTATTGTACAGACCTAGCCTGAGTTCCTTCTTGTTGAGGTATACTTCGAGAGGAGCAGTACTTCCAGGTTGTTTCTGTTGCTGTGCTGTCACTAATGGTATTTAATCTGAAGAAACAATCTAGGAAACCTTTATTTCTCATTTGGGTAAAGTATAGCATCTTTTGCTTTATTTAGCAACATCTGTATATGCTATCTCATCTGGAGCTTAACCAGCTGCCTTTCTCACTGGTCTGAAAACAAAAGAAGCACCTCTGTAACTCTAGAAGGAGGCAAGGTGGGCTTTCTGGTAGTCATCTCTTGGTTTTAATGTATGTTCTCGTTTTCTTCTCTCAGCAGGTATCCCCCAGGTGTTGTAAGCGTGGCTTCAACTGGCATACCTGCCGCAGTAGAAGGAATAGTCCCCAACCCTATGTCTTTATCACACGGCCTCCCTGCTGTAGCCCACCCGCCCCATGCTCCTTCCCCTGGCCAAACTGTCAAACCAGAAGCTGATAGAGACCACCCAAGCGACCAATTGTAGCCTATGAAAACAGCATTCCCAACATCGGCGATTTCAACTTCAGCGTGTGGAAAATAAACAAACAAAACAAAACCCTGGATTTTGATTAAAGGCAAAACCATGAACTTACAGGAGGAGACGATTTTTGTTTTAGAAACTGGTCCAATATACAGTATAAAAGGAAAAGGTGGGAGACAAAAAGAAGATTTGGAAACATTTTTTTCCTCCGTATAAATTGTAGTTTGTCCCTGTCCAGTGGACTGATTCACTGTTTCTGTGTCCTATGGGTTCTTTGTTAAGCAAGAGAAGTTAGTAGTTAATTATATCATGAATGTACTTGTCTGTGTACAGTTTTTAGAACATTAAAAAGGGTTTGTTTGCTTAGCTGTCAACAAGGAAAAACATAAGGGAGGCATTCAACAAACCAATTTTGAGATTAAAAATCTTTTCTTTTATATTTTAAAACATGCCCAAAAATGAGGCAGTTGGCAAACTTCTCAGGACAATGAATTTTTCCCATTTTTCTTTCTACGCCACACAGTGCATTGTTTTTTCTACCTGCTTGTCTTATTTTTTAGAATAATTTAGTAAACAAAAGAAAAACAGTTTCTCCTAATTTTGGCATGAATTCCCTTATTTCAAAATGAAGACAACCTTGCAAAGAGATTTTGAGGGGGGGAAAAAAAAAGGTTTTGTATAAACGAGCATTGTGCTTTTTGTCACCAGTTAAAGTATATATTATTGGTGGTATGCGAAAAAGGCACTAGACTACTGAAAAGTAGCAGCATTTCATTGCCTACATTGATTCCTTCCTGGTAATGTGGTAGGCTAGCAATATTTTTGGTTAAAATCATGTTTGTGACTGTAACCATTTGTATGAATTATTTTAAAGAAATAAAAATCCCAGACAAATATCATATGTGTAAAAATTTTTATTTCTAGTAACTGTTTATTCAACTTTTATTAGGTTTCTTAGCTGTAATTTTTAAACAGATGCTGTCAAGTATTTCATTTCTAGCTTTACTTTGCTCTCTGTTGTTTGTAATACTGTCTTGGAAGCTTGAAAAATAAAAAAAAACACCTTCTTTCCATACCATTTTTCCCTTTACATTTCGTAAATGTTGATCTTTTTTCCTGTGTTTCTAATGGAGTTTGAAATTAAGATGGATTTTGATTTGTACACCGGCATCATCAGCTACAATATGGTAACAGCATTTATGCCACCACTGTGGGCAGAGCAGAGGGAGGTACAAGGGCAACACAACAATAATAATAATAATAAACGTCTTTTGCCGAAGTCCAACATGAGAAGTGTCCATTGTTTTATTTGCTTTTGTGATGATGGAAGCGTGCAGCAGGACGTAATTGTATTTGCTATATTGAAGGAGTTTATTTGCTGTATTGAAGGAGTTTGTTTCTTTGAGCACAGGCAGAAGTGTTTTTAAGGCAGGTTGATTTTCAGCTGGAAGCTGGTTTGGCCTTTCCTGTGCTCCCGGATAAGATGTCCTTCATCCCTACATGGTTTAAAAAACAAGACAAAAGTTGAGCTGCTGCAAGAAGGAAATCCAGGACGGGCGAAAGTGAACCTGGACATAAACCTCCACGATAGTCTCTCATCTGTTTGTTCACTGTTAATCTGAACTGGTAACTGCACCTAAGGTTAGTGAGCTGTTTTTACGTGATCTTTGGGAAATACTGTCCCCTGTTCCTGCAAGTCCACAGAACAGCCTCCACTTCTCTTAGGAAAGTGTTAGGAGGCTGCAAATCAGGAAAGACTGAAACTCACAGGTCTGTACCCAAGGAGCGTGATGTAAGTGAAATGTCTCCGTGGAAGGGTGGAAGGTTTTTTCTGTGAACATTTAGAGCCAAAAATGCCATCCATTGCCATTACAATTTATTTGATGGTAAAACCATTCCTATTCCCTCTGTGAAACAAAACAGAAAGCAGCCTTAAAGCTGCAAGTTATCCCAGCAAAGACACTTCTAACAGCTTTTTGGCCAAAAACTTGCGAAAATTGAAACGTCTCCTGTGGTTGAAGTAGGATTTTGTATTTCATTGGTAGTTCATGTTTTCTGATGCGTGTTTGTCAGGCTGAAGATGCTTCTTTAACGTATGTAAAACAAACGTTTAACATCTAGCTGCAAAGAATTGCTGACAGTCTCATTTGCAACCAAATTTCCCGAGGAAAGCCAAGAGGTTTTGTTTTCTTTTTCCTTCTCTCTCATCAGTTTGGCTGTGGCTTATGTAAGTAAGCTTTGTTTCCAGTGAATCAATAAAATGATGAACTAAAAATGAAGGCACCATTATTTATTGTATGCGCTTCTGAAGCTTGCTGTACTTCAACTGCATTTTTTTGAGCTGTCATCTATGCTTGCTCAGGCACAACCTTGTTCAGGATTTAAGCCTGGAACACTGTACTGATGGGTGCAATAGGGCATGGCCACTGCGGTGGTAACATGGGCAATGTTTTTATGCTAGTTCTTGAAATATATCTGTCGGTCTGACTGCTGGAGACTAATCCAGTTTCCTGCTTCTGTTGGAGCAGAAAGGAAAAGCCACCCTGGCAATCAGGCCGATGGGTACTGCCTTCTGGGGTATGGTCTGAAAAGCTGAATTGAAAAATAAAAAAAAAAGACTCGGAGTAAATGACTAATTGGAGAAGTGTCCCATGATAAACAAAAGCTGTGATGCCAGACTAACCTTAGACCTTTTCTGACTGCTTTTGTTGGGCAGTGGAAATGTGATTAGATTTCCTCTGTCTGGTAAAGGATGTGCTAAATAAAGTTGAGACAGAAGAAGATGCTGTTAGTGGGAAAAGTATAAAGTGGCGAAGGCAATGGCGGAAGAGGGCTGCAGGAGATGACCTGAGGCAGTGTTGAGAGGTGAAAGAGGAGGTAAAATGCCTGCCACAAACAGTCAGGGTTGTTTTCTGGTGGTGGTATTTGAATTAAGGATCTTGGCCGAGGCCAACCATACTGAAACTGCTGCTGGCTCAAAGATTGTGGGCATCACCAGTACGCAGGAGGCTCTTGAGCCTGCATAGGAATTGGATGGTATCAAAGAACGGGCTGTTAGAAGCAGAAAGATACCAGTTTTGCAAATGCAAAGTCAGGTAGTTGCAAGTCAAAAACTTGCCAGAAAAAGGAGCTGTAAGTGTTTTCCCATGGTAGGACTCATTGATTGCTGCTATGGGGCAGCCGTGGAAAAGAACAGTATGGTGTCAGAGGCATCTGGCACGGTATTTTTGGTAGCAATAGGGATGGATCAGAGATGCTACGTGCGACCTGGAGCATTTGGTGTGTAGTTTTGGTCATGCGTTTTCAAAACGGTGAGCTGGAGCTGAAGTCATAGCAAAGAGCGGCCCTCAAAACAGCTGGAGGTGTGGAGGGCTTGTCATGCAAGAGGAGATCAGAGTAACTTGGCTTTTTCAGCTTAAAGGCTGAGTTGGGGAAATGACTATAAATGGTACGTAAATGCTGAGGAGGAAGAAGAAATGTTAAAGAAATGCTGGTATATGAACAGGGAAGCAGAAATGGGGGTTAGGAAAAGATCTCTGTCAGCAGGGAAGTCCTGGGACAGGTTTCCAGTTGAGGTGGTGACTGGGAGTCAGTTCTGAAGGCCCTGCAGCAGGGCTTGGGTTTTTTGTTTTGTTGTTGTGTTTGGGATTCTTTTTTTTTTAAATAAGTTCATTTTTGCACTCCAAAATGTGAGAACATTGTTTAAAGGTCATACCAGGTTGCTACCGAACCAACAACTAGAGGCCTTTTCCATTCAGGGTAAAACACTTCAGCTTCCTTTATAACAAGCCTCAAGGCTTTTTCCTTTAGGTTTTTTTTTTTGAGTAAATGCCCTGTTATTTTCTTGTCCAGCCTTCCACTTCAAATGATTAAGGCTGGCTTTCCAAATGACTGTGACTGCTGTAGTCTGGCTGTTACCAGCTTGCTCCTCGCCTCAGACCGAAGGGTTTTCTTCTCTTGTTTAATCTCAGTGGCTGCTTCAATAATGTCAGTTGTTCTGCTTGAAGGAGAAGGCAGCACTGCTGCTATTTCCTTTATTCCGCTCACTCCAACCTTTCTACCTTTTGTAAATTGGAAAAAAAAAAAAAAAAAAAGGAAAAGGGGGGAAAAAAAGTAATTGGTTTTAAGGGCATAGAGTAATATTAGATCATTTTGTCTGACCACTTAGTAAAGCTGTTAAATGTGATGTGCTTCTTCATTAAACCTCATACAGTGTTTTGACTTAAGTAAATCTTTCACAAAGATTTCTAGTCTTTATATTAAAATGTCAAGTGATGGGGTTTTTGCTATTTCCTTTGATAGTTTATTTAAACGGGGGATAACCGTCACTATAATTTTTAAACCACTTTATTTAATTTGGCTTTCCCTGTCTCTGAATTCCAGTTACTATTTCATGTTGAACATGAGGTCATGCAGGCTGACTTGAATTCAGTGAGCATGTCACATCTTAACCCATTTGCCTTTGTACTGAGGTCAGTGACACATCTTCCAGGAAGACCAAACTCTCTTATTCATCTGTTTTCTTTTCCAGTTTCTTTCATTATACTGTACGTCCTTTCCTTTATGGCTCGGTATTTTTGTCCTTTTGAATGACATAGTCCGATATGGTTATCTTCTGCAGATGAAATTATGGGATTTCTGATCTCTGGCTTTCAGCTATTGTCTTCTTGCCTCCATTGACTTCCTGATTTCCTTGGCAAGCTTTTTTCCTGCAGCCACAAGAGCTTGAAGAACTTGATTAATCCTCATCTTGGTCTTCAAACTGCATTTGCCTAGGTAGAGCTGTGCACCTCATTAGTCGTGAAAGCTCCACGTTGAGTAGATGCTCAATGCAGCGGTCCCGCTCTCGTAGTCCGAGTGCTTGCTTTCATCCCACCGTCTGCACCCGTTGTGTGTCTGCCTCTTGCAGAAGGCACCTTATCTGGGTCTCGTACCTCATATCAGGCTGTTTGTCCCTCAGCATCTGCCTCCTGTCCTTCTTCCTTGTTTCATTCTAGCTTTCAAGGGACCTGGAAAGTTACTTTAAAAATTGTCCCGTTTTAGAAAAAATGTCCTTGGTCAGTTCTACTTTTCATCTGTGAGCTCCAGCTCGACACAGACCGGTTGTTTTCCAGCTCTCTCCTTGGCTGACCTCCATGCACACTACCTCGCTAAACCCATATCCAATATTCTATTTTTTTATGTCCACTTTTGGGCTTGGGATAGCCCAGTTGGTCTTTTTTTTATGCAGTTCCTCATCTGGAATTTCCTTCCCACGTTTTCTGTACTACAGAAACAATTCTGGCTCTTCAGATCTAGTCTCAGCACTTTTCTTTGCCTTTACATTTCTGCTCAGAGCCGTTAATGGAGTGTTTTCTTGAAGGAGCATTATTTGTTTTGGAGGGGTTGTGACACCATGTCAAGGCCACCATGGACAGACTAAAGTATGTCTTTGGGATGATTAGAGGCGTTTGAGACATTTCCAAGGCGATGTAGATCATTCTCTGAGTATGCCAATCTGTTGAAGACATTTGTTACTTGCACAGTCTTTAACTACATATTTATCCCCCTTTTTTCATGTGCTGCCTAAAAAGGATAAGCAGTTGCCGGTTGGAAGCGTTGATGAACTGCTCGAGAGATAAAGTAAGGAAGTTTAAAAAAAAATACTTGGATATGTTTTGAGTTGCAAGGATTTAAAGTCATAAAAAGGAGCAAAATTATTAGCTTAAATTACCACAAGAACCTTTTTTATGTATCAAGTTTCACGTATTAGAATATTAGAAGTAGCGAATTAGGTGTCAATGTGACAGTGCTGTTTCTTTGCCTGTGCTGTGGAAGCAGAGTCCTTGTAGAGTTTGGGACAAGCTAATGGAGCTGGTCTTCCCTGGATAAACCCTAAGAGCTAGGACAGCGAATCAATGTCTAAAAATGTATCTCCTGAGGAGCTGACATCTCAGACTTGTGTTTCCAAACCCTCCAGCCATTTTCACAATGTCCCACTCGACGCAATGGATTGAATTCTCAAGCCAGTTGCCTCCAGCACGGCTGTCGGCTTCCCAGCGTATTCCCTTTCTGGGGGACTCCACAAGCAGCAGCCCTTGCTCTCCAGCACACCTGAAAGCATCAGAGTAAATCCCATTTAAGCCCCCGTTGCTGTTTAGTAGGATTTCGGTTAAGCCCTCATGTAAAGTTAAGTCCGTGCTGGATTTTACTGTTCTTAAACCACAACAGAAAGAGAATCTGCTTTTGGTGTTTCCCAGTAGCATATTTACTGTTAACAGCACCAGCAGTTTTCATATTAGAGTGGAGACAGGGGACTTCCAACTTCTTTTTGCTATGGGTTTTCATTCATTTTGCTCTTTGCTTGCGCATGGTTTTTAAAGGCCCAGTGTATGTGAAATGTGTTTATCACATTAGAAAGTTACGGTGGTAGATTTATTTTTATCTCTCAAGTTATAGACATTTGTAATTAGCTCCAAGGCCACGACTTTCCATTCCAAGCATGAAGTGGAAGGCCTGTCCTGTGAAATGGATTGCTGAAACTGGAGGTTTTCAAGAGTTCATATTCTGAACAGCTGTCTTTTTTTTTTTTTTCCCCTTCTGCAGACCAGCCATTTTAAGCACAAGATAGAGCCCTCGTATTGCAAGAAGCACAGGTAAGAGATGAAAAATCTCCGCTGTGACTCAAAGCTCATTTTTAGAGGTTTTCAGTCTCTCTAAATTCAGAGAATAAAGGCAGGGTTTGCATCATGTAACTAGTAGCTGGATCTGGTCCCATTTTACAGAAAAATAAAAGTCTTAAGTCTGTTGAAAGAGCAATATTAAATGGTGACCCCTTGGATTATGGCACACATCCCGCCTGAATTTTCATGTGCATCCCAGAGCAAAATGTGTACTTCCAGTGAATGACTTTCCTGACGACACAGGCTCTGGGACTGAACCTCACCATTTGGAGAACTCCCTTCATGTGTTACATCCAAGTGGCTGGAAGCAGGATAAGTTTTCTGACGTTGCTGGCTGTTCTGATGTTTGCAATGCCCAAAGCTTTTTTGTTTTCATCTGCAATTAATTATCAGTGGAGCAGCCAGTGGCTCCCAGTAGTTTGTGGTGCATTTGTGAAAGGTGGCTGTGAGTTCAGATCTAAGCAGGCACCACAGGTTTTCCTTTGAAAAAGCTGTTGACTAGCCATTAGATGGTGGCTGTTCTTAAATCTAGATTTGTCTGGGCTCTCTCTTCTGCTTGTCTTCGGTGACCTAAGTGAAAGCTTAAGAGGAATAGCTCCTCGTGTATAGTCTTTCCAATCAAGTGCCTGAGGTTACAGTGGAATAAACTAGGGACAGTCTTTGCAGATCCAGGTGTGTCTGGTGTAAACTTCTCATGGCAATGAATCTAATTTTCTAGTTTCAAAGTGGCTTTATTACTTAGGAAACGCACTCTGTAGAAATGAACTGCCATCCAGGAGAGGTACCTCTGTGTGCTGCTTCTTATCCCCCCTCTCTCCAGATACCTACAGCCCACTGAAAATCCATCCCCAGAAGACACAGAAGGATGAAACTTCGCCAGCCTGTGGTGCTGTTTTTGAAAAACTACTTTGATAATCCACATCTGTCAATTCACCCCCAATATCTATTACGGTGATGGTTTAAACCTCCAAATGTTGAAAACGCTCTTAAACAGATGCTTAGTCTCAGCTCCATCAGCCTCTGAAATCCCTTTGGGGAGGTGGATTCCTGGGTAGAAAAGGCAATGTTTTGTTGTTTGTGATATGTTAAATTGTTTTAATTTTTTTTTAGTATGTTCGTTCCAGGGGTCTGGACTTTCAGAAATGCAGTGTTTGCTCAACCTGGGGAGGGAAAGTTTGCCTGCTGCAGCCTTTGCCTGGTTGAACGTGTCAGGGGATAGAAATTGTGGCCTGACCCTCGCAGTAAGTTAAATATATGAAAATGTAACCGAGAATGCAATGTAGTAACGTGCTTTCCCCTCTGACAAGCCCAAGCTTGCGGAGGGGCCGAGTGGCAGCTGCTGCGGTACCACCCCAAACCTTTGGCTTCAGCGAGACAGATGATCTAAGCTTGTTTCGTGCCAACCTCTGTATTTTACAATAGGAACGAAGTCAGATGCTGAACTGTTGTTTTCTCACATTCCCTTCTCGGAAATCCCTTGCTGCTCACTGTTTCAAGCCAGGGCTGGCTCTGGAGCACCCAGGCTGTGATACATGAGCTTTACTACGGATTTCCCTGCTAAATTTAAGAACTAAAGGTGATCTGATTTGTGATTGTTACATATGCTATATATTTTTTTTAATTGCTGCTATCTGCTCCTGCTATTTTCCTCCCGGATCTGGGAGCTGATGGGCACTGGGGATGACAGAGGCACAAAACCACCGACGGTCTCTGCGCAATAGCCACTAGATGGCAAAACAGACACTTTGTGCATGGAAAATACCTAGTGAAACCCCCGTTAAAACAACGCCCCTGTGCTTTCCCTAAGACTGGTTTCAGCCGCCTCTATAAATATTATTGTTTTATAAGCTATTAGGGTGTATTTAGTTATGGTGCGTTGGAGAATCTTCACTTTAAAAGTCTGTAAATGCTCCCATTCTTTATTACGCTTCTGTCATTCAGGGTTTAAGCCTGTCCGGAACACTTCAGCAGCAGACTTTGCCATCATATCACAGAGTTTGAAGAAGAGAATGTATGAAACAGCCTGGTGAGACTGTTAATAAAGCCGTGTCAGTGCCGGCTCACTGTGAATCACAGTTCAGGTGTCCTTTCCTTCCTCACATTACAGAAGGCTCAAAGACCTGGGACCTGTTCAGGATAGAGGCTCTGTAAGTACTTTTTTGTGTTTATAAACATGTAAATGAATATTTGAAGATAGTCCCTGCTCCAGATATTTTACAGGCACAAGTATGAAGGCTTGTTAAAAAACAGCGGGGAAACATCAACACCCTGGGCATTTCCTAAAGCTTGGGCATAGATTGCACTGTTCGTTATCCCGCCTCTATGAGATTTTGTCCTCTGTGGAATACGTCCTTGTGCTTTCGCCTGCTGCAGATGTCTCAAGTTACAGATTTCCATCATGGTCTGTTTTTTTGTTTTCCCAATAGCTTTCAGGGGCCCTCACAGGGAAGTTTCCAGTTCCCTCTCTATGGTGACAGCAGTGCTCTTGGCTGGCTCCTTTCAGACAACTTTCCCGCATCCAAGCCTGTCCTGCCCTTGTTCCCCCGCTCCCTAACAGTACTGCTTGCAGCTGTGCACCTTGCTGCTCTGCTGATCGTACCTTTTTTGGGTAGCGGTACCTCTTCTTCACAGGTGCTGGGATGTGAAACTCATCTGCTGGAGTTTAGCCTGGAGAAAAGGAGGCTGAAGGGAGACCTTATCGCTCTCTACAACTACCTGAAAGGAGGTTGTAGCGAGGAGGGTGTTGGTCTCTTCTCCCAGGTACCAAGTGATAGGACAAGAAGAAACAGCCTCAAGTTGTGCCAGGGGAGGTTTAAATTGGGTATCAGGGAAAATTTCTTCACGGAAAGGGTTATCAAGCATTGGAACAGGCTGCTCGGGGAAGTGGTGGAGTCACCATCCCTGGACGTATTTAAAAGACAAATAGATGTGGTGCTTAGGGACATGGTTTAGTGGTGGACTTGGCAGTGCTGGGTTAATGGTTGGACTTGATGATCTTAAAGGTCCTTTCCAAACAAAATGGTTCTGTGATTCTATGCTGCACACGTAGGTCCTGCGATGGCCTTCAGTGGCATGTTCGCTCCCTCTTTTTCAGCCAAGGTTTCGCAGGAGAGAAGGAGGAGCTTCCTCAAGGAGGAGCAGAGAATTTGTTTGGCCTCAAAACGATGACCTGAAATACCATGTTTTGGAATGTGATGGGAAACCTCTGTTCTGGAACGATGAGAAACTTGGGCAGAATCAGATCTCCTCTGTTTCTCCCTGTCTCTGGCAGACCGGACATTAAATTCTATGTGTTAAAACTAGGCACAATAACAATGGTAAAAGGTCAGGTCTAAGCAGAAACAGTGGGTGCAAAGCAGATTTTTGACCAGTCATTTATTAATGGAGCATTGGTCTTCTGAATGGAAGGCTATATATAAATACAGCATGATGCTTGTCACTTGAGCATTACAATGTTCATGTGGCCACTCTGAGGTTTCACAAAATATCAGAAGTCTGGATTCTGCTAACTTTTGAGTGCTTGCCTTCAGAATCTTAGTGCTCATATTCTAATATTTGTATTCTTGATTTCACTTTTAGTTCTTGTGGCTTCAAGGACTTCTGGCTACTTTAATCGTGTGATGGCTCTGGTGAAGGTGAGTCTCTCATTGCCGCTGTGTGGAGGCAGGAGACTTCATTGTAGACGGGAGGATAGCTGGAGGTCTGAAAAGTGCTGCTGGGTACTGCCCCTATTTCTGAACAAAAAAAGCACAGGGTGCTCAGAGCTCAGTTTAGGCCACCCACCATGGTCCCTTGGATGCCTGCTCAGGTCAGGCCCAGAGCTACCAGGTCCTGTTTCCATGTGCTGTAGCAGAGAGCTGCAATTGCAGTGCCCAGGTCAGGCACCTTCTGTAGACAATCTGAGCATGGCTCACTGCATGATAAGAAAAAACAAATGCCCCCAGGCCTTTCTTGTGACATGACAGTTTTCAGCCATGAAAGCTGAATTCCTGGGATGTCCTTCAGTTTGCAATAATTTGCTATGAGGCAAAAGCAAGAAAAAAATAACCTGCTAATGGAGTAACAACATGTTTTCCAAGAACGTTAAATATATAAAAACGGTGCTGGAATTACAACATGTATTTGTCTTTCATTGACATGAGAAGCATGAATAGCCATATAATATAACCTGGTGGTCCCAGTTTACAGCAAGGGTAATGTATTTGTTATTTATAAAGGGATAATCAATGATTAACAGGCATTACAATTAATGGCTGATTGTTGTAGACTTAGTTCACACATGGCTTGCAGCTATCTGTAACATTGCATTCGTGCTGTAACGTATTTATAGCAGTTATTAATCACGCACTAGTGTTTTTTAAATGTTCTCATTTTATTAGGTGTAACCACATTTTCAATAGCACATCAGTGAACTTGAGTTCTGCCTTCACATTAGCAAAAGGGAAAATAAAAGAAACCAGTTAACTTGGCCTTGCTTTCCTTGATGTGAAGAAACCATCAGCTGCATAAATTGGAGGCACTGTCACATTACAAAAGCAATTTTAAGTAAAACATGCCATTTATGGACGAAGCACACTTAAAGATTTTTGTAATTACAAATATTTGTACTGTTAAGTGAATTGCATTAAAGTATTTGTTGTTGTTGCTTTATTTCCCTGGAGGACTCTTTGGTAGTGGGAGCTTTGTTATGCTGATAAATGTGCCTGAAAGCTTTATAATGTACTGATGCATTGTAATGATAAATAGATCTGGTTAAGTAGTAAAGATCAAACACACAATTAAACAGACTGTAATATGCATCTTGCTGAGCAAGGGAAAACAATAGTGGAATCAGTAAAGATGAATACAAATGGTTTTACTGAACTAAGCAAAAAATATTTTCTTATGCCTACAAAATGAGGAAATCTGGCCTGATACTTGCATGAGCAGACTTATAAAGTGCTTAATCAGATATAAAATATCTTTAAGATGTTCAGCATTTATAATCAATGGACACATCTTTCTCCGACCACTCAGAGTAATAGAGATGTGCAACAAACCAGAGGTTCAGCGAGTCAGCACGGTGTGGGATTGCTGGGAGAGGAGCCTGGGCAACGCAGGCAGGGCTCACAGGGCTGACGCAGCAGTAACATTAACAAAAACACGTCGCATTTGACAAAAAGATTAGAACTGAATATTGTCAGTGCCTGCTTCCATCGCCCAAAATGTCCTTCCCTAGAACCTTTCCCAGCAGGGAGGCTGGTTCACGCTTGGCGAGGCCACAGAGGTTGCACGCTTTTTATTGCCATTTGCTCGCTCTTCCAAATACCAGGAGAAGATGTGATTCAGAAGGAGCATGCTGTAAGAGGGGAACATGGCTGTGAGTTACTTGAGAGTCACAAAAATAAACCTTTAACATACAGGCACTGAGGGGAACTTTCGTTCATTCATTGATCAGAGGACTGGAGCATCTCTCTTATGAGGAGAGGCTGAGGGAGCTGGGTCTGTTTAGCCTGGAGAAGAGAAGACTGAGGGGGGATCTTATCAACACTTACAAATACCTTAGGGGCGGGTGTCAAGAGGAGGGGGCCAGACTCTTCTCAGTGGTGCCCAGTGACAGGACAAGGGGCAATAGGCACAAACTGGAACAGGCTGCCAGGGAGTTTGTGGAGTCTCCTTCTCTGGAGATAATCAAAACCCGTTTTGATGTGACCCTGTGCAATGTGCTCTGGGTGACCCTGCTTTGGCAGGGGGTTGGACTAGATGATCTCCAGAGGTCCCTTCCAACCCCAACCACTCTGATTCTGTGACTCATTCAAAGCGCAGAGCAGTACCCATGCAACCTGCTTGCAGATTATCTTTGTTCATTCCAACTTTGAATTACTCTGAAGGGTGTTTCAAGTGAATTTCCTTTGCAGGGGTACCCGTAGCCAAGTCAGCGCAATAAGAATTCCATAGCTCATTGTACAGATGCTATGGTAAAATAACTCCTGGGGGAGTTAGAATTAGGCAGGATATAACAGCCAGAAGAAATACTAATTCTCCTGGATTGACTTTATGTGATCTCCTACCCTACACAGTGCTTTGCCCACCTGGAATAGCATAAACCGTTTAGATTCCTTTGCGGTGTCTGGGTATTAGCAAAATTCAGGGGAGAGACCAAATCCTGCTTCACTGATGCCAACAGCCGAAACCCTTAAGCCTTGTGCACACTGGCTAATTATTGTGTAAAATCCCCCCGATGCTCACCAAAGTTCTGCTATACCAGGAACCACCTAGTAGACAAAAAGCATCTACTCATGGCGTGGACTGCTGCAAACTATTTCCCAAGGATGTACAGCATGATATGTTCCAGACAGCAAACTTGTTATTCCTAATTTACCGTGTGCTGCTAACTACTAAAAGCTTTGCACGGCCTCCAGGAAGTCAGGCTTATTTAATGAGAAGCGGGGGAGTACTAAATGCTTCCAACTTCTGGAGTTTAAGAGAAAAAGGAGTGGCCAGGGAAGGTGGTGTGCCTCCATGCATCTGGCTTCTCACAACCTGAGCTACAGGTGTTGCTCAATGCAAAGAGCCGTGTAGAAGTTCTCAGGACTATACATGGTAATAGAGCTGGTTTCTTCTTTGTAGGAAAACTTATTTCTGCCCCAAGAACTGTGTGTCACTCCGCAAAGACATTTAGATGTCTAACGGCCACTTAGGCATCTAAATTCCTTTATAGATCTGGGCTTCAGTCCTGGTTGTGTTGCTGCAGCCCACAATGTCACCGGTTTTGCATGGCAGGCACCAGATCGGAATTGACTGCAGAGAGAAGCACAGCCCGGCAACCACTGGGTTTGATTTAATTGGGTTGAGCTGGTTTATGGTCCCTCGATATACGTATTTTTACCCTTGTTGAAAAACAACGTGTCTGCCAAGGCCGGAACGAAAGCGGGAGCTGTCTGGAGGTGCAGTTACAGACTGACGGGGACAACCCTGCTCGATGGGAAGAAGACTCCAAAGGGTTTTGCGATGTCTGTCGGTTTATGCCATCTCTTCGTCACAGAGTTTGCAGTCCAAAGATTATTTTGGATGCTTGCCTATTCCCAGAAGCTCCATGTGCTCGGAACAATTTCAGCTCTGCATTAAGACAATAATTATAATCAAATCTCATGCTCCGCTGCCTCGGCCAGTCACCTCCATGGAGCAGATGGGAAGGGGGCTCGGATCAGCAAGGGTTTTCCCTCCCAGTGTACAACTGGCCTAATTTCTTCAGAAAGGGCTTTTTTGTTTTTCCCTTTGGCTTCCCTCTACTTTTCTCATGGCATCAGGGACAGGCTGCAGCTGGAAAACCGTGGGCAGGGTTGGAAGTGTGGGGCAGGAGAAAGTTATTTTGTCTGCTGCCTGTCTGCTGCCCCTTGTTCACACACCCTGGCTGCCAAGAAAGCCAGGCTAGGAGCAGGCAGGCAAGGGAAACTGTTTTTTTGGTAGTCCCTCCTGCATCTGCTGACCTTCAGTGTCAGGTCAGAGACCTGCCCCTGAGCTCAGCCTGGGTAGTTAGTCCAGGTCCTACACTCCCAGAAAGCTTAGGTCAGTTGATAGAAGATTAGCCATTGACCTGCAAATAGATGTTGTGCTATCCCACCGTGGCAGACGTGGCCGTGAGCATGTGTGGGAGCTGCTGCTGGTGTTGACAGGGCTGTGCTGAACTGATTAATTACCTCATACAGCATAAACATAGGGGCAGACACAGGTCATGAGTTCACTGCTTTGGAAGGCCATCCCTCGATGCATCCATCCCTCCAGCTTCCTCTGCAAGTCAGAATTACGGCGAGTTGTGATTAAGTGTCTCTTGTTGGATGGTCCCTCTGCTTTGTCACCTCAACCCAAGAAGCAGGAGGACGCCTGCTCGGTGCTGGTGCCATTTTGGCCCCCAAGTGATGTGTTAGGTCTCCAGAAAATTACAAATTGAGGAAAGAGGTGTCTTTGAGAAAATTTTACTGGAATGGGGACAAAGCTGCTGAATTGACTGGGTGCCTGTTTTAAAACACACATCTCCGGTGTACGTTGGGTGGCTTTCATTAACAGCCCAGCCAGTGCTGTGTCACTGGTGCGTACTGGTTGCCAAAATGCTTGAGATGGAAGAGCACCTCGCAGTCCCCCCATGCATTTGGGTTCTATGCAGCGCTCCTAAAACAGGCTGGGATGAGGAGCCACTGGTTACCAGTGCTGGTCAGACCCAGACGGTAATTCAGCTCACTCGACATGAGCCCATGGTGTGAGATTGCCAGGTGCTCACAGGGAAGTCAAGATACAGCCTTAGGACTCGCATGTTCCCTTCACTCGCCCCCTTGATGAAAAGTCCCAGGGATTTGGGACTTTTTTTTTTTTTTTTTTTTTTTTCAGGCTTTTTATTTTATTTTCAGCAATGGCTGATGATGTTTCCTTGGTACAGTAGCTCTTCTATAATTTTTTCTTTCCATTTTGTCTTATTAGAACAGGAAATTACATGTAAATGTTATGTGGAATAGCTGCTGAATGTTTAAATCTTTACTGCTCTCTCATGCTGCATCTTTAGTAATCACTGATTTTTTTTTCACTCTTTTTTTTTTAAAGGCCAATGAGGCTGATTGTGGTTTTCTGCATTACATTGGTTACAGAGGTTGGTACTGCATCCCGCTGTACCCTGTGACTGATATTAATGAGATGTTTGTTCTCTCGAAGGTGATTGCAATGATTGTTGTTAAAGTAAAAAAACCAAGTTCTGTGCAGACTCTTTTCCCAGATTTGGGATCTTCAGGGTTGAAATCATCCCCTCCAAGTTTATGATGATGTTTTAGGTCTGGATCCTTGCCTTATTCACATGGCTGGCTGATTCACAAAAGCACCTCTGGGGAGTATTTAAGAACTGCTCTGTGTTTACAAGAAAGGGGCAGGCAGCACCCACACGACTGCAGAGAACTGTATTTATCCAGTGACCCAAAAGCCCTGACTTGGCAAAATCTTTGCGGGCTTTGCAAGACCTTCAGTGGTGAGCTTCCCTTTTATGAACCCAGAGAACCTCCTGCCTACCACAATGCCTAGCCACCAAGGTGATCTCCTCACTCCTGGGTGTTTTCACACAGAATCACAGAATGGTTTGGGTTGGAAGGGACCTTGAAGATCATCTAGTTCCAACCCGCCTGCCATGGGCAGGGACACCTTCCACTAGACCCAGTTGCTCAAAGCCCCATCCAGCCTGGCCTTGAACACTGCCACGGAGGGGGCATCCACAGCTTCTCTGGGCAACCTGGGCCAGTGTCTCACCACCCTCACAGGAAAGAATTTCTTCCTCAGATCTAATCTAAATCTCCCCTCTTTCAGTTTAAAACCATTCCCCTTCATCCTGTCACTCCATGCCCTTGTAAAAAGTCCCTCTCCCGCTTTCCTGTAGCCCCTTCAGGTGTTGGAAGGCTGCTCTAAGGTCTCCTCGGAGCCTTCTCTTCTCCAGGCTGAACAGCCCCAACTCTTTCAGCCTGTCCTCGTAGAAGTGCTCCAGGTTGCACCCTGCAATCCCAAATAGGCAACCAGTGAGCTGTGCCTCAGGGACAGACCTGATGAAAATGCCTCCAGGAGCTGTTTACATAGAGGTCTATAAAATTATAGCATTGTTAGCTCTCTTGGCTTCTTCAGCCAGACAAATCTTGTGGGATCTCGTGGTTATTCCAGTGAGGAGGAGAAAATGATGACACGGAGGAGGAATGCAGCCCTCAGCCAAGGCAGCGGGCACGCTCCCTCACTGCTCTTCTCTGGCACATGATTCCCACAAGCGTTCACGCTGGGCTCCCAGCCTCCTTCTCCTCTCCCAAATTCTCCCATCATCTCTATCCTCTTTCTCCTTTTCCACAGACCCACAGGCTCCCCACACGTCCGCTCCCCACGTGTTTTGGGTGCTGCCGCAGGGATTCAGGGAGAGGGCTGCGGCTGGTTTAGCTGTTGCCTTCACGGAGGAGATCAGCTATTTCTCGCTCTTTTCTGAAATGGCGTGCGGCAGGCTCACACCCGCGCTCGCAGAAGCAGCTGTCTTGATGAATATTTGCCCAAATCATTATGCTGTCTAGCAGTTAGCCTGCAAAAAGGCCCGGCACCATTTGTATGGTAATGGAAGGCTTTCTCAGAGATGTTTTGGAAGCAATCAGCTAAACTAATAGGATTTTATGTAAACCAATCTCTTCCTTTAGATCAGGGTGGTTTTTTTCTTTTTCTGGAGAGGAGGGTAAGGGCTTTTTAATAAATGCAAATTGATATTCCAATAAAAATGGAAATGAGAGAAAAAGTTCATCGCCGGGGTAAAAATGCTGCGACTTTGCTCTCGCAGCAGTTTCACGTGTGATTCTCTGCACATCCCCCAGCAGCCGCACCGCGCTTCTGAGGTGCTGCGGCGTGGCGCAACGAGGAGAAAAGCTTTCTTGCACTTTCATGCTATGGTGAGACATAGACTGGGTTGGACTTCTCATCACCCCATCAAAGCAACACTGTGAGAGGTTTCTCCAGTCCTGGACCTCTGCAGAGGGTCACAGCAAGCGGTCACAGAGGGGAAACTGTGGACGAGCAGCTCTGTCTCGTTATTGCTGGTTTCTGCTGTGAATCAGCGGCTCTGGTACTCTGTAACTTGAGCTTTTTGTACCTCTCCAGGAGGATTTGAGAAAAGGATGAGAAGCGCTGAGAAATCTGATTTATGTTGTGTGTTCAAAGCTCTGGCTTTTAAGCTAAGTGCTTTGGACTGGAAAATTGCTCACTGCATTCACCTACTGCGAAAAGGGCTTTTGCTGCAAACCCCAAGTGCTTCCTCACTCGGGACACAGGCGAGGTAACTTTCTTGGCCCTGCTCCCACTTGCTTCGCTGTAAAAGAGCTGGGAAGGGCCTGATACATGACAGCAGATTGTCTGCGTGGAGTGTGGGCTGGCTGAGATCGCTGCAGTCAATCATTTAGCTGTTTTCTTATTTGTATGAAAAAAAAAATTAAGTTAAACTCTGACCAGTCTGTAGATATGGTGGTGCTGCTGGAAGTTTTGAGGAGACGCAGGCCAGCGAGGGTCAGGCATCCAGGAGGGTTTCAGGTGAGAAACCCTCCCCCTATGAGGCTGAACCTGAATTTGGAGCAGCAGGGTTTCTGGCTTGTCCATCTTGTGTAGCAAAGGACAGCAAATGTACGTGGCAGAGAGGTGTGATGAGTCCCCAAGGCCTTGGAGAACAGTCTCCAGCAGCTCATGGGTAGGATGGACATGCCAACCATTAACCTGGTGGGACCATATGCCCATGAACCCTGTCGCAGGATCTGTTTGAACTTGTTAACAGGGTAAATAAAAGTGTCAAACAAAAAAGTACGCAGGGAGTGGTGTAGTGAATACCTGTTTTCCTCATTTACTGTTAGGTGATACCAGCAAGGTCCAGCAAGGTATGCAAACCGCAATGGGGAAAGGTAAATACGCCAAGATGGCATGCGGTCCCTTGGAAAGCCCCAAACATCTTGGACAGGAAGGAGGTGGAGAAAACAAGTGATTTTTCTACCATGCTGGACTTGATCTTATGGTATGCTGTGACTCTGGGGGCAGCAGCGGCAACAGCAATGGGAGGCTGTGTGGTATCAGGAGGGACGTGTTTTGATGGGGCAGTGGTGGTTGAGGGAAGCAAGTAGCGGTCAGTGCCTTATCACAGTAACACTGATCTAAATCTGGTGTCCTGGCCTGCCGGTGTCTTTAATCAAGTTCATGTCCTGCTCTGCTACCTGCCGACTGCACTGTAGGTCGCTAATGAATTGCTCCCGCAGTTGTGTCTGCACGTCAGTACCCGAGGTCAGCTCGAGGTGTGCTTGTAAACCACCCGGAGAGCAAAGACGTGCATTTGTCCACGGTGCGCTGCCTTTGGTGGCAAAGTTGACTTAAGAAATACCTTCCTCCCTCCAGCCACTTTTTCCTGACCCTTCATTGCATGCATGGGAATGGTTCAAAGCTGCGCCAGGGAAGGTTCAGACTGGATATTAGGGAGCATTTCTTTACCAAGAGGGTGGTCAAACACTGGAACAGGCTTCCTAGAGAGGTGGTCGATGCCCCAAGGCTGTCAGTGTTTAAGAAGCATTTGGATAATGCCCTTACCAACATGCTTTAACTTGATCAGCCCTGAATTGGTCAGGCAGTTGGAGGAGGTGTTCATTGTAGGTCCCTTCCAACTCAAATAGTCTACTCTATTTGTGCCAAGACAGCTGTTGGTGGTGCTATCCTGTAACTGGATTGCTGACATGATTAGGGGTAAAAACTCTTAAAAGAAATAATTTTGGGGGTTTATTTTTAGCAAGTATCATGTCAGTGTCAGAGGCTGGTACAGAATTCCTCCACCGTAATTCCTCCTTTGAGATGGATTTGCTCAGTGGCCTCAGTGTGACAGAAAGACCTTACTCAAGTGTTGGTCATGTGCAAGAGGACAAGGTCTAATCAGTGTCCTGTGATGTGAAAACAAAGATCTGACCTGCAAACGTGCCTGGTGAGTTATTATTAGGCTTGCCTGAAAATATTCAAGTTTTAATCCAACAACAGAATCCAACTTTACAACTAGAAGAGTCAAATGTAGCATATTAAATACGTGTTTATTCAAATATGTTTTCATATTTGAAACCATGTGGAACACTATAAGCAATACCAGAAGACAGAATATGTGTTTTTCCAGTGTGATCTTTTTTGAACCTCCCTAACTGAAGACTGTCCCAAAAGAGCAAGAGAAGAGCATGGTGCTTTGGTATTCCACATTCCTGGTTAGATCCTTTCCAGATATAATACTGCATTTCCAGACATTGCAGATAACACCACCTAGATTATTAAACTGAATATTTAAACTGTTGCATGGTTTAAATGCTTTGTGAGTTTGTCTGGGCAACATTAAGTTTATATGAATAAAAAGTCATTCTCGAATTACAAAATCAAGTCATTTTTGTTCGCCTGACATCTCAATCCACTCCTGGAGATACATTCACAGGGGCCTTGGAAAGTTTGTTTAAACAATTCAGTCTCTGGCAGATCTATAATCTCAGCATTCAATAAAAATACTACTGCAGTTTCAAACTGCATTGAATTTTATGAGAGAGAAAGTAAAATAAAGAGATTACGTCCAGAAACCAATCCTGATATTGACAGGGGACTTTAAAAACAATTTTAAAACCAATTTAAGTTGATCAGAAATGTTCAGTTGAAATTTTCTTTGATGGAAAATGCAGTTTCTGCAAAAAATAATATTTCAGCTTTGATTGATTGGTAAAATTGAAACAAAGCTTTCACTGTGGTTTGGATCTACCAGAATAAAAAAAATAATTCTCTTATTTTTAAAAGTGAATCCAAACTGTTTCGGGGACGCTGCCTCCAGTTTAAGGTTTTGTGCTTCAGTTGGCCCCTGTTAGCTGTGGATTGATGCCACCTACAAATGGGCTATGCCAACAACACGTGGACAGTCCTGAAACATCTCCTTCCCTCTGCTTTTTCCTTACTTCTCTATTTACTTTAGCTCTCTGCTACCTGTGTGAATGGCAGATGTGGGGAATTTTCTATTAACCAACCAGTTGCTGATAGAAACACCTGAGAGCTTAGCGCTTGTGCTTTTCATCATGGCAGGAATTGTGGAGGGAAAAAAAAAGCGATCCTAAGTTTTCCTGTTGGAAGGGAGAAGCAAGGAAGCGGTGGTGTTCTCCAAGTACAACAAGCTGCTTATGCACTTGTATGGTTTTGTATTTCACAGCAAATTTTCAAACCTGAACCCAGGTATGGTTGTGCTGAAGCCCCCAGTAATGGGAATGTGTGCATAATGTCAGCTCTGACAGAGGAGAGGACACCTGCCTGGTCCTGGCAGCAGCTCCCTGCACATCATGAAACCAAAGCTGCTTTGGCCACTGCCGTAGCAGGGGGAGCAGTGAGGGCTTGTTGCTGCCGATATGAGAGGAATCCCACTCATTGCAAAAGGAAAGGGGCTGCCTTCTCTGCCTTGCTGAGAGACCAGTCCCCAGAGATCACCTCCCCTGGATCAGGTGCTACCACTGTGGCCACCTGGAAAGCCCACTCACTTGTGCCAACTGTTTTGTTTAAGAATTGTTTTTCAGTATAACCAAGACAAAAACACATGCAGTAATTCATGGGCTAAAGCGATAGCATCCAAAGGTGGGAGTGGGTAACCTGAATATTTTTAAAAATAAAAATGGCATTTGAGTTACTCAGCACAGAGGAGTAAAGATGGTGGGGTTAAAGGAAGGGGAAGGCCATGAGGGGAAGTACCATTTGTGAGGTGCACCTGCAAAGGAATTTCCTTCTTAATGTCTAAGGTGGATGGACTTCCATGTCAGCAAGAAAGATGCAAGATGTTAGAATTAAAAACAGAAGCACTGTAATTGTGAGTGACTGGAACAGCTTCAGGAAGCTGTGGAGTTTTCAATGCTGGATGTCGTTAAAGGCAAGTTTAATGGATTTCTTTCATGTATGACTTAGTTACAACTGGCATGAACTAGATGTCTTTCAGTCCTGGTGGTGTGTGATGTTGTGCTTTTGTCTCATGCAACTGATGTAGGCTGCAGGAGAACATCATGCAAGGTGCAGTTCTGGTGCTTCACATCTTCATTTTTTTTCTGCTGGCCAAGTTCTTTGTGTGGACTGTGCAGCGCTGACAGATTCCTACCAGCTGGAGGAATAACTTCAGGATATCCTGGGAGTCCTATAATCATCGTGCACCAGGAGAAACATCTTTCATCCAGGGAGGCGGTCAAAGTAGACAAGGACAATTCAACACCCTGACAATTCAAGGGGACACAAATGGATGTTGAGTCAAGTAGGGAAAAAATCTCAAAACTTCAAAGACAGATGTTCTGGGCAACAGAGAGGTGCAGGAAGAAAACTGAGCTTCTGTCATAGTTCAGGTGAAAAAGGTACAAGACACTCCTCCAGGATGGAGAGGCTACTTTTAATGAAGGAATGACTCAAATCAGCAAATCATTCTGCTGACCATGAGACAAGCTTCTGTTCCTTGCTTTCTTCATGAAATATTGAAGCAATTTAATATGTGAAAACAATATTCTAAAGGTTACAATTGTAATATCTTTGAATCCACTTACCTCCTACCTAACTTTCTTCTGCCGTAGTCTAAAATTGCTCGCACTTGTGATGGCTCTAGCTCCTACCTATGTAAACTCTCTTTGTGATCGATGGAGAGAAATGTATGGCATGTCAGAGCAATTCATTTCATTCTTAGAGGGTATCTAAGAGTGTCCTGTTTGGCCAGACACCTACACTGCAGATGTTGATGTCTGGTGAGATGAAGACAGTCTGTTTCATGGGTGTCTTTTTACCCCAGCTATAGCTAATTACAAGAGGATTGAACAGCTCTTTTAGATTATCTACTCAAAAATTACTTAGTAAATTACAAATTTCATAACACTTTCTTGCCTTTTTTTTTTCTTGTAAAGCAATTATTATCCTCTCTTAATTAAATTATCACAGACTCCAAGGTGTGTTGATAACAGTTTTTCAGGTTGTCATTCCTGCTCTAATCATGTATCAATGACTTTCTCAGCTGTCTGGACTGAAGAGTTTGCCTGTTTAAAACGTTTTGGAATCCATCCACTTTGGCTTTTCCCTAGATTTTTCATGGCATTGAAAAGCACAGTTGGACACTTACCCTGCTCAGTGGAGTCCTGTTTCGTTTCCATCTGGAATCACACACCAGTACTTGTGGGGCAGTTTACTTGACCTAAGTATTATGGAATTGACCCTCTGAACTTGGTGAAAATCAACTTAAGAGGTAAGTTCCAGTTGGTCACAGTTTCAAAATCTCTCTCTTTTTGGGTTGCTTTTTTTGCAGGAGCATGAAGTTTATTTAAACAGTTTCCACTTAAGTAATGCATAATATTTATTATGCATAGAGGACTTATTCTACCAGTCTCCAGTGTGTCTCAAAAGCAGGTAAATGTGATTAATTCCATATAAGAGTAGACATAACTTGACACTGATGCTGGAAACCAAACAGTGAACTACATCAGTGATCTGCTGTATGGATGGTTGTGATTACCAGTAATATAACAAGTCGCAGCAAGCTCAGTCTGCAAGGATCTCCACAAATGTCTTGCAGAGTTCTGCATTGTGTACAGGATTGACCAACTAACTGGGAAGAATAGATGTGTTAAGGGTGAATCCAGACTGATTGGGAAGATTTGGACTGCCCCTAAATAGGAACTTTTTTTCCATCATGTCTCCCTCCAGGCTGAATCTGCTCAGAGCTTAGTTAGCTGCCCTGGAGATCAGAAGCATGGCCTGGAGCAGGGTCATGCTGGTGGTTCACTGGGCAGCACCAGCAGGAAGGACCTGGGGCAGAAAGACCATCAGGATAGGAGACAACTCTTCCACTTCCTCTCCTCCAGGCCACCACATCAGAAATATTGAAGAAGATGGTAGAGCCTTGGCAGCATGTTCTTGGGACTGGCTAATCTACGTATGGGCTAAGGCCAGCCTTGACCTATCAGTTGAGTTTGCACAGAGTTGTGTAATGCCGTGTTTCCCACTAGGTAAGTATTAAGTGTTGATACATGTGTTGCGTTCCTGTTAGTACCTTATTCTTAACCTGTATTTTAAACATCTTTTATTTTACTGGTCTTGGTAGTGGTGTTTCCAGATGTTGAGATCTGGGGTTTTTTTAGTGCTTCTATTAGAAGTAAGTCTAGTATGCAGATAGCTGATAAAATAAGCTGCCTTTAAGTGGGAAAAACTAGGATGTCTGTCTAATCTCAAGTGCTTTTATGACCATTAACACCAGAGGCCGTATCTAATTGCTCTTTTAAGTAGAGGTCAGAACTGGTACACAGGAGCTGTAGACAGCAGGGACAGAAACTTGGGTCCAGACTCTCTCTTTCTGTTGCCCAAGTGTGCTCCTACTTATGGGATAAGTCAGGAGCAAGGGCCTGACTTAAGTTGACTGCTGTATGTTCCTTGGTATCATGTCAACAACAAAACAGCTCCTTCCTAAAGTCTCCAACACAGTGAGCAGAGATGTGGGATATCTCTGCAACAGAGGCACAAGTGTCTGAGGGCTACTGGAGATACAGGGGCACAGAGTACACTGTGCTTCAGGTAGCCTGTTTGTGGGCTTAGGTGCAGCTACACTGTAGAAACAGAGCCAAGATGGCTGGACCATACAACAGCTGCTCATCCTACAGCACCTTCGGCAGTCAGGGAACAGTTGCTCCCTAAATGAGTATAAATGACTTTCTGCAGAGTCATCTAGAGACGTGAATTCTATTTTCTCAAGTCACCAGTATCACCAGAACGCCAAGAGTGTTTGACCTCATTCGATGCACATAACACTTTAAGCCATGATCTATGTTAGACCCCAAGAGATGGTATAAGAGTGTTATATTGGCAGGTGTGTTGCCACAATCTATTAGGGCTAAGTTGTATTTGAGAGGCTTTATAGAAAATGTGTCTGCTGTGGGATTTTTTGGCCTTTATTGCATTCACCCACCCCATCTGTTATTTTCCTGAAGAAGAAACTTTCATGAATCATCTGATGACCATTTTAGAAAGATTCAGCTGTGGGGCTGACATTCCAGTTTGCAGAGCAGGACCGGTACTGCAGGGATATATAATTTCAGAGCGGTGTCAGTATTTCATACAGCTGCAGTCCTCTTTGCTGACTGGATTTATAGGAGTAATGAAATGCTCTAGCATTTCCATGGACTTTCAGGCTGAATCAGAAACGCTAAACGCTAAAATCTGCCCTTTGTGCTGTTGACATCTACAGTGCAAGTTCCCATCCAACTAAATTCCTAGCCTAAATTTCAGAGTGGTTAGTTAAATTAAACAGGTGTTGAGGAGCTGAGTGGATTGGGAATGGGAGGTAGAAATTGTCTAGGGTTTTGTAAGTTGTCCTCAGTGGTCTCGTGTGCATGGGATGGCCCCTTCTGCGCTGTGGAGCTGTGCTGCATCCAGTGAGAGCAGCTCCAGCTGGGTAGCAGGTGTGCAGCAGCAGTGCCCTGTTTTGGGAGCGACCTCTGCTAACCTCCCTGGCAAGCCAAGATACAGATTGGCCATACGTTCCAACATACACTTTCGTGTCAAAAGGTCATTTTCCAAGAGGTCTTAGAGAGAAGCTGCGCTCCTGTCACGGTTTAAAGCTGGGCTGGCTATTAAACCTGAGGCAGACGCTCTCTGTTAACCCTCCCCCCCCACCTGAAGGGAAAGGGAAAGGGAAAGGGAAAAGGGAGAGAGACTTATGGGTTGGAAAGTTAAAACAGTTTTAATAAACTATAATAATGAAAAAGAGTGTAATAATAATATTGGAATAATCAAATATATACAAATATATACAAAACCAATATCGAGCTCCCCCGATGTCGGCCGCGTCACCACCGGCACTGCAGGGCAGGCTCCGGGAAGGCCCAGGCTGGGCCCAGCGACGGTCGAGAACTGGATTCAGGGATGCACGGATCGGGATCGGGGGCAGCAGGCAAACAGACAGAGTCCTCCTTGGACACTGGCCAAAGGCTCAAGCCGCAGAAGCAGCCCGAAGCAGCAGAAACATCCAAACCCAGCAGAAGAAGCAAGGGAAGGCGCAGAAGAAGGCAAGGGGTGAAGGGGCGAGACCCTCGTGATCCCCCTGCTTTATACTGAGAATGACGTGTATGGGATGGAATACCTTCGTTGGTCAGTTTTGGGTCACCTGCCCTGTCCGCTCCTCCCTGCAGGTGCGACCCCCCTTCGGCTCTTCACTCGTAAGCAGTGAGGAATTCAGCAGTGACCTTGGTTTCTCTAAGACTAGGTACAGCAAGAGCCTTTCTGCATAACATCCCTACCAGTGCCTCAGTGATAACTACAAACTTCGAGCGTTATCAGTCCTAGAAGCAGACACTGTCTGCAAAACATGCAGTTACTTTCAGAAAGTGCAGTTACTTAGAAGAGACTTAGCCGAAAGTAAAAATCACTGAAAGGAAAATTGGCCTGGTTTAGGCCAAACCAGGACAGCTCCCATGGAAAAAACATCTTAAGATATCCCAGGAAAAGAGAAAACCACTGCTCAAACACTTCTCTGCGTGGATTGATAATGTAAAACAAAGGTGTTTAAACATCTTTGTGTTTAAACAGGGGTAGTTCAGTTCTCCTTGATTCCTAGCTGTGTCATTAAAAAGCATTTGGATGCAAAGGGAGGATGATGAAGCATAGAGCTGAAGGTCCCAGTACTGCTGAATAAACCAAGAGACAAAATGTCCTATGTTCCCACAGCCCTGCTTGAAGTACCTTTGTAGGGTTTCAGGGCACCAAGATGTGAGTCCTGAGAGGCTGTTAAAAAGTCCTGGCTGCCGTGGTAGAAGTGGGAAGGTGAGTCTGCAGACCCCATGGTGATGGTTTGTGGCTCCATTTTTTGGAAACCAGTTTTGGCTCTTCAGAGCCCTTTTCAAGCTGAAGAGCATTGGGACTTAGACTCCTAAAACCCTGGTACAGAAAGATTCTTGATGTCTTTTTCCTATTTAATCATCCCACTTTGATTTTCACAAACATTGGTGAAAGTTGAATGCCTTACCAGAAGTTAACTGCCTAAATACCCTGCAGATTGAGATCCAAGTCATATCCGAAAAGGAAAGCATTCCTACCTGACTTACATGCCTTTAGAGGTCTTAGCTGTCATCCTAGCAATAAAATGTCCTATAGGCACTTGAAAATTGCACATGGGAAAGGACCTCTTATTGTATTAATCCCAATTTCTGCATAGCTGAGAGAGACACCAGGTAGTAGCTACAGCTAGAAATAAAAGCTACATGATTACAAAGGCAGCTAAACACTCTTTTCACTCTTTGGAAGCAGGACCATCTTTTCAGTGCTGCCATTCATTCTTGCTTATCACATTTCCATCAGTAAACCAGTCAAGTCCTTATCTGCAGCTTATAAAGCACTGCTCTCTGCCTCACCTTTCCTGCGTGAGAAATCTGCAAGCGTGAGTGCACTGAAGCAGTCCGAAAAGAATTTATAGGCTTCCTGCATATTCATGTGGTTACTTACACCACCTTAAACAATTTTGTTATTCTATCTACACTTTTTGTGCTTGCAGAGCTGGGGCTGTGTACGTGCAGCATTTGCTGTGCTCACATCAGCCCTTGGCAGAGAGCTTGCTGTAGTCCCTTCCTCACAGGAACATCACCAGTGCCTGGCCCAGCTCCAGGGGTACAGGGACCTGAAGCTGTGGCTGAGCTGCTGGCATCGGTGTGTACATGCTTCTTGCCTACCCAATCTGGTGGAAGATGGCTCCGATGACTCATTTCTCATATGGTCATTTTTATTGAGCAGTCCCAGTCATGCTGAAAGAGAAAACTGCCTACAAGCTTCTGGAGTTGCAGAAATCTCCTCGCTTTCCCCCGCTGCCCCGGTGGAGGGAGGTTGTGTGTCCGGTGGGAAAGAGAAGGGGGCAGCTGTGTTGCCTGCCATGCCTGGGTGACCCTCTCTCCGCTTTTCTGCTGGAGCTGCAGTGCCAGAAGGGAGCTGGGGGTCTGAGGCAGAGTAACAAAGGGCAGTCTTGGCCAATGGATAGAGCTTGTGGCAAAAAAAAAGGAGACTTCAGCAAAAGGCATTTCTGAGACGTGTGTTTCTCTGTTGGGGAACAACTGAGCATGTTATTCTAGAGGTATAAATTAAAGCTGCACATTGTGGCTTTAGCTTGTAGCAAAGCCAGGAAGAACACGGGGAGGGAGCTTTGAGTTAAGCACTTGATCAGTCATTTTGTAAAACGTCAAAACTAAGCCAGAAGGTAACCTCGTTTCAAGCTCCAGAAGGGAAGCAGGAGCACACATCGTCTGTTGGCCTGTCTTTGCTGGACCCAAGGTTTCATTCATGTGCTCTGGACACTTCAGTGCACGACAGCCCCTCCACCAACAGATAATTCAAGCTTGTTTTCCCCAAAGTGCAGTGCTGGATGTGTTGAACTGAGATAACAGCCAGCAGTGGGAAGCACATGGGCCCTGACATGCTGAGTGTGCTTTTTAAATTTTAGGATTGTCTCCCTCTTGGCCCCTGGCACTATACTTCGAGGTGCAATGGAGAACTGGAGTCATAATTTCTGAAAGTCCGTGCAAAGCTGTAGCTTTCACATCTGCAGACTCATCTCTGGCCTCAAGTACTTGATAGTGGCATTCCTCAGGGGTCGGTATTGGGACCGGTCCTGTTTAACATCTTTGTTGGTGACATGGACAGTGAGATTGAGTGCGCCCTCAGCAAGTTTGCCGACGACACCAAGCTGTGCGGTGTGGTTGACACGCTGGAGGGAAGGGATGCCATCCAGAGGGACCTTGACAGGCTTGAGAGCTGGGCCTGTGCGAACCGCATGAAGTTCAACAAGGCCAAGTGCAAGGTCCTGCACGTGGGTCAGGGCAATCCCAAGCACAAATACAGGCTGGGCAGAGAAGGGATGGAGAGCAGCCCTGAGGAGAAGGGCTTGGGGTGATGGTTGACGAGAAGCTCAACATGAGCCGGCAATGCGTGCTTGCAGCCCAGAAGGCCAACTGTATCCTGGACTGCATCAAAAGCAGCGTGGCCAGCAGGTCGAGGGAGGTGATTCTGCCCCTTTACTCCGCTCTCGTGAGACCCCACCTGGAGTATGGCATTCAGCTCTGGGGCCCCCAACATAAGAAGGACATGGAGCTGTTGCAGCGAGTCCAGAGGAGGGCCACAAAGATGATCAGAGGGCTGGAGCACCGCTCCTATGAAGAGAGGCTGAGAGAGTTGGGGCTGTTCAGCCTGGAGAAGAGAAGGCTCCAGGGAGATCTCATAGCAGCCTTCCAGTACCTGAAGGGGCTAGAGGAAAGCTGGAGAGGGACTTTTTACAAGGGCAAGTAGTGACAGGACGAGGGGGAATGGTTTTAAACTGAAAGAGGGGAGATTTAGGTTAGATCTTAGGAAGAAGTTCTTTCCTGTGAGGGTGGTGAGACACTGGCCCAGGTTGCCCAGAGAAGTTGTGGCTGCCCCCTCCCTGGCAGTGTTCAAGGCCAGGTTGGATGGGGCTTTGAGCAACCTGGTCTAGAGGAAAGGTGTCCCTGCCTGTGGCAGGGGGGTTGGAACTAGATGTTCTTTAAGGTCCCTTCCAACCCAAACCATTCTGTGATTCTATGATTCTGTGATATGAAGGTGTCTGCAAATGCATCTGAAAATGACCCTTATTTCACTATTGTACCAAGCCATAATATGCTTTCAGCTTAAATGCTTCCTGCAGATCTGGCCACACTCTCTTAAGAGCACCAAGTAGAACTGGAAAAGGTCCAAGGATTGGTAATGGCTATGGAAGAACGAGGGCCTTCAGAGGAGGTCCTCTCTGGGGTTAGGGTTCGCTCAGCCGAGTGTGATGATCTTAACTCATTGCTGGTTTACACAAAGCAAGAACTAGTAGCAACGAAACAACCTGACTGAAGTACTTTTTACTCAGAATATAACTGAGATCAATGACCTTCTTGGCACAGGCTGTTAAAAAAAGCAAACGTGGATTTAGAAGAGCTTTGACAAATGGTGAGGAGGTCAGTACATGGTGGCAACTGAACAAAACAGGGGTCCAGATGCAACCTCCTGCTTGAGCTGTTGCTAAACTCCTGGTTTGCCAGAAGCTTGGGGGTTTGGCCAAGAGTTATGTCTTCTCCTTCCCCATGCAAGTCACAAGACACTGGGCTCTGGATGGACCTTTGCTCTGACTAATGTTCAGGCTCTAACACTTGGAGTTTACCTGGCAGCAATGATGTCCCAATGATGTAAGTTAAAATTCAAGTGCCAGCACTTGTCAGAGATGTGACATTTGTTGGGATTGTCTTGGTTAGTATAATTTTTCTTCTGTGTGTTGAGTTATACACCCTAGTATTGTTCCTGCAGTAAAACAGTCACACCCTCCTAGCATTTTTGTGGCCTACAGATCTTTTATTTCCTCGATTCTTGCTCATATGTGGTCATGAGACTTGTGCGGTGACAGCTGGGGTTTGAAAAAAGCAAGTAGTGATTTTCTGTATGCGCAGGAGGATAACTTCAGCAAGGTTCCATTTCAGAAAGTGCTGACCTTCGAAGCCTTTTTAAGATTAGGTCAGGCTGGACAGCTCAGAACAGAAGGGTCCGAAATCACTAATCACTTGAAAGACTGGCACTAATGCCACCAGAAATCAGTCAAGCCTCGCATAAATGCTGCAGATAATTATTACCTGCGTAATAATGTGGTTTGCAAGTTTGCTTTAATCATTATGCAAATGAAAGTTAAGCCCTCACTTACGATGTGATAGATTTGATGTCATTTATCCTGTATAACAAAACAGATTCATTAAAGTTTCCCAGCACTTGCAATCATCAAAGGCCTGATTTTGCCTCTGTGATGAAACGACTCAAGGCATAAATACAGTGTTTCTTGGTGTGCATAATAATGTTGGTGTGTAGTTCGTGTTTTTAAGTGTTCTTCTAATTGGAGAGAAGTAAAATAAGAAAACTTATCGTTAACTTTACACCTTCGTCATTGAAGATGGGCTAAGTGGAGTTTTGGTTCCTCTGTGACTACTGAGATAGCATTTTCAGCTGTAGCTGCCTGGGTTGGGCATCCAGACCATGTGTGTCGTGCGGAGAGGTGGAAGGGGAGGTGTGTGTCGGGGGCTCCAGGACACGTCCCTCTCCACTTTCAATCTTCCCTTTCCTCAGGATGCTGCCAGCCGCTGCCGTACTCTTCTGGCAGTGCCAGACCCTGGTCAGCCATGTCTCTCCTGGGCTCCTTCGTCCCCACCTCTGTGGGACAGAGCCTGTCCTTTGGGTGCAATTGCCTGCACCCTGCGTCCCAGCAAGCACCCACCAAATCTCTAAAGTGAGATCTGCTCTGGATGTGAACCAGAACTAGAGAGCTCAGTTTCCCTGGGGATGGGGAGGCAGGAGGCAAAGGTTTCCAGCCAAAACTGCCTGTTGCCTCTGTAGGCAGACCCTGTTGGACAAGTTCACAGAATCACACAGAATCACAGAATCAACCAGGTTGGAAGAGACCTCAGGGATCATCGAGTCCAACCGTTGCACTGACACCACCCTGTCAACTAGACCATGGCACTAAGTGCCATGTCCAGTCTTTTCCTTAAACACATCCAGAGATGGTGACTCCACCACCTCCCTGGGTAGCCCATTCCAATGTCAATAACCCTTTCTGTAAAGAAATTCTTCCTAATGTCCAACCTGAACCTCCCCTGGCGAAGCTTGAGGCTGTGTCCTCTTGTCCTATCGCTAGTTGCCCGGGAGAAGAGGCCAACTCCCACTTCACTACAACCTCCCTTCAGGGTAGTTGTAGACTGCAATAAGGTCACCTCGGAGCCTCCTCTTCTCCAGGCTAAACAACCCCAGCTCCCTCAGCCGTTCCTCATAGGTCAGACCCTCCAGACCCTTCACCAGCTTGGTCGCCCTCCTCTGGACTTGCTCCAACACCTCAACATCTTTCTTGAAGTGCGGGGCCCAGAACTGGACACAGTACTCAAGATGTGGCCTCACCAGTGCCGAGTACAGAGGGACGATCACTTCCCTAGACCAGCTGGCTACACTATTCCTAATAGAGGCCAGGATGCCATTGGCCTTCTTGGCCACCTGGGCACACTGCTGGCTCATGTTTAGCCGGCTGTCGATCAGCACCCCCAGGTCTCTTTCCACCAGGCCGCTTTCTAACCACTCTTCCCCCAGCCTGTAGAGCTGCATGGGGTTGTTGTGGCCGAAGTGTAAGACCCGGCACTTGTTCTTGTTGAACCTCATGCCGTTGGTCTCGGCCCATCTATCTAACCTGTCCAGATCCCTCTGTAGGGCCTTCCTACCCTCCAGCAGATCGACACTCCCACCCAGCTTGGTGTCATCTGCAAATTTGCTGCAGGTGCACTCAATCCCTACGTCTAGATCATCTATAAAGATATTGAACAGCACCGGCCCCAGAACTGAGCCCTGGGGAACACCGCTAGTGACCGTCTGCCAGTTGGACTTTGCCCCATTCACCACCACTCTCTGGGCTCGACCATCCAGCCAGTTTTTAACCCATCGAAGAGTCCACCCATCCAAGCCCCGGGCAGCCAGTTTGTCCAGGAGGATGCTGTGGGAGACAGTGTCGAATGCCTTACTGAAGTCTAGATAGACTACATCCACAGCCCTGCCCTTATCTACTAAGCGGGTCACTTGGTCATAGAAGGAGACCAGGTTGGTCAAGCAGGACCTGCCTTTCATGAATCCATGTTGGCTGGCCCCGATGCCCTGATTGTCCTGCACGTGCCGTGTAATGGCACTCAGGATGATCTGTTCCATCACCTTGCCTGGCACCGAGGTCAGGCTGACAGGCCTATAGTTCCCTGGATCATCCTTCCGACCCTTCTTGTAGATGGGCGTTACATTTGCTAATTTCCAGTCAGCTGGAACTTCTCCAGTTAACCAGGACTGCCGGTAGATAATCGAGAGTGGTTTGGCAAGTTCGTTTGCCAGTTCCTTCATTACTCTGGGGTGAATCCCATCTGGGACCATAGCCTTGTGGGTGTCCAACTGGCACAGCAGGTCACTAACCATCTCCTCCTGGATTACGGGAGGTTCACACAGCCCCCCGTCCCTAACTTCAGGCTCTGGGGGCCGAGTCTCCTGAGGACAACCGGTCCTGGCATTAAAGACCGAGGCAAAGAAGGCATTGAGCACCTCTGCCTTTTCCTTATGCCCTGACACTACACTACCCTCCTCATTCAGTAAGTGGTGGAGGCTCTCCTTGACCCTCCTTTTGCTGTTGATGTATTTGTAAAAGCTTTTTTTGTTATCTTTGACTGTAGCAGCTAAATCGAGCTCTAATTGAGCTTTGGCCCTTCTAATCTTCTCCCTACATGACCTGGCCACGTCCCTATAGACCTCCCAAGTTACCCGACCCTTCTTCCAGAGCAAGTAGGTTCTCTTTTTTTCCTTAAGTTCTAGCCTAAGTTCTCTGTTAGACCAGGCTCTGTTTAAGTTGGCTGGCTCTTGGGGCAGACACAGCTTTCCCATCCACCCCAGTCTTTCTACATTGCCCACACCAGAGCTGCAAGGATAAGGTCAGCAGACAACCTTCTTCCCTGTTGCCAAGCTACAACAATTTAGAGCAGCATACATTGCTTGTGACCAAAAAGTAGCCCTAGATATCATCTGTTAGATATCATCTGTTGCCACTCAGTAACCAACTAGCTTGGTGCCCTCCAGGTTTTTTCTTGCTGGTCACTGATGGGTGGTTCCCCCAGGTCTGGAGAAGGTCAGAAGGAACCTCTGGCAAACACCACACTGCTTCCTTTCTGGGCTGTTTCCTCACTGCTTGTGCCCTGTCCTGCAGGGTGGTGGATGCTTCCCGGAGGCAGTTACATCAGTGAGCACTGCACTCCTAATTTAGATCCCTAAGATCAGAGCTTGATTTCCCTGTGGAGATTGGGAAGGACTTGCAGGGCCTTCAAGGCACTTGGTGTGTGTCCCTCCATTGCAGGGGAAATTTTCCTTTCCTGTACATCCATACGGTGTCTAGCAGAGCACCACCCCAGCCTCCTCAAGTGCTGTGGTACATGCCTGGGTGCTCACTGACAGCTGAAAAGGCAGGTTAGATGGGAGCACCAGCATCACCTCCCAAGGGAGATGCAGGTGCTGTAACAGTATTCACTGTGCGTGTTGAAAAATACCATTTCCAGCTGCGAGCCGGTTCAGCTCCGCTCGGCTGCAATCCTGACAGAATTTGGAACACTCCGGTCGATTCACTAGTGCTGTTTGTTTGAATGAGGAACTCTTCTGTTGCTCTATCAGAGTCTCGCTGATATAGCCTGCAGCTATGAACAAATGTTGTGTGACTGCAAGCTGGAGCATTGTAGAGACAGGAAGGGTGTTCAATATTGATAAAGAGCAGAACGGGGGCTTGTTTAAATTGTGCACAGACAACTTTTCCGCAATTAAGGGAGCAACAGACACCATCCCTTGCCTACAAATGAAATGAATAACAAAAGCAGGAGATGCGCATGACGTGCAGCCTGATACATGCCTGTGAGCAGAAGTGATGGTGAAAGGGACCTGAGACGATTCCTGAGGACGGGCCGTACGTGCCCGTCGTCCCTTTGTTTCCAGCTGGCAGCATGGGTGTACGGAAACCTCATGCTACGTTCTCAGCTATTAAATAGTGCGTGCCTCAAGCCCTAATTGGAAGTGGAGCCCCCTCATGTGAGGCCCTGTACCCTTTCTAGTGCTCTTGTTCATGCTGGAATGATTCAACCTGCAAATGGAGCAGGCAAAGTAAGGGATCAAATCAACCTCTATGCATGGTACCTATTCACAGGGGCTAATGTATCTACGTGATTGCTTCCTTCCTGTCTGCAGCTTTATCCTATGTTGTTCTTGGGAATGTGTGCCTATGAAGGGTCCAGTGCTGTGCCTTAATACTTAATAAAATGAAGACTGCTGCTGGGCAGTGAAAAATGGGATTGGGAACTGCTGGAAGAGGTAGCTTGGATGCTGCTGGAGTTGAGTGTGGGATTTACTTCCAATACTTATGAGTGCCTGTTGCGCATAGGTTACAACCACAGCATTAGAGACATGCCCAGCTTCTAACCATCCTCTTCCAGACGCCACCTGCTCCATATTCCTCCCGGGAATGGTGAGGTGTTTCTTCTTTCTAGGTTTTGTGTGCCTTTCCCCAAGCAGAAACTTTAAAAAGAATTTGTGCACCCCTCTAACCGCACCAGGCCGTTTTAAGTCGTGATCCCATGGTCCAGGCCATACTGATGCATACATGTCTCACCCTGGAGTCCCCCACGAAGTCATGGGGGTTTCACTTCAATGTTCTTCTGGTCACAGAAGGTTCAGGCACACTGATCTGCTCACAGGATGGGGGCATGGGCAGGCTGCTATCCTCACAGATATCATTGGGCACTGTTTAAAATGGGCACAGGCATCCAGGTCTGTGCCAATTTAGCAGCTGGCATATTTAAATGCTTGCAAGTGGGATCAATCTTTTTTTAATCATTTATGTTTAATTATTGTTTCCAGCTAACTCTCTTGTGTTTTATTGCCAGCAATTTTCTAAAGAACATTTTTTCATAGAATCATAGAATCATAAAATGGTTTGGGTTGGAAGGGACCTTTGAAGGTCATCTAGTCCAACTCCCCTGCAATGAGGAAGATATCTGCTTACAGCTGGGCCATCCTCAAAGTTAGCTGAGGTTGCTCAAGCCTTGTGCAGCCAAATTTTGGTTATTTGCAAAAAAAGATTTCAAAGCCCTAGTTACAGTACCAGTCTGTCCCCATCCTGTACTGCTGTGTAGGATTATCCCATCCCAGATGCCAGACTTTGTATTTGCTGTGTTCAACTCCACAAGGTTCCCATCAGCCTGTTCCTCCAGCCTGTCCAGGTCCCTCTGAATACAGCCCTGTCCTCCAGCATGACAAGCACTTAATCCAGTTTGGTGGTGTTGCAAACTTGGTGAGAGTGTGCGGAGAGCTGGCCAAGCAGGGATGATGGTAGAATGCAGCGCGTTGCTACTTAATGTAATGTGTCTGGCTTAAAAACCACATGGGAAAGTAAAGATTTGGGTCCTTTCCCTGGAAGAAAGGTTACAAAAAATTAGTTGGTGAACTTTGCTGTGGTAAGAGGCCCCAGGCAGCACATCCCTCTGGATATTAAGATGTGTATTGCCTTTCTGTTGTCCTGGAAGAAGAGCATTCACCAGGGTCACTGATCAAAGACCCCTGCTATTGTATGTGACCAAAGGGAAACACCATAGACTCACAGGGCTTTTTGGCACCCCCCTATTTCCTAATGAACCCTTAATTTCTCATTAAGTAATTAGCATTTAATTGTTATTACTTGGTATAATTACCTTTTCTGAAGTCTCTGTTTACCTGATCTATGGAGAGAACAAACATTAAAGACCTAGCTGATTTCAGCTGCCTGATATAAGCCATTCCCTTCTATTTTATAGGATAATTCAGGTTGGAAGGTGCCTCAGGAGGTCCCTAGTCTAGTCTGCTGCTCAAAACAGGGTCAGCTGTGAGATCAGACCAAATTATTGTATGTGCTATGTTGAAGAACATGTTTTTTATTACAAGTGTTGTATTTGCTAACGGTGCAAACATGTACAGAGTGTTTGCGTGCCTCCCCACGGACGCCCACACTATACAGGAATCAAAAGATGGAGCAGGCTCCTTGCTCTCACCGTAACATCCCCATGGGTTGTGTAATGTGGCATTTTGTTTAAGAATGACTTTGTATATCAACGCGTTCAGTTGCAACATGCATTACCGTATCAGCCTCCATCTATTGAGAGATGAAAAATTATGGATGCCAACCCCTCCTTCACTATTCAAAGCATGAAGGAAGATGATGCTGGTAATTGGGTGTTTGCTGTCTGAAGGAGGAAGTTTGTAATCCATTGCTATCGCTGACATGACATGCCTCTGTAAACCCCCAAGCCATGATTTATCTCAGCCATTTAATATCTGTGTGGAGGGACAGAATGGCATATTCAGGATGAGCCATTATCATCTGTCTGTTTGGGAATACAGAGCGTTTTATAATCTTCTGTGGATGCTTTTTACTTTAAATGAATGAAATTAATGGCTAAATTCTGCAGAGAAATAATGCCTGATGTGAAGCACCGTTTGAAGGACAGTGCTACATGAAAGCTGAAATTGTCTTTCTCTTTCAGCATGATATCTGTTTTCTTTTCATCACAGGAATGAAGGACTAGAGTTTCAGCCCTAACTGTTCATTTCCTGTCTATTGTCTATTCAAACAAGATCCTGCTGTATCTCTTATAATAAATACATTTAGAGATGGGGCTGAAGCCTGGGCCTACCCTCTCCAAGGGCAGCTAATTCCTGCAATCCGGGCCACCCTTCCCACGCAATGCAAGGGCTGAAGCAGCCTGCAGAGTACAGAGGAAATGGGGGCTGAAGCACTCAGAAAAGGGCAATAGAGAATAAAAATGGCTGATAGAGACACGCAGAAATTCAGGTGTGAGAAAGATGCCCAAATGCATTTAGTGACCAGGCCAGAGGAGAGGACACGACCGAACAGCGGTGCAGAGCCCTGGGCACAATCGCTGCAACAAGCATTTCAGGGCAGCTCCCACACAGACTGCATTTGAGAAGGAATTGCCTGAGATTGTTTGGAAAAGGATATTTATAGTAGCCAGACGGTGCCCTGGGCTAGCCCAGCTCTCTGCCCTTGTCCCACATTAGTGGCAGTGGTTGATGGTACGGCTGGACAGAAATATTTAGGGCAAATTGTTAAAAATTCTTAAAAAATAAAAAAAATTAAATGTGATACCTATTTTTTTTTATTTCTCAGGAGAAATTTTGCTGCCTTGGTGTGCTTAGTATGTATTTTAGGAACCTTTATCTTAATAAAGTAAGAATACTACTGAGTGGGGAACATTTTTTTAAAATAAGCTAAATAAATGTACAAGGCTTGATATGTTTTTTTTTTCTTTTTTTTTTCTTTTTAAGCTTACAATTCTGGAAAAAAGAACAGTGATCTTACAGGAATCCAAAACTGTGATGCCGAAGCTCTTGAATTATTCATATGATCTTATTCAATGCACTGTGATTATTTCTGATGCTTCAAACTCCTGGATAGCTTTTGATGCCTGTATTATTTCTATGTAAATTCCAGCCATTAGTTGGTTTTATCAATAAGGTTCAGATTGAATCATGCCTTCCTTGCAAATTAATGCAGGCTTGACAAATGGAAGAGAAGCTTTAAACTATCAAACCACAGACTGTTAGACGTGGGTTTAGAACAAAAACATACATACGTTTATTTCGAGCTTTAGAAGGTGGTATCTGAAAATATTAGCACATATAGGGACATTTAGCAGACTGGTACACGTGGAAGAGCACGCTAAACTGCAGGTTTGAAAGGCTTTTAAGATGTGTAGATAGACTCCTATTTCTGCCATGGACTCAGTGCTTCACTGTTTTCAGTCTGGAGACCAGAAAATGTTAGACTGGCTATTGACTTACTGTCGCTATATCTAATTAAACCACAAAAATTGTTTTCAAACAACATTACAGATCAGATTTAAACTCATAAAAGCAGGAAAATCAGGATAGGGTTGAAATTGTCTCTCTAATTCACCCCGGCATGCCTTTGGGCTGTCTTTTGCAGAAACGGTATGTGTTGTTGATCAAAGCCTGCCCAGTGTGGAGGCCCATGGGGAACGGTGTGGCACTCTGAACACTCAGTTCTCATGCCCTTCTGCCTGAGACTCTGCCTTTAATATACTTTTATTTCATTATTGTAGTATTAATTTATTTCAGAGTATTTTTTTAAAGTACACATTCTTTTAATGGGAAAGGAGGGGAAAAGATGTGATTGGCTTTAATGGATGAAGTTTCCTTAGCAGAGCGCAGTCAATGCAGTGACCGATTCGAGCCTGCAGGCACACCTGCAAACATGGTCAAGCAATTTGTTCCCCTAAAAGCAGTGATGAAACTGGTTTAATTACTAGTGAAGACTTACATCTGGTCTGGCCCAGTAAACTGTGGGAGATGCTGTTATGGAAAGCAAAGGAAACCTAATTTCCCCTGGTATTGACCACTACAACGTGTCAAAAATAAGTAGCAGAAAATATTAAGTGGAAGCCTTAGCATCAGAGGCCAGTACGGGCTGCCCGGAAGAGCAGTTTTGGCCTCTCATAAAAATAGAGGTAAGCAGCAAGATCCAGACATGAATCTGGTCTCCTCTAAAGTAGAGGAGACGTTTGGATCTATCTTGACTGCAGAGAAGTTACGCCTACCAGATAGCAGAACCAGAGGCATTCATAAGCCTGTTCTCCCTCTAAAACGTACTATCTTCCTTCTCCGTTATCCTCTTCCTATCTTTTAATCAGATATTTAAATCTTCCCATTAATTTTTCAGCATGCTCCTTCCCCAGCTAGAACAAGAGCTGCTCTGGGAAGTGAGCAGTAATGAGAAGAACAAGTTTATGAAGTTTTGGTGGAGCAGCCATCCCTCAGCCCCGCCAAGGCTGTGCACTGATCCTGCCCTGTCCGCAGCAGGCTGGGGTGAATGCCAATACCATAAACAGGCGGGTTGTTCAACAGGATCTCTGCAACAGATGCCTACAAAACCTAATCCCCTGGCACCACACAGGATTGTGCTGTTGACAAGCACATTAAGAAAAGGGGGTGGGATAGGGAAAGTTGCTTCCAAGTCGTTTCTGCTTAAGATATTTTTCAGGGATTTATCAGAGCCCCACAAGAAAATACTCCACAGTCTGTGGAAGACGGGGCTTGAACTATCTCAGGTTAATTTAGGGTTTATACCCAAGTCTCATATAAGTACTTTAACCAAAGATGACTAAGTAAAGGGAGTCACCATCTTCCCTGGCTGGATTTTGTTCCATAGAAGATCCATTGATGCTCGATAGAGTTGCTGGATTCAGCTGTATTCATTGCTGGGGAGGAGGAAGAGGGATTTAACCCAATTCTTCCCCGATATTCTCACGTGGTCAGTGCAGACAGCTCCCCTTGGAAGGCCTCAGGTTTGTTGTCTTCTTAATATCTGCCGTTTCTTACCATCTCCTTCCTGGGAAACACACACAGGCGCACTGATGCTGCTGGACCACACAGCAAATGGGGGCTAGAGATGCGAAATATCAACTTACATTCGCCTGCTGTGAACTGCTGGGACTCCTCTCAACTCATGCACTTTTTTTTTCTGCTCGCTGCTGCTTGGAAACGGACTCCTGCATTTCTTTGGTCCAGCAGGGAAAATTCTTGGCTGCAAAGCTGAGTCTCGCAATCTGGTCCGCAGGCCAGCAAGCCCTGGCCAGCTTCCAGGCACAGGATCTTTCAGATGTGGGCATTTTCCATACAGGGTATTCTGCTACCTCTTGAAATGTTGAGAGAGATGCATTTTGAGAGTGGCTCTTGCTGATAATCACCCCGAAAGAGGGGAAAAAAAGCATGCACTTTCCTACAGACCCTGCTCCCAAGCCCTGCAGAAGGCTGGGGACTGAGATCAGCCCCTGGACTCCTGCCCAGAAAGAACTGGCCATTGGTGTGCCTACAGTGTTTTGGGGCTCGTCTGTCCAGTCAAAAGGGCAGCTGTTGCCTGTATTTCCACAGTAAAATGTCTAACTGCTCAAAAAATCCAAAAAGAGAGAGAGATTTTCTCTTAATATGTTTTTAGGCATATTGAAGATAAAGGTTAACGCTTTCAGTTCTGCCTGACTTGATTATTTTTATTATTTTACAGGCATCTGAAAAATGTCAATCATTGGATATCAGGAAAAATTTATTCAGAGAAAGGGTTATCAAGCATTGGAACAGGCTGCCCAGGAAATTGGTGGAGTCACCATCCCTGGAGGTATTTAAAAGCCATGTAGATGTGTTGCTTAGGGACATGGTTTAGTGGTGGACTTGGCAGTGTTGGGTTAACAGTTGGACTTGATGATCTTAAAGATCCTTTCCAACCAAAACGATTCTATGATTCTATTTAATGATTCTATCCCTATTTTCCCCTCTTTCTCAAATGTCATAAGCCTTGTGTTGTGAGGGAAAGGCCTGAAATGGGCATTCATCTACTGCGGTGCTGGGGGCACCCAAAGAAATACCTCTACGGGTGTGCAGTGCGTTGTTGGAGTACGCTGCGTGCTGCAGTCAGCTCTGCTGGCAGACACCATCTCCATGGGCATCAGCTGCTGCACTCCATGCCCAGTTCTTGACAGCCTCCAGAAGGCATGTCCCTTCCCCACCAGCCAAAAGGCGGTCTCGGTTCTCTCTCAGCAGCATCAGGAGGTGAGACAACTAGATGCAAGCAAAAGGGTCCATCCACAGGTGGAAGGGGTTATACAGAATAGCCAGAGGGCTGCTCTTTCTCAGTTATACACCCGGGCTTTTTCTTTCTAGGAATGAACCTCAACGAGGAGGCATTTGCTGCCAGGCAGATTGCAGGTCCCATTCCCTTGGGAAAATGATGAACCTCTTTCGCTTTCCATCCATGGAGAAGTGGCAGTGGGTCCAGCAAGGGACGGTATGGAGTAAGTAGTGCAGAAGTGGTTGGTAGCAGTGCTGATTTTTATAATGAGATGTCTTGCTGGGTTATTTTAAACATTGAGGGATGCTGTTCCAAAACCAAAGTTGTTCAAATATCTACTGCTGGGTAGTGGATAAATGCCTGTGAGTCAAAGACTTATTTGCCTGATTGACATGTTTTCTGAAGTTATCCCATTTGGGGTTAAATGGCCCATCAAGGGAAGCTGTGTCTTTAAGCAAGCGCTTAAAATCTCATGTGTCTGCTCCTGACTGACACCTCAGAAGAGATCCAGATGAGCTCCCTTTCTGTGCTGGGGTGCAGAGAAGTCCTTTATTGCATACGTGACTCTTAAGAAGTTCAAAGTTAAAAACTTGTGCTTTTTTCCACAGAAGAAATTGAAAGCTGTTGATGTAAACCAGTACTGAGAGTGTGTTGAAATATGGTGCCACTGCTCAAGGAGAGGTGTCATGCCCGTGCTTTCTGTATCGGCTGCACCATTGAGATTATTACTTTGATTGGGAGAGCAGAGCTCACTGAATCGAGGATCAGAAAATTTCTCACTGTTCTGAATGGAAACGATCTCCAAGGCCCTCTGAAGCTATAGGTTGCTTTGACTCTACATGACCACATACCGGTAGATTCCCATTTCTCATTAAGCTTCCCCTCCTAACTCCTGTTTCTTCCTACTTGGCAGCTGAAGTGTTATATTTTGTTCCTCTGTATATTCTGCTTTAATGATGGTGGGGACTTATAATTGCTGGATGATTTATATTTTTTTTAAAAAAATTGTTTCAGGACTTCTGTATCAGAAGGGGAAGGTGGGATAGATCATGATAAAAGCAATGGATTTCAAGAAGACAGATGTCAATCAACTCAAATTTGGTAAATCAGATCTCCCAAGAGGTAAGCTAGGGGAAGATAAAATAAAGTTGTCAGTCCTTCAGCGTAAGCTAAGGGCACAATTCAGGCTGTCCAATGCAAGAATAGGAAATTCAGTAGGTGCTAAGCTGGATAGATGATGATGGGTTTTTCTGTAACTTTAACACCAGACAGAAACACACAGAAAAAAAGAAAAAGGTCAGATTTCTAAGAATAAATCTGAAAGAACAGCATAAGCATTCAGGGATAAAACCAGAAAGGCGAGGCACAAAATGAGACCTCAAAGATAACCAGAAATAATTCTGTAAGAACCATTATTAGAATGAGGAAGATCAAAGGGGGGATTGGTCTGCTACTCAATGGAGAATGAAAGCTGTCTGCAGATAATTGCAATAAGCTTGAAGAATACTGGAGAAGGAGAAAAAACATTTTTTTTTTCCCAGAGTAGCTTGGTAATTATAGTCCAGTCAGATTAACAACAGTTCTAGAGGAAAAAAAAAATCAACCATAACAAAATATCTGTAACATTTACAAAAATAATTGGAAGATGAATAGCAGTCAACATAGGTTGGTCAAAAAATAAGTTGTGTTAAGCCATTTTAATTTCCTTTACTGCAAAACAAGCCCTTATGGATTGGGTTGGGGAGGAATAAAGGTCACACAGCTTGATTTCAAAAAAATTAAAGTTTGCTTGGTAACTTTGCAGCAGGCATAAAACTGAGAAGGACTGCAAGCATATTGGAGGAAGGGGTTATATTTATGTGATTAATTAAAGAAATGTCTGAAAAAAACAGGGTTAAATTCAGCAGGGGACAAGTGCAAAGTACTCTTAGCCAGACACACTTTGCTAAGCAAATAGGCTGGGGAAACAACTGGCTAGAAAGCAGTTCTCCAGAAAAGTATCTGTCATTATAAAAGATCAAAAATTAACTGCAAGTGGGCAATGGCATGCTGTTGTGAGAAGGACAAACATCCCACTATCGGGTTCAGACAAGAGTGCTCTCTGCTCTGCTCAGCGTGGGAATGCTATGGCTGGTTTTGATCAATGAATTTTTTAGAGAGTTGTGGATGGACAGGACAGAGTTCAATGTCCTCTTCTGATAAAGGTTTGTGGGGTTTTTGCCTTTTTTTTTTTTCACCTCTGATCTGTGAGTAAAAATTGTAAGACCTGGAGTTCTGTAGTAGCCCAAAAAAATGCTGAAGCATGGCCTGAGGTCATGTACAAAGGCCATTTCAAAGAGGACAAGAAGGTATTCTGTGTTTATGATGGTTATGATGAACAGTGATGTTTGTAAATTAACGTAGGGGAAATTTAAACAGCATTAGGAAAACCTCTGGAAGGACAAGGGCAATAAAGCACTGGAATAGGTTGCTTGGAGAGGTTGTGAAGTTCCTATGATTCCTAGGGTCTGTAGGAACAGATTGGGCAAACATCTGTCAGGAATGCCCTAAGCTGATATTGCCTTCAGGTAAAGGCGTCTTTGATTCCTTCCAGAGCTATTGTTTGATGACTCTGTGCAAATCTAGAAATGCAAGTGACTTACTGGGAGAAATTCTCATGGCCGTGTCATTATCTTCTTCCTGAGAGAGTACCGCTTTGCATAATTCAGTTCGTTTACTGCTATTCACTTATGTGTGATTAAATACCTGAGATGAGCAGGGAAAGGGCAATTGTCAGACCCCATTATGGGAGGGCTTGGCTCCAGCTGATCAAAGATGCCATCATTTGGATAATATACATTCTGTTAAGGCAACATGATGCTGTTTGTCACTGTAACTCTCTTACTTGCTATTCCCTTCTCTAAATATGTTGTCTTTATCTGAGAGAGCCTGCGGAGCTGTAAATCTCTGAAGACATTCTCCATATGCTGGTGATTTTCAGGGAACTCTGCCATACATAATTTCTGATAGGAGTGTTTGAATAGAGAATTAATTTACTTTGGGTCCTTGATTATTCTATCTTGTGGTAAGAAAAGTATTGGCATCAGGCTGAAAGTTAAACAAGACGCTAGTTTCCCTTTCCTCTCTCTCTGATCACATTCACCATAGGACTGCTGGAGTCAGAAAGCGATGCAGATGGGATGTACAGCGATCACAAAAAATCAATATTGTGTAGCTGAAGTAATCTTTTTATTCCAGGAGCTTCTAATGAGTAATGAGACCATGTTTCATGTAGCTCCTGTTAACATGGCAACATATGAGCATGCATCCGTCTACAAGCAGAGAGTAAATTACCTCATGCATTTCTCTGTGTGAAGAGAGATAAAAGCATCAGGCAAGAGCCCTGCAAATTGCTTAAAAGTATCATAAAGAGAGGAGAGGGATGAATTAATCAAAATCATGACACTTGAAAAGGTCTAGATTCATGGATTTTTGGTCAAAAACATATCAAATTATAAAAAAATCACAGCACTGGCCATCAACCCTCAGCCAGTGAATCCTTTCTGCATAACTTCTGTTTGATTTCTGACTGATATCTGTCTTCACTAGGGCTCTGGAGGAGGCAGAGTTTACCACCACTGGGAAACTTCTTCCAGCTGTTTGAAGACAAATGTTTATAATGGTGATAATTATTTCGATTTGCAGTGTCTTCAGTTTCTGAGCAGATGATTCTTGCTATGTTGTAGTGAAAAGCTCTGGTTTTAGTCCTGTAGGTGTTTACAGATTGTACCTCTGCTGAAGGAACATAGGGTACTGTAGCAAATTATGGTTCAAATTCTGTGTGTTTTCTTTTGCGAAAAGCTTTAAATGAAGACAACGGGGCATCATCTGAGAATATAGCTTGACAAGTGGTGGCCTTACGTGGTTGCGTGGTACCAAGGCACAGTGCCTTCCTGCATAGTTGTGTTTTGTTGGTGTAGGAATTTGATGCAGGAATTGGGAAGCTGTCTAGATAGTAGCTTTGTACCATGCTCTGGTCCTCCAAGGAATGAAAACTCTAGTGTTTGTTGTAAGTGTTTTAACATTCCTGTTCTATAAATATCCTATTTATCTTTAATAAATAGGATATTTATCTTTATCTTTTTCCTAGACAAACTGGCTGCCCGGGGCTTGGATGGGTGGACTCTTCGATGGGTTAAAAACTGGCTGGATGGCCGAGCCCAGAGAGTGGTGGTGAATGGGGCAAAGTCCAACTGGCAGACGGTCACTAGCGGTGTTCCCCAGGGCTCAGTTCTGGGGCCGGTGCTGTTCAATATCTTTATAGATGATCTAGACGTAGGGATTGAGTGCACCTGCAGCAAATTTGCAGATGACACCAAGCTGGGTGGGAGTGTCGATCTGCTGGAGGGTAGGAAGGCCCTACAGAGGGATCTGGACAGGTTAGATAGATGGGCCGAGACCAACAGCATGAGGTTCAACAAGAACAAGTGCCGGGTCTTACACTTCGGCCACAACAACCCCATGCAGCTCTACAGGCTGGGGGAAGAGTGGTTAGAAAGCGGCCTGGTGGAAAGAGACCTGGGGGTGCTGATCGACAGCCGGCTAAACATGAGCCAGCAGTGTGCCCAGGTGGCCAAGAAGGCCAATGGCATCCTGGCCTCTATTAGGAATAGTGTAGCCAGCTGGTCTAGGGAAGTGATCGTCCCTCTGTACTCGGCACTGGTGAGGCCACATCTTGAGTACTGTGTCCAGTTCTGGGCCCCGCACTTCAAGAAAGTTGTTGAGGTGTTGGAGCGAGTCCAGAGGAGGGCGACCAAGCTGGTGAAGGGTCTGGAGGGTCTGACCTATGAGGAACGGCTGAGGGAGCTGGGGTTGTTTAGCCTGGAGAAGAGGAGGCTCCGAGGTGACCTTATTGCAGTCTACAACTACCTGAAGGGAGGTTGTAGTGAAGTGGGAGTTGGCCTCTTCTCCCGGGCAACTAGCGATAGGACAAGAGGACACAGCCTCAAGCTTCGCCAGGGGAGGTTCAGGTTGGACATTAGGAAGAATTTCTTTTGAGAAAGGGTTATTAGACATTGGAATGGGCTACCCAGGGAGGTGGTGGAGTCACCATCTCTGGATGTGTTTAAGAAAAGACTGGACATGGCACTTAGTGCCATGGTCTAGTTGACAGGGTGGTGTCAGGGCAATGGTTGGACTCGATGATCCCTGAGGTCTCTTCCAACCTGGTTGATTCTGTGATTCTGTGATTCTGTGAATAAATCTTTCTTTCTTTTTCTTTTTTCTTTTTTTTTTTTTAGTTTTTAAAGCAAATGGCTACAAAAGGGCTCAGTTAAATTCTATATTCACCATTTCCTTAGGATTTGGGATACTGCAGAAGTAAATATTTTATGGGCTTCTCTTATGAGGAGCTCCACAGTCCCTTAAGTAGGAATGTAGTGTCACATCTCAGTCTGTCAGACTTGATTTAGCTTAGAACACTCAGGCCAGCAGCTGAAATGTAACCACACATAGATGAACCATAGGTATTAGCCACATTTGAAGTTTAAACACATGAAGCAAGGTTTATACAAAGTCAGGGGATGTCAGTTTTTGCCATAATTTGGCAAGTAACGTGGCCAACTATATTCAGCAAGTATTAGAGCACCTTTAAAGACAAACCAGCCCATGGATTGCTTTCAAAGGCAGTATAGATTTTGTAAGCAGTACACTGAAATAGATCAGAGTGACCTCTTAGCTATGTTAGAAAATATTTAGATAATATTTTAAAGGAGCTGCTGTATTTGGCTATTCATTAAACATATAAATCCGTGTGATCTGTCTTCACCCATCTGGAGACTGCGATGTTAATGAGTTAACTGCCTGAACATAGTCTCTACAGAGTCACTCGGATAATTTGAAGCAGCGTTGTTTCAAACTAAGGATAAATACAGCTTTGTATAAAATGAGTTCTTGTTCCAGCAATAATTGCTTGTGTGCTATACAAGAAGGTCTTGAATAACCCCATCAGACTTATTCCCAGAGTAGTAAGTGATACGGGTTTCCATAAAGGGGCAGTGCATTTACTAGTAGATTCACTAATTTTGTGGGGGTGTTGGCACATGGAATCAATTTACTTTAGCAGTCAGAAACTCTTTTTATGGCAGAGAAAGCAGTTAGTGGAAAAAGAAAATGTACATAATTTATATTGCACTTGCATGTTTAGGGTACCAGCAAAGCATATTTCCCAACACAGGTAAGGTAATCTGTGGTTATTTTTATATCATTGTCAATGATAACACTTCACAAGAAATTATTTCTTCCTGTTGAAATCAACCGTTTATTACTGTGACATCTATTCTCCATACTCATAACAGGCCTGTTTTTATAAGTCTCAAGGTTCAAATATGCAAATCCAGATTGACCAAGGATTAATCTGACCAAAAATAAAAATCTGCACTCCTGATGCTGTGTGTCTTGACCTCATTGTTAAAGGGGAATAAGAGGTACTTTAGGGCATGAGATATCTGATCTGTTTGTGGATGAGCAAGGAAAATATTAATATTTCACATTTTAAAGAATGTATTAAGAAATTAATAATTTCCTAATAGTAATATTAAGCAAATCTACGAATTAAGAAAGAAAATCTGATTGATCATCAGTTGGTATTTAAATCTGGCCTAGTTACCGCAGTTAGGGCATAAAGAAGAACTCCTGTGCTTCAGAATTCTTGGATGGAGGAATCCTGTGTAAAGGGAGGTTTGACACAGTGGGATCTGGCAGGTCAGAACAAAATGAGTTCTTTGCACAAAGGAGAGAAAAACTGAAAGATCTTTCTTGGTGGAAGGGATCTTTGCTTTATAATAAAGATAAAAGTCAAATGTGTTCTGGGGATGAGACCTGACATTGAAACTTCCAAGGTAAGATCAGATACAGTGCCACTTTCCAGTCTAGTCAGTGTTGTTTCAGCTAGATGAACCTCTGTTCTGATATAATCCTGGGCAGCTGGGTAGCAAGAAGATTTCTCCTTCATGTTGCTTCTTCATCCCTTTTAATTATTAATAATTACAAAAATTAAAGAGGGAAATCTCTTGCCTACAAGAATTAGGGCTAGAAGAATTTGTTCTTCAGGATAAACAAAATACCATGAGAAGTCGATGAAGACAAAATTTGGATAGTGACTAATGCTATTTTAGGTTGGAATCTCTCCAGAAGTCTTGAAATCAAAGCTCGTTGCCAGTCAGTGTGTGTTACGGCAAAATGAGACTAGTAAGTGAACAAGACAACCGCTGCATTTAATGTGACAGCACCACTTGGGGCATTTACATCTGTCTTAAGAAAGTTCAGTTGAGATTGGACCAAGCTTTTAAATCACAGGCAAACCTGCAAAATGTTTCCATAACCTGCCAGAATAACCCTTTTGTCTCTAGCTAAAAAATGCCCTTTATTGAGCCTAAAGTGAATTAAGCAAAACCACTTTCCGTCAAAAGTAACCATGACGCAAACGGTTTTATCTGTGTGTAACCAAGGCAAAAAACCATTAACCAGCTGGTCCCCATTCGGAGGCATCTGTAACCATCTGGAGGGAGCCCCAGACTGCAGTGCAGTGGCTCAGTGTGGGACCAAGCATGACTCAGTTTGTGCCTGCCAGAATCAACACTCAGTGACTGGAATGTGTTCAGAACCTTCTTTTAACAATTCTCCAAACAGTCTTTACCAGGCATTAATGTAGTTTTATTTCCATGAGCCAAATGGGAGTTGTATGGTTCTTGCTGGCAAGGGCTGGCGTTGGGTGGTCCTGCAATGTTGGTGGTCTTGGCACATGGATTTCAGTTCTGGGAAGAAGCGATCTTGGGATCCGTTTTGCATGATGGCTGTTCTTGCTGACGTTGGGTGATTACTGATGTTCTGGGGTCAGAAAAGAGAGAATTGTCTATTTGTGTTTGCACTTTCCCACTTCCATGCTCTGGCACCTTCATATTCTCATTGTTGATGTTTTGGGATAGGTCTGTGGTTAACTACAAGTGGCTCCTATTATCTCTGTCTTCATGAGATAGATACCTTCATGATGAAGGTACTTTGCTTTGGCTTTACTATTTGGTAAAAGTTTTCTTGTTTCTTTTTGGATATGGAGTTTGTTCATCGAATTAGTTAAAATGCAAATCAAACATTATCAGATATGTTGAAATTCACCCAAACATGCATCAGACGATTCAGGTCAAGCACTGTATGAGATCTGTCTGCTGTCTGTTGTGAGTGCCTGAAGCCTTAGAGATGCTGTGCTAACCCTCAAGCACTTAAAGGGCTTTCAATGCATCTTACCATTTGTCCTATTGTTTTTTTACCTGTAATGAAACTGTGGATAGAAAACAGGTCATGAAAGGTGCAGCTTAGTTATTAATCTACACTTAATTTTCATGTTAAAATGCTTTTTGGTAACTCAAAAAACGGGCCCTTAAATGTCTCTCTAAAATGTTGGCATGGAGAATTGCAAAAAAAGAATAATGGTGTTTGGCTCTTACCTGTTACATCAAGCAAAATGAATTAAGCTAAATCTGACCTGAAGAAATTTAGTCTAAATAATTAAACCTTTACTCACTTTGCTGACCAGTTGCTCATAAGAGAAATCAATCCCTCTGAATCCAGTGGGGCTGCTTGTATGAGTAACCAGTTATCAGTATGACTGAGAGGTTATCTTAACTGACGTGACTTTGGAGAGCTGCTTCTTCCTCTGGAAATACAGCCCTTTATGTATGTTGCCGTCACTTTTCTCAGTAAATTAAGATCGCTGTGTATCTCCTGCTAACTCACTTCTTATTTAAGTGAAGAGAGTTGAAAAGATGTATTATACACTAAATAGTCATAGAGGATGGTAGAATACAATTTTATTCAAGAACAAAGCCCTGTGCTCAGGTTAATTCACTCAAAAGGAGCTGAATGAACTATAAATTGTTGGGTTTTAATCATTAAATATCTTACTTACCTCCTTCTACATTTAATTATTCAAGACTTCTGTGCAAAGGACTGCACAAAAGACAGCTATACGAATGTTCTTTTCATTGTGCCACAGACTTTAAACAGGAAAACGATTGCCCCTAAACTATTTGTTCCATTCTGGATTTTCGAGTCATCAACTCAAACTTTCTCTGGTTTTGCATGAGTTTGAAATAATACGGTACAATTTATCTGTTGTTTACAAGGGCTTTTGTAAACCACATCACTGGGCCTCTTAAAAAAAATTACAAAAAGCTTGCTGCAACCTGTGATCATAGAAGAATTCATATTATAACAGAGTAGGATTAATAATGCATGTAATTATAATATACAATTTTCTTTAGGCTTTTCTAATTATAAAAAAATTACAGATAGCATCAACAGTGTGATTCTGAAATGCCTCTCATTTATTATGTAGCTCTCTTAAGCAATGCTCTGCCACTAGAAATCAAGTCAGAATGTTACTATGGTCTCTCCTTCTGGATTTAATTACAGCAGTAACTCACAGCTCAAAGTCTGAGCAAACACACCATGCAGTTTATAGCTTTGAAGAACAGCTATTAATCCTGCTGTCTACCTCCCAGTGCAAGCCAATGAAAGCATTTTAAAAATCTTTATGCCTGAAGATAAACACACGCTTACACGCAGGCTTAAGGTGGGGATGTGGAGAGCCCAGCCGCCGTGCCTGTTCTGCGGCGCGCAGTAGAGCATCCACTCCTGGGAGATGATCTCAAGGTGTGCAGATCTCTGAACTTTCTGCCACACAGACTGAGATATTATCTTGCACCCTCAGCATTTATGAGAACGATTTCAGGATGTCAGCTCCTGTCCGTTGACAGCCCGGAGTCAGGATAGGGCTTTTGCCATATAAATAGGCTTGAAGATGTTCATCTGCGCCTCTCTTGGAATCAGTTTCCCCTATGAGTCTCTAACCTGGCAATTAGCTGCAAATGGGAATAATGCACTCTTCCAAGAACCTGTATTAATATCAGGAGCTGCTTTTAGTTTTGGCAGCAGCCAGGGAGGATGTCTTTCCCTCCAGAGAAGAAACATGCATGGCCACGTGCTAGAGGCTGGGAGGGCAGAGCTGCCAGAGCAGTCTGGGGAAGGGTGAGGTGGAGCATGCAGAAGAGTGAACATGAATGCTTGTTTTTTGAAGGTAACTCTTTTTAAGAAAATCTTGTCTCCCAAAGGGAAGACAGTAAAAATACCCTAGACTCATACCTACCAGTGCCTATGTCTTTCAAAAAAGAATCTAAACCATCATTAAAGAAGATTTACTTGTCCTCTCAAGCCACCATCTTGAGCACCAGCTTTTTATATACTCAGTATTTTGAGAAAGAATAAACCAGCCTGATTATTTTATTGTGTGGTTTATTTGAACTCACCAGGGGTGCCAGGGCCCCAAAGTCATCTGCTCGCTTTCCCAGCAGGCTGGAAGGACTGACAGCCATTTGATACGTGTCATTTGGGAAGCTGTGGGAAAGAACCAAGGAAACATTTGCACTTGACTGATGTAGCTTACATCCATGCTGCAGTACACTCTGCAAGGTTATCAGAACTGGTCAGAAATGCTTTTTTTTTTTTTTTACCTAAATACTATTTCATCGGGACCTGCCAGTTGTTTGAAGTGGAAAGTACTGGCAGGAAAGGCTAAGCTTCAGCAGATTGGTCTGTTTGAAAGACAGTGACATTTCAAAATTGATATTGTGAAATTGCCACATGCCTTCTGGAAACAAAAAGAAACAAAAGGTTGATATTTCACTGAAAGTTCTTAAAAACATAGAGATGAAGAACTGTGACTGACCAGCCTGAGTTTTGTGTGTTTTTGGTTTGCTAGCCCTTTCCACATTGCAACATTTTGGTCTTCGTGGAACAAGTTTGTTTGGCTTTGTTTTTTGTTTTTTGTTTTTTTTTTTAAATTTCTGAAAATTGCCTGGGACAGCAATTTTTTTTCCCAACCCTGGTTTCCAGCTTATGTTCTAGCAGAACCTGGGACCCTTCTCAACCCAATAAGCCAGACAGGAGGGGCTGAAGGCACAGCAGGACTGGGTACAAGATATTTTGTGTCAAACAGGAGAGGGTAAGAGTAGAAAACGCACTTAGGTGGGAGCTCAGGCTAAGTCTGCAGTAAAAACATCCCTTTACTCTCATGTCCTCTAACATTAGCCTTCCAAAAGCAAGATCTATTGTCAAGCATCTAAAAAGGTGATGGAAGCTTCCACTGCACTGCCCAGGGAGAGCTGACTGCCCATTCGTAGCAGTGGCTCTGTGCTGCCCTTGTAAGATGTCTCCTTTGGCTACAGGAGAGGCTCTAGGAAGACTAAATATCAAGGATGTTTAAATGCCATGAAATGAGGTGTTATGAGCACCTTTGCGCTCCTTCCTCTTGGCAGACTATTAATCTAAGGGAATAGCCTGAGAAAATAAGGCTAATTAATCCCAACTACTGTGGACAGTGTAATTTATATTTTTTTCAAAGATTGACATTACTTAGGCTGAAACCTGCCTCAAAAACCCCTCCCCAAACACAAGAGTATTCTGTGTTTTGTACAACAAAATATACAGCCAACTGTATTTTCTAAATTTTCTTCCAAACCTGTCACAGGAAATACGCTTTACAGGAAAGAGAGGAAATCAATAACTCTGCCATATTCCCAGAAAAAGCTGTGGGAAAAGCCCCCTGTATTATGGATTGAATTCACTATGCTGTCTACCACTAAGGATATGGGAAAAAAAAAAGCACCCTCCCCTTCCAGCGTTCAGATCTACTGCATTAGGGAGCTGTGTCCTTGATGGCAACGAGCTGTGGTGTCAGCTCGGAGCAGAAGAAACCGGGCTGGAGGAGTAGAGGGCTTCTGGCTGCACTAGTGTGACACCGACACATGAGGCTTTAATTTCAAGGGAGGAAGTGGAGCAAAAAGGATTGCAAAATCTGGTTCCATAACGGTCTGTGATTCTGCTCGCTGTGCTTGGTATCATATTTGTGGTCTCGGAGGAAACGTCAGCTGGTCTTCCTTGGTTCGAAGCAAGATGAGGAGGTGGGTGGACTGCAACGTTAAAGTGAGAACAGGGAAAAGTGGGGATCCTTGATGTATCTGCAGGGGCATGAAGAGCCTTTTCCTCTCATCCTGATTGGGAAGAAACCGTGAAGCACTTCTTTGCACTTTTTTTTTTTTCCAAGTCCTTTCTGTGTTTGTCTGTGAATACTGAAAACTTTTTGACATTTCTTTTGCAATATGCACGTGAAGACTTACACATGCCCCAGGTTGCACGTCTCCAGGTTCCCAGCAGACCTCAGCCCTGAGTCATGTTGTTCCAGGCTATCCCAAAACCGTCTGATGAGATGTCTCACAGGCTGCGGGGGGGTAATTTACTCTGGGAACCACGAGGAGAGCAATCTGTACAGCATCCTTAGAGCAAAGCAACACAAAGAGAAACTATTGTGGAGAGTAATTACTCTCTCATAATCCTCCAGGCTTGCCTTGCCACAGTGCTGTGCCGTGAGATCTGTACGAATTTGGAGGTTTCTGTAATTCCCTTTGCCATTTGGTTGTTTTCATATGAAGGCAATCACTTACCCTTTATTTACTGTGAAGGATGAGGATGGGGGACTCAGACTCCCAAAGCTTTTCACAGTTGGTTTTGTTGTCTAATTATTCTGTGGAAGAGCTTTTCCCGGCAGTGCAGGGCTACGTCCTCTGCTGCAGAGCCTCGGGGACTCCTGCCCTTGCAGAAGGTCTCTCTAGAAGTGAGTGTTTCATGATGGGATAATACTTTTATGTGAAAAGTGCCTTTTTCACTTTTTTTTAAAATTTATTTTTAATGGCATCACATGAATAAAGAAACATGCCTTCCATATTGTCTTTTGAAGGCAGATAATTGTGTTACTGTTGCGTTCACTATCGGCTTGTCATGCCCAAATGAATTTACATATATCTGTCTTTCCTTTCAAAAAGCAGCCCTGCCGAGTTTTCCCAGTTCAGTCAGTCACAAAACACTGTTGTAAAGCAAGCGCTGCTTTATGTTGTCTAAATAGATGTGGCTCTTCTCTTGTTCTCGCTGTCAGTCTTATTGTTAAATTGCTTTGAATTTCCAGTGAATTGAAATTCTCCATTCCAAGGAGAAAGAATTTATTACTTGTAATTAGGATTATTGGATAGTAGCACTTTTCACTCTAGAGTTAATGAGTTATGATCAGAACATATTCTTTCATTAGTTTAAAATACTCTCATCGTCATTCTGATATTGTGATTTTTTAAAAAAAAATGTTTAAATAGCAGACCACTTAAACAGCAGAAACACACATGACTTCACAGGCTACGTTAAAGTTATGGATGGCTAAACGTGAGCCTGTGTCACCACTCAGGCTGAGAGAGTCCCACTGTGATGGATTGCACCAAGGTAAATAATACACCATAAGATCAATTATCATGCAGGGTGCCTGAGACTGAGCTTTACAAGAGATTTCCACTTGGAGTTGGTGCTGAGTGGGCAATCAGTGTGGCAAACTACGTTTTAATCTTGTTTATCTCCTTCTCCCTGGAATGAAAACGCTCTCCTTCAGAAACCTTTGTGGCACCATTCAAAGTTTTCTACTGGATGAGGAGGCTGTGGAGGCACCATGGCATATAGAAATGGTGCTGGAGAACGTTGTGTGCCACAGCCTGGAGAAACCCTTCTTTCCCCCACCTGCTTTTGCATTGCAAGGTTCCAGCAGGATGGACAGGCACCACATTTCATCAACTGCGTTTAATCAGTGGTGAGATTCAGGTAAGCATTGGGCTCACGTGGGTCAGTGAGAGAAGCTTCTAAAGGTAACATAGGAAGCCAGGATGCTGCAAAAAACTCTTCCAGTGATTTGGAAGGTAGATTTTAAAGTGCTGAGCTTCAAAGGCTAGAAATGCTGCTTTGATCTTCCAAAGCCTGTAAATGAGAGCAGTGTCTGCAGGACGCAGCACATGTCCAAACAATTGCAAGAAACCTAAATGGAGTTTTGAAGCAGCAAAAACCTTAAAAAATAAAGGAAAACGGACATAATTCAGACAGTTAGCCCAAACAACAGCATGGCTGTCTCAGGTGTTTTTAGTAGACATTGTACAATAACTTATTAACTCAAAAATAAACTTCTTGAATAGCTAGCTGAATTTCTGAAAAATGAGGGAGGTGATGTTTTAAAAAAAACAATAAAAAAGAGATGCAGACCTGAAATAAGAAAGTCTGTGCAGTCTGTGCAAGTTTCTGAAAAGATCACAGCCTCAAAAAACAGAGGAACATTTTTAGGTGGGAGGAAGTAATGAAAAACATTCTGAACTGTTTTTGTTGTGGTTTTCTGACCTTTTACCAAGCGCTCTGGGCCTGCATGAAATGTCGAGCTATGGGGCGAATTTGTATGCTGTTAGGTAAAGCAGACTCAGAGAAAAAATTGTGATCACAACTATGGGCAAACAACACTCGGAGTCCTTAGGTGGGCCCTGCCATGGCCAGCCAACCTTGGGAAGGCTCTTCAGGCTGACATGATTTGATGTATAACTCTGGGCTCAGCTCTGCAGTGATGCTTAGCTACCTGGTTCCCAACGAAATAGAATTAAAAACTTAAATACCTCAGTAGTTTTGGA